>NC_064417.1:26106197-26706197 GCF_023375975.1 Astyanax mexicanus | reverse complement strand
TGGATCCACCCTGCTGTTGACGGGATATTTGTGGTTGGTGGACAGTTCTCAGTTGAGCTGTGACACTCTGGTGTTTAAATAACTCCAGCAGCAGTGTTGTTTCTGATCCACTTTGCTCTTTACTAATGTTGTTGGTTGTTGTTTGTTGTTGTTTGTTGTTGTTGGTTGTTGTTGGTTGTTGTTGTTGTTGTTGTTGTTGTTTATTTGCTTTTACCTTTTTCACAAAGTGGGCATTCGGCAGGCAAACCCAGTGATTCTACTGAAATTATTTCAGTACAATAATCGTGATCATTTTGGGCACTATAATCATGGTATTACATTTTTTGTACATTCATCATGATGAACAGTACACAGAACAATACAGAAGTCCTACACAATAATGCATTTTCACATTTCTTTGGAAAATGTTCTTAGACAGTATTGGCAATCATCCAGTCAAGCTGAAAAACAATCAGCAATCGGTATCTGCCCTAGAAAAAGTGATTGATTCATCTATAGTGAAAATTACAGGCTTGAAGACTCTACAGCAACCGCAGGAGCCGTAGGAGCTGCGCTGATGCGCGCTGCTTTCGCTTCTATCCTCTCATCTTTCTTTAATGCTGCTCCACCAGATATTTTTAAACCTTTTTGGGCTGAGAGACGAGGCCTCGTCATTTCTCTCACGCTGCCCTTGGGTGGAGAATGCCAGGATCTGCATAATGCAGAGTGCCGCAGAGGTTTAGCATCTCTTGCACTACATGCCTCGCGTTGTACACAACCGCCTGAAAATGCACGACCCCAGACCGCACACGCATTCTTCCAATATCATTACAGAAATGTCAAGGCTAGTGAAATGTAAATCACCCTGAATTCATCTTTCTGAAATGCAGTGGAGGAGCCAGAGACATTCCTTGTGGTGGAAAGAGAGGAGCAGTGGGGGAAAGGCTACTGCCGGCTTCCCTGATGCTGAGCTTGGTGCTGTCAGTTGGGTGTATAGTATGTGCCGAGTTAAAAGAAAAAAAAAAAGCAATAGTGAGTTTACGGTAGGGCTGCACAGTATATATTGTTTTAGATGAAAATTGTGTTGGGTTTCGTAATTTTTAAAGGATTGGAGTCATGTGAAAAAGATCCGGATCACAGATTAATTAATAAAAAAAATAACGCTACTTGCTTCCTGCATGAGTTTACTATAGACTCTCAATGCCTGTATAATCCAGCAAGCTACATATCGAGCCATTGGCTACTTTCCTCCAAACTGTCGCCACTACGTCGCTGTGCTGAAGACTCTCCACCTCATTCTCTCTGTCTGTCTCTCTATCACCACCTGATCCACACAAACACACCTACACACACACTGTTTCCTCTTTCCTAGTTGGAAGTAAAAAAAACAATATATGCAGTTACTCTAGTGTTTATTTCCTCCATTAAAGCTCTGTTAAACTCAGTGACTCAGCACATTACAATATTCTAATTTAAAAACTTTACTATATTAAAATATAGATATTATAGTACAGTAAAAAAAGAAGTCTAGTCAATATCTGGTCTACCAGGCATAAACCACACTACACTGTCTTCACTACGCCTCCCTCCCAAAAATACAGAACTACCAGTGTTTACAAAAAACAGTAATGATCCTAATTATGTTTAATCACAGAATTGTTGTTGTGACATTTTTTAGTGTGTTTATTTAAGAAAAGATGCATGCTTACCGTAAATAAAAATACTTATTTATTTACTGTTTAGTTTATTTTGTACCAAAATGCTAATTCCAGTTGCTTCGCCAGAGTATCAGATTGGGACTCTGCATCGGCAGATACTTAAAATCAAAGCCGGACTCGGAACATCCCTAATTATTAGTCTTATGACATGCTGAAATATTGACGTTTAGCCATTTTTGGTAAAATTCTGGTATTTTTTACAGTTGCAAAATATTGTATATTGTAGATTAACAAAATATCACAAAATATTTTTCCCCTATATTGTAAACCCCTACACTGGTCTGAGATCTGTTGTGGCAAAGCTAATCCAGAACTTAGAATTACAAAGAAGTGAAAAACATGCAGCGCTGGTCTGGGATCAGTTTAAGCTGAGAGCTTCTTCTACTAACTCCAGTAATCCTTCCTGTGCCTGAACCTATTTGAGTCTGGTGAGTGTGGATCAAAGCATGAGCTGATTAATGACCTGATTAAGAGGTCTAGAACCCCCCACTGTTCTCCTCCCTCACTGGGCCGAGGCTTGTTTACAAAGACCTCCTTCTCTCAGTATGTAGGCCGCTCTCCACAAACAAGGGCCGCAAACATGGTCCTGGAGAGATGTTCCCTACGGTGGCCTCGGTGCGGGTGGTTAAATCGATCATGTGCCCTGTTAAAGGGAATGTTTAGCTCAGTGTATAGTATCAATGAAAGCTGGTTGCCGGTCAGTCTGACTTCTGACAAGTTATCTGTTTCAGTCCAGTTTCAGTTTCATTCACTAATAGTTATACAAATTGTCCCTTTATTGAAATTTTGATGATAACTAATAAATTAATCTGTAAAAGTAACGTACTGTTTTAAGTGCTGGACTCAGAAATGCAGTGGGTGATGAGTAATGGGCTCACTCAGTTTAAACTCAGCTCTGATACCTAAAGTGGCCAAACACAACAGATTACATATTTACTTACTATATGTCAGAATGTAACATTTAACTTTTAAACATATTCTAGGCATTTAAAATGCCATTTAAAACCCACATTCTAGCTAGGAGCAGTAGCTTCACACATAGGAGGCAGAAATAATAATGATTATTTTGGTGGTCGAATTATATTGGTAGTCGACTAATCTGTCAATTATTTTTTCCATTATGTTGGTCGACCTATTTGTTGATGGTCAACTAATCTAGCATCAACTAATGATTATTTTGGTAGTCAAAATATCTGGTGATTTTTTTTTTTTCAGTTATTTTGGTAGTCTGATTGTTTTCGTAGTCGACTAGCCTGTTAATTTTTTTTTTTCATATATTTTGGTAGTTTGATTATTTTAGTGGTTAACTAATCTAGCTGCAACTAATGATTATTTTGGTAGCTGAATAATCTGATGAATATTTTTCCAATTATTTTGTTAGTATGGTTAATTTGGTAGTCAACTAATTGATCATTTTTTTCCCAATTATTTTTTTGTAGTCGAATAATCTGTCAATAATGTTTCCAATTATTTTGGTAGGCACCAATTCTGTCAATTATTTTTCCAATTATTTTGGTGGTCAACGAATCTAGCTGCAACTAGGGATTCTTTTAGTAATCTAGTAATCTGTTGATTTATTTGTTTATTATTATTTTTTATTTATTTATTTTTCGATTAGTTGTTTTAATCGAACTCCATCATTTTAAATTTAAAGAAACTTCTGTACATGGTCTTATAATGCCCCTTAAATGCCCCGAAGATGTTTAAATAAAAAAAAAAACTGATATCTGTGAGGAAATATGTCGTCTGTGTAGTCTGTTGTGTTTAGGCACCTTTGGAGCAAGCTCCCACAGACTCCTCACTTTCTATATTTTGCCCTTTGTTTATTGCAGGGCTGTTAAAAATTAACTGATTAAATTAATTGACACTGAAATTTGGAGTCTTCAGTTTTAATAACGGACATTTTTTTACTATATTGAGTAATTGTTGCAGCCCTACTGCATACTGCACAAACACATATACATACATATTGGTGTAGACTGGTCTGTCCTCAGTCACTTCTAGCTGGTCTAATGTTGGAAGACTTGCTGTTAGCAGTAATGCTCTGAGTCCCAGTTGCTGTAGTTTTTGGCTGTCCCTGCAGCTGCAGTAGTGTAGACACATGAGCCCGGTATTGGATTGCACTCCATCACGGACAATGGCAGGCAGCCAGTTAGAGCGCTATGATCATGAGGTCATGTTCCTTCCTGCTCTTTATGGCGGTACAGACCTGTTCTGCACCATATGTTTATGATGTTCATTGAGAATGTAGTCTTACCAGTGTCCACATTTTTCCACATGAAACCTTCTCAGCCCTCATAAAAGCCCATAATTCACCTTGTCTCTTACTGTAAGCACTGTAAATCATTCTGAGTGAGTGGAGGAATATATCAGTGTTTACATCTGTGTTGTTATTTCAGTCGTTCTGGCTTTATTGTGTTTGAAAGCAGGTGGTGTATCTCTATTGGTGTGTATCTGTATCTGGCTAACATCAGAAGAAAGTGATTTAGTGCTGCGGCAAATCTATTGTGAAAAATCACACACTTACACAGTATGATGTGGTCGTTGTGTTACCTGTGAATAGCTTGAGCATTGTATAAAAAGACCTTATTACTGGGGACAGGAGACAAGCCACAGACCGCTGTAAGAATGGGAGTTGTTGTAACGCTAATCATTGCATCTGTTCCAAGACAAAGTCTCTCCCTACAGCCAATCAACAGACAAGTGAGTGTGCTAGTGGGAAGCCCCCCTCACTGTGGAGATGTGTGCAGGCGCAGTAGCCATAACTAGCAGAAATATTCATTTTTGGTAGAGTATTAAGTTAAAGACTATAAACTATTAATGAGTTTTATTATTATTATTATTATTATTATTTTTAGTTAAAATATGTTTTAGAAATGGTAATCCGACGTTTGGTTTTTAGTATTTTGGTCTCTCACAATTTAGACAGGTCAAAGGATTGGACACATCTCTTCTTATTCAATGTGTTTTTTTATGATTTTTATACAAGTAAATTTAATATTGAAGACAGTATAGCTATACAGGACATGTGGAACTATTTAGTAAACAAGAAGTGTCAAACAAATCATAATATGTTTTATAGTGGGAGAGCCACCTGGAATAGTTTTCTCATCATCTTGGAGTTCTGGAGGTGTTGAACAGTACACTGTGTTCCAAATTATTATGCAAAAAGTGTTTAGGAGTGATAAAGTAAGATTTTTTTTGTTTGTCAGTTAAACTCATTGATGGTGATGTGTGTCAGGGCTCTTTATATCACTGAAAGCAATTGCAGACACCTGTGCTAATAAGTTTGGCAGGCATGTCCAATTAAAAGCAAGACTACTTAAGAAGGCTGTCCCACATTATTAAGCAGCCTACATTTTAAGCCAAAATGGAAAAGAAAAAGGATGTGTCGGCTGCTGAGAAGCAACAAATTGTGGAGTGTTTTTGTCAAGGCATGACTACAATCAACATTGCCAAGACACTTCATCATGATCATCGCACAATCCAGAAGTATGTAGCTGACTCAGAGCACACACGTGTACGTGCTGATAAGGAGAAATTGAGGACTCTTTCCAACAGGCAATTACAGCAGGTTAAAAGAGCAGCTGCAAAAATGCCTTGTCATAGCAGCAGACAGGTTTTTGAAGCTGCTGGTGCCTCCAACATCCCCCGAACAACAAGATGCAGGGTCCTTCAGAGGTTTGCAGCTGTGCATAAGCCATCCTGTCGACCTCCTCTATCCACTGCACACAAGCAGAAACAGCTCCAGTGGGCCAAACAATACATGAAGACTGACTTCAAAACTGTTTTGTTCACCGTTGAGTGCCGTGCAACAATCGATGATCCTGATGGATGGAGTGGTGGATGGCTGGTTGATGGACACCCCATGCAAACAAAGCTACGGAGGAGGTGGAGTAATGTTTTGGGCTGGAATCATGGGGAGAGAGATTGTCGGGCCCTTTAGGATCCCTGAAGGGGCAAAGATGACCTCCATAATGTTTGTGGAGTTTCTCAAACAGCACTTCCTGTCATGGTTCAAGAAGAAGAACCGTGCATTCCACAGCAAGATCATTTTCATGAATGATAATGCACCGTCTCATGCTGCAAAGAACACATCTGCATCTCTGGCTGCTATAGGCATAACAAGGGACAAACTTATGGTGTGGCCCCCATGCTCCCCTGACCACAACCCCATTGAGAACCTCTGGAGCATCATCAAAAGGAGTGTCTAGGATGGTGTGAGGCAGTTCACATGTAAGCAACAGCTCTGGGAGGGTATTCTGTCCTCATGCAAGACAACTGAAGCAGATACCATCCAAAACCTGACAAATTCAATGAACTAGAGAGTTCAGAAGATCCTTTCGAACAAGGGGTCCTATGTGCAAATGTAACATCACCTAGAATAAAGTTTTGACTGGAAAACTGTTTGATTTCAGTTTGTAATAACTTGCTAATGCTTATAATTTCACAAATGACCATTTTTTTGTTCTTCATAAAAATGAAAAGGTTGAAAACTCTGCTGTGCATAATAATTTGGAACATGCATTTTGAGTGCATTTTGAGTGTATTATTTTTTTTTTATTATACTGTTATCATTGGCAGTTTGTTCAAAAATCTTTCAATTGTACTATAATAGTTGATGACTGGAAAATTACAATAACTGCAATTCATATAGGTAATTTTGGAAAATCTGAGAAAATATTATTTGCATAATAATTTGGAACACAGTGTAGTTGCTGCTTTTCTTTCATGCTGTGAAGCTCCAGCTCATCCCAAATCACCATCTCAGTTGAGCAGGTTGTAGAACTTAAATTAAATGAAGAAAAGCATTGAGGTACTGTATATCTGGAAATAAGTGGCCAATCGTGTTGAAAGATGGCCACAGTGTGAACTGACATGCTTATAAGGACTTTGACTATATTTTGCTTTTATATGCCCATTGTGAGTAAAATGTGTTTAAAACATATCTTGTTAGATAGTGAAATATGGTAAAATATATGTTGCCTGTGTTGGCTCAATAGAGCTGCTGTGTGTGATTACTGTCCTTAGTCTAGTCTTCTCTACTCACTACTATGACTGCACTGGTTTACAGGCCTCTCTCAGAAAGGTACACACTCTCCTCCAGACTCAAGCTAATCCAGTTCCCTCAGGAATCTCTTAGAGGTTCTGTAGCTTTTTTTTCCCTTTGCTTTTTCCCTCCTCCCTTCCTTTGGCTGAGTGTAAGAAGTCTCATTACAACCTGATTAGATCTGCTACAATAATACTGAGAAATTAGGAATTTTCTAAGGTTTGTGAAATTGAAACTGACACAGTACATCAGTAATGTCCACTACAAAAATAATATCAATGAAAAAAATAGTGATGAGTAATTTACTGTGGCAAAATCAAAAACACAATTGGAATAATATCACCTGATATACAGCTAAAAAAAAAAAAAAGAACATTGTTGTTTTATTCTTTAAACTACGGACAACATTTCTTCCAAATTCAAAATACAAATATTGTCATTTAAAGAATTTATTTGCAGAAAATGAGAAATGGCTGAAAAAACAAAAAAGATGCAGAGTTTCACCCCTCAAATAATGCAAAAAAAAAACAAGTTCATATTCATAAAGATTTAGATTCAGAAATCAATATTTGGTGGAATAAACCTGGTTTTTAATCGTAGTTTTTATGCATCTTGGCATGTTCGCCTCCACCAGTCTTACACACTGCTTTTGGATAACTTTATGCTGCCACCAGTGTAAAAATTTAAGCAGTTCAGCTTGGTTTGATGGTTTGTGATCATCCATCTTTCTCTTGATTATATTCCAGAGGTTTTGCTAAAATCAAAGAAACTCCATTTTTAAATGGTCTCTTATTATTTTCCAGAGCTGTAGATGGTTCGGTTTTAGCGTTCATATTAAAACTGACAGACACAAAGGTGGGTGGGGTGGTGACGTGCATTATCTCAGACAGGCTGTATTGAGTTAGGTAACAGCAGTTCAGCCAGTCAGCTGACCAAGACTTCAACCCTTAAAGATACACAGTCCAGTATTTGGGTTCTGACTGTAACACTTTATATTGATTCAGTATATTGTGATATTTTTTAGGGTTGCAAACAAATTTATTTTATCAGATCATTAAAAAAAATGGGCAGATTTTAATTTAGTTCATAATAAATAATAATAATCTGTTTTTAATGACTCAATCAAATTAAAATAGGTAAGGAGTGAGATGCTCTTTATCAGGGCTCCAGACTAACGTGGTCCAAGGGACGGTAAAACAGCACAAGGGAAGGTATTAAAGCTTTTTCAAGATGCTTTCAGGAAATGACAATGTTTGTGTCGTTATGAGTTATGTGTGAGAAGACTGCTTGCTGGTTGAAATACATTGCCTGGCCAAAAAAAAGGTCTCTAATATTACGTGGGACCGCCTTTAGCTTTGATTGCGGCACACATTCTCTGTGGCATTGTTTCAATAAGCTTCTGCAATGTCACAAGATTTATTTTAATCCAGTGTTGCATTAATTTTTCACCAAGATCTTGCAGCATTGATGATGGTAGAGTCTGACCACTACACAAAGTCTTCTCCAGCACATCCCAAAGATTATCATTGAGGTTAAGGTCTGGACTCTGTGTTGAACTCTCTCAATCCATGTGTGAAAATGATTATCTCATGCTCCCTGAAATCTTCACTCTTTCACAATTCCAATCATGGTCTATATTCAGTATATTCAGGTAGTCAACTGACCTTATTCTTTCAGCACATACTGTTGCTGAACCTAGACCTGACCAACTGTAACAGCCCACATCATTTGCTTAGTTAAATCTAGGGTTCGACTTTTTTTTTTGCCCAGGCAGTGTATAGCTAGGGGCTTTTCTGATTTTTAAATAAAGATTTTTAGATAAATTCAGGACTTTTAACATGGAGCCAATCAGCTTGCTGGTAACATTGCAAACAACTGATATTTGTATTTTGAGACGATTTAAGGTGATTTTTAGTTTTGAGTGGGTGCCTAAAAGCTTTGGGACGGTTCTTGGATGGTTGTGAAAAAGTTAGTCTGGAGACTAAAAAGTTAGTCTCCCTTTTATAAATACATGACAGTTGTGTGCTAGCATGTTTTTAAATGTTGGAGAATGACTAGGGATATCCTCAATTTGATCATATGATCGGAAATTGGGTCTGATCACATATTTTTTCTGAAAAGATCCCGGAACACTGATTTATTAAAAATGTAAAGTTACGTTGTCCTTATGTCCATGCTGTAAACACTACATGATTATGGAAAGTGGATAGTGAGTGTATAGAAATAAACAGTATAATAGTGCTGTTCTTTTAAAGCTCTGACATTTATATTCAGTGTGAACCAGCAGCAGAAATGCTTCTATGAGTGACATATCATTTAGGCAGGGAGAGTGGGCTACAAAAATACCCGGGTTTGAGACTGAGGTAGAACTTCTCTTTTATTTCCCGCTGAAAAGCTCTGTACAGTACAATTAGCCACAGCACTGCTAACACACTCCCTCTTCCTCTGTGTCTGTGAGGGTGCGTTTGTGTGTGCATTACCTTTAATTAGTTCCCCCTGATAGGTTAATACATAGGAACAAAATCAGACTTCTAATATTAAGTTACCTGGCCATTACTTTAACAGGTTCGCAAAAAATATGCATCAACTTACTTTTTAAACTATACCTAGTTAAAACCTTGTTTTAGCACTAATTTTAAAATAAAATTAGTAAAATGCAAATTAACATTTTTTTTTTATACGATTGCCTCAGTGTACTCAGAGAATTGTGACAAGGTATTTTTATCTGATATTTAATTTTATAAACTTTTTAAATTTTGTTTGTTTAAGAAAAGCATTTATATAGCTATTTAGTTTGTTGATGCTGTTGTTTCAATGTTTGTAAAATGTATTTAAAAACACTAAAGGGACAACTCAGATGTTTTTTTTTTTGTGATCGGAGCATCCCTAGGAAAAAAACCCACTCCCCGCTGATTACCGGTCTTTCAACAGCACTATGCGCACTTTGTATATTCTATATATTTATTCTTCAATTCTCTTAAGATATTCAGGGCCTGTGCAATAATCTGTACTTATACTGTATACATTTTAATACTTCCACTGTCACAAAATTTGTGTTTGTTTTTGTGTACTATAGTTTTTCTTCATATTGATTTTTGTATTTCTTCAGCACCTTACGACTTGGTGCTTAATGTTGTTGTTGATCTTATGGTTTGAATGAAAAAAAAGTAATAAAATGAATTAAAATAATTGATCAGAACCGTGAGATCAGACGACACAACACTCTGCCACCAACCTTTACATTCAAACTAATTGATAAGGAACTGATAAAGTATTTCTCAACATATCAACATTGACATTGATAGTTTTCTACACCCTTGTTGGGATTGTTTTCACCAGTGTGCCTTTTGAACCACATCAGTGTTGTACACCCTGCTCACTGCCCACAGCTCCAGGTTAAAACTTGCTGGAGGAAGGATCGGTGGAGGAACGTGTCGCTGCCTGTTGATTTTGTGGCCTTTAGGTGAAGCACGCCCGCAAGATAACGATCACTTTCAACCATTACGTATTCCGCACAGTAATACAGCCTCAGTCACGGCCACCATTTACAGCATCCGCTCTGGAGCCTGAGATATGGGCATCACTCACTCTCTCTCTCTCTCACTCTCTACAGTACACTGCATTATCAGATCTGATAAGACATGCTTACATGTACATAGCCTTATCTTTATTGCGTGTGGTTTTATGATAACCAGAGTGCTTCAGTCTGAGATATGTACACATGGTTACTGGTACTGATGAACAGTGTACAGGAAGGGTTTCTGCATTGCTCCTCTCTTGTTTTTGGTGATGTGAGGCTTGGATGGAGCTGCTCAGTCATGGAAACCTATTCCATTAAGCTCTCTGCGCTCTACTGTTTCTGAGCTAATTTGTTAATTTGTGAGCTAAATTTCCTAAAAACAGGGTGTCACGAGGGGTGTGACGAGACACTAATATCACGAGATGAGAAGAGACACGATACTGGGTTCACAAGAACGAGACTTTAAAATAACATTTTAAAGAAAAAGTCAAAAATGGCTTGAAAACTAGAGTTTAATTTGACAATCATATAACGAACACTTAACAGGCTGTTTTTTCTCACATTGATTCTATAAGAAATAGAAACAAGAATAAGAATAAAAAATAAAAATAAAACCTTTCTAGGTTCTATAGTGCAAACAATAAGTGCAAACCACTTTGTGTTTGTGTTTTTTTTCTCCTAAACGTCTTGTCATTTAACTATGCATAACCATAACCAGTCATATTAAGACTATGCTTGAAGTGCAAACGGAGACAGTACATTTTTTTAAATACAGTACAGAGCTAAGGGATTAGAACAACTGCCTATGAAACAGTCACGTGTAGAATTTACTTACAGTATTTACTAAGGCTGTGAATCTTTGGGACAGTAAGAGCACTGTTGAGCGGAGCTTTTGTTACTGTACCGCGGAGCTCACCTACTGTACATCGCAGAGCTTTTTAACTGTACCGCGGAGCTCACTTACTGTACCTTGGAGCTCTCCTACTGTTTTTTTCCCCGCGAGACAGGTTTAAGCTTGAAGAGAAATATCTTGCAAGATCTCATGCCACAAGATCTCATCACACCCCTAGTGTCTTGCAGGCCCCAGGACCTTTTTCTGGCTATACCTATTGGTGCTGCTAGTGGGGCTGATACAAGAACAACTGCGGACAGTACGGCAAACTCGCTTTATCTGCTCATTCACACATTGTAAGTCACACAAAGAAATCTGGCAAAAGTAAGTGCATCAGAATTCCCACTAAAATCACCAGATTCATTCCAAAAAAATAACAAAAAAACACAAAGCACGTTTTAACATGTGATTTGTTTTAAAAGCTGCTTCAGTACAGATTCTAGACCTCAGTTTTGTTTTTGTTTTTTTACGTGATTCACTGTATCTGAGTCTCTCTTGCACTCTCTCTTGCCTGTCTCTCTGTCTCACTCACTTAAAAGGGTTTGTGTGTCTAAATTTGTTTTTTTCTGATCTTCTTTGCAGAGCTTTGCTCCATCACATTAAGTACACACATTTGTGTGACTGTTTTAGCCCTAATACCCTGGGCCTGATAAACCCAATTAGCTTAAGCCACTTCTTCACTGGTCTGTCTGTGTACGTGTGTGTGTGTGTGTGTGTGTGTGTGTAAGTGTGTGATCAGTTGGACATCTTGACATCTTAAACTAGGTTAGAAAGAGGGCCTTCATGTGGATCTACTGGGGAGATAACCCAGATTTACGTCTAAAAGTGTCCATCTCTGCGGTGTGGAGAGTGGCAAGGTCCACTCTGAATGCTTGTAATCCTATTATTGTGGCAGGATATTGTCTGTAAGTGTGTATTATGAGCAGTTGGTTTTACAGTAGCTCTGCAGTATTTTGTTTTATTGCACGTTTACTGATAAAAGCCTAAAGGCATTCGAGTTATAAACCCACGCACCAATTCTTATGGCCTGTTATGTAACAAGCGACTGAACGAGGGCTGCGTTTGCTGGTTTGAACCCTTACTTAATTGATTCCACAGTTTTACAATATTGTGTTTTGTCATCTCCAGCCTGAGCGCTAGGCCGCCATCTGCCCTCACCGCTATGTGGGAGTGCTAGCGCCCTATATGCCCTTGTAAATCACGTCCGTCCCACCGCAGCCTGTTTGAGTTAAGAGCATATTTTCAATTTGCATAGTCAACACTGATTTCTAATAGACGCCCTTTATCAGCCCTGCCAGCGTAGAAGGAGTTAGCATTATGCTAATAAAGTCGGCACTGATTGTAGTTGATGGTGGAAAAAGGCCAGCCATTCATGAGGAACCAAGCCCCACCACCCCCAACCCCCAAGCTTTGAAGGAGTGAATGAGAGTGGGCCCCATACAAAGAAGCCCTCTTAAAATCAACAGTGCTTGTTGGAGATAATCAACATAAACACAAACGTAATCACGCTGTGAAATAGCCCCATTGAAGAAAAGCCGATATGTGGGGCGTGTGTGAAATTCATTGAGAGCCATGTTCTATGAATATTAAACTCATAAAGTAGTAGGGGCATTATGATTTTCTCTTCAGGATGTGGAATATGTTCCTCGATTACGTGTGTGTGTATATTGAAATCTTACTGTACGGTTTTATGTTAAAAGATGAAATAGATGTATTATTGTGTGTGTTACAGTAATGTACATTATTCATTATTCACTGGAGTTGTAATACAATATATATATATATATAACAGTTTTAATGTCTTCAGTATAGAGCTGCTGGACAGTATATCAGTATTTTTTTGTATTGTGATAAATTGTCTTATTGTATCGTAAATAAGCATATTAAAAAAGGACAAAACATCCTGTTTAATTGCATGATATGCAGCAAAATAAAATAGGAATCACTGTTCTACGCATAAAAGAGCATAATCAATATCATAATCAATAATTCAAAAGCAGAATGCCACTGCTGATGCATTTTGTCTGCATGTCAAAATATGATAAATAAATAAATGTCTTTTCTCAATACACAATACACTATGTTTTTTCCATATGACTCAGCTATATCAGTGCGTGATTATATATGCTATACTGTATACTGGCTATACTTTTCACATCTTTATTGGAACTATATTGTATTGATCAAAATTAAGAAATGTATTGTGATTTAGATTATTCAGTATTAATGTACAATTTAGAAAACCTTAAAAATAAATGAAAAAAAAAAAAAAACATTGAATGAATAGGGAGTGTCGGAACTTTTGACTGGTACTGTGTATAAATATTTGTAATATCAGATATTTCCACAAATTTCAATATATATATATATATATATATATATTTTATTAATCCATTTTATAATCTTCTGAAAATATAAGATTATAATAAGAAATACTATAGCCACAACTGGCAGTCCCAGGGTGGAAACACTGAAAAGCTCAATAAGGTCTGTTACGCCATTGTCTGGCCATTGGAGCCTGATAGAATTTGTATGTGCTTCTTTATAAAACTATTCATATGTAGGTCAAATACAAAATATGTCCAACAGAATGTTTATGGACACGCTTTTATAAAAAAAAAAAAAAAGTGCAAATTTGCACACACATCGCTTGAGTCCCTGTAGAGATGTAATGCCAATAAAATAGGACTCTTTGGAGCAGATAAAAATGAATCTATTGACCAATGCAATGGAATTCACATATATTTGTTCCCAAACATAGTAAAAGACTAGTAAAAAAGTTACTCCAACTAATTGACTATATATTTTGCATTTTGGTTGAAACAATGATTTTATTAGCAGTTAAAACTAGCAGAAATATTGTATCAATACTTCTGTACATGTTGTGTATGCTGTAATTGTATTAACTAGGTGTCTGATAATTACATAAAGTTGTAAGCAAGGATGTGCAAAATTGTTTGATGTCATCGTGAGTGTGTCTATGTGAGTGTGTTTGTGGCCTCTTGTGCCGTCAATGTTTATCGCCACTAGTTAGCATAAGTTCTAATCCAGCAAACTACCTATAGAGCCACTGTTACTTTCACCGACTTCATTTTTCTCCAAACTGTTGAAACACTGTCGCTGTGGTGAAGTATCTCAGCCTCTCTCCTTTACTCATTCACACTCTCTCTCTCTTTCTGTCTCACACACACACATTTGCACACACGCACACATGCATGCACAAAGCTGATGGCACGCTTCCTCTTTCCAAGGTAGGTTAGATTATTATGTTACCATATAATGGTAATTTGAAGCTACAGTTTAGTGCAGGGGTGTCCAAACTTTTTTTGTTGGGGGCCAGAAGGAGACCTATATTTGAAGTCACGGGCCACACTGTAATAAAACAAAAAAGGAAATATACCACTTGAAATAATACTTTTTTTCCTGATTATTTCATTTACACACCATTTTACTTGACTTACTATCTTTATCTTTGATAGTGTTGTGTAAACTAAGATTTTTCAAATTGATGTTTATTTTCATGATGTCTCTTAATATTAAACTCCTTAATTACGGCAACTTTTAGACTCTTTTGCCCTGTTTTTCTGCGCTAGAAATGCGCACCCTCTCCGCTTTTAGACTCTTTTGCCCTGTTTTTCTGCGCTAGAAATGCGAACTCTCTCCGCTTTAAGACTCTTAGGCTGTTTTTCTTCGCTAGAAATGCGCAGCCTTTCTGCTTTTAGACTATTTGGCCCGTTTCTGACACCTAGCGTTCAAACTTTGAATCTCACATTATAAAAACCTGCTTAACAGCGGGCCAACTTTCATTCTATTTCTAAAATACCTTGGAAATGGGCCGCAAATGGCCCGCGGGCCGTAGTTTGGACACCCCTGGTTTAGTGTACTTTGATATTCTCATAAAAAAAGCATATACAAAACAATGTATATACATTGCACTGGTCAGCCCTTCTGTCTTGTTCTGTTTTCTTTGTAGCTGCTTTTAATATTACCCTGACATTTGTCCTAGATTTTCTTATTAATCATTTGATTCATTGAAGTAACTATGGTTTTAAAGTAGCGGGATTAGTCATGGATGATTGTAGAGTAGTCATGCAACGAGGAAAAAGAAATCCTGTATAGAAGAGAAAGATGCATCAAGATGCACCAATATTCATGTTATAATCACATTGCAGACCTCTGAATCATAATCCAATCCAATAATAAGTTTAAAGATTCCCACCCCTAGTTGTGAGTAAATTAAAAAGTTCAGAACTTTCTGCTAGTTGTTATGGTTTGGTTTTGTCAGACAAACACGTATAACAATGTTTTTTATAGTGATGAAACTCCCCATAATTCAAATTGAATGGTAAAAATATGTCTATTGTTCCACGGGTACACCCCTGCTTTAATCAGCCTGAATATTTTCAGGTCAGAGTTAAAGTGGCTGTGTTTTTAACGTCATTAGAACCTTCAGAAAAGTTCCTACAATCGGACAATCCTGAGGAAATCCGAAATCCAAAGCCTATGACATCAATTCCTGTGGTGTTTCAATTGTGGCCCACATCCTGAGGATGCAGACCTGAAATAGCATTTACTCCTCCATGCTCCAGCGCCGCTGCTCCAAGACCGCCCGGCTAACAGGAAGCTCTGGGCTCTCAATTTACCAATCTGGCGAAAACAATGCTTACAACGACAACAGAAAGAGAAACAACAATAACACTTCTGTCCATTTCCACAAGTGCAAGAAAAACAAGACGCTGGTGTGGGATTTAAGTTTTTTAGAAACTCCTTTGCTGTGCTCTTGGTTCGGGTTGAGCAGTATTTATGTTTTGATATTGTGTTAATTACATAATAACAGATTGACATGCTAAATGTTGTTCCTGTCCCATGACATTTGCCATGTCCTATGTTTGCATGGACAGTTATAGCCAGATGCTGCTGGTCATGATCATTTCCATGCACTGTGCTGTTCACTGTGTGTGTACACTTGTGACACTGTGGATTGTGGAATCTTTAATGCCCACAGAACTTCAGATTACAGTTCCATAACTTTTGGCATGTCTTTGTATGTTTTGAGAGTATTATATGAGTGTGGATGATGATGTTACTTAAGTGCTCACCAGCTGCAGGTTTTATTCACACAGAAAAATAGTAGAAATGCACTATATTGCCAAGTATTTCCAAATATTCGTTCTCCCATCAAAATAAATGTGAACTCTGGTTCCAATCACTTCCATGGCCACGATTGTATAAAAGCAAGCACCTGCTGAAGGAATGCAGACTGCTTCTACTAACATTAGTGAAAGAATGGGTCACTCTCAGGAGCTCAGAGAATTCCACTGTGGTACTGTAAAAGGGTGCTGTGCACCTGTGTAACAAGTCCAGTCGTGAAATTGGAAGTGGAAGTGACTGGGAATTAAAGCATCTCTCGTAATGTGTATGAGCAGGGTCAGCAAGTTAATTACTTTTAACCTTCAAACTTCATGTGGTCTTGAGATTAATTTAAGAAAAATAGAGAGTAGAGAGCTTCATGGAATGGGTTTTCATGACCAAGCAGTTGCATACAAACCTTACATCACCAAATGCAATACAGGTGAGCAAATATTTGTGTAAGTAATATAGAATCATATATAGGTAAACAAACTGCCTGACCAAAAAAAAAATCGCCACCAAAAATAAAAAGGTCAAACACTCTAATATTTTGTTGGACCGCCTTTAGCTTTCATTGCAGGACGCATTCTCTGTGGCATTGTTTTAGTAAGCTTCTGCAATGTCACATGATTTATTTTAATCCAGGGTTGCATTAATTCATTTTTTTCCAAGATCTTGCAGCAATGATGATAGTAGAGTCTGACCGCTGCACAAAGCATATCCCAAAGATTCTCAATGAGGTTAAGGTCTGCGAAAATCCATGTGTGAAAATGATCTCATGCTCCCTGAACCACTCTTTCACTATTTCAGCCCCATGAATCCTGGCATTATCATCTTGGAATATGATCGTGCCATCAGGGAAAAAAAAATAACCTGGTCTACATTCAGTATATTCAGGTAGTCAGCTGACCTCATTTTTTCAGCACATACTGTTGCTGAACCCAAACCTGACCAACTGCAGCAACTCCAGATCATTTGCTTAGTTGAATCCAGGGGGCAACTGTAAGCATATAGGGTAACTCAGCAAAACATCTCGTTGTCTGTCGACAGCGCTCTGGACAGTTTAGTTTTCCAGTTTCAGAACGCTGTACAGAAGAGAGGAAAGGCTATGGTGGAATGTGTGGGGTATTTTATCCACTTTAAAATGTTTGCCTGTGTTTCTCCTGCCTCTCCTCCAATTTGTATTCTGTGCTTTCTTCTGTCTTCAAAGGAAGCACACTTTGTACCCCACGGGACTAAAATATGCAGCCAAATAGTCTGAATACCCCCAACACCAGCACTTTGTCTGCCTGTTCCTCAGCAACCAAGGTGCATTTGTAAAGGAGGAAACGTAGCGACGGCCCTGCAGAAGCAGGAATAGTGAGGGGTAATGGGGCAACCTGGGGGTGCCGCTAAATGCTGACCAATAGCAGCGAGAAAAGCACTGTTATAGAAAGTTTAAAAAGAAAAGGAAAAGCCCAGAGCTCAGCTTGATTAATTGGGTTTGAAAGGCTCCACACAGCTTCTCAAACAGCATCTACACTGTTGGCTCTGGAGCCAAACTTCCACCTCTCACCTCCAAATCCTTATCCCAGGCTGCACTTCATCATTGCTTTAGTGCAGAGTAGTGGCGATGAGTTCTGCCTGCATCAGCAGAGATGATTGTTCAGGTAATTGTCGAGGAGAGAGAAAGGACAGCTCTCCCTGACATAACCGCTGATCTCCTTATCCCATTAGGCCATTTTCTGTTTGTTGATGAAATTATATGTCAAGAGGAGGCTAAAATATCCCCTGCACAACCTCTTAGTCTGTTGTTGTTCTAATATGAGGCGGAAATAGCATAGCATGCACTTAGAGGCTTATTCACTTGTCTGTGCTTCTATTTTTTATAGCTTCCTAACAATAACTTGAGCATGAATAACATTTTAAGTAAGAAGATATTGATATACTGAAGTATAGCAAATTGATTCTCAAAAACCAAGTATCAATTTTTAAGTAACAGTTTACAGGCCAAGATTGCTGTCAGACCGTGTTTCATTTATTGTTGTGTTAAACCCTGCCTATTAGATAGCAGTGTAAACAGTTTGTTCTTGATGTTTATATGTTGGATGCAGCAAAATGGTGATGGCTAGTTGACTGTCTCAGAGCCATAATTTCCCCAAGCAATGGCGACCTGTGAATCAGGGTCTGGGATAAGGATGCCCAAGGCGTGGTGGTTAAGGAACGCCTGGTCTGATCCCACAGAACTGAGCTACTGTCAATCAAACTGCTGATTAAGGAGGGTCAGAGCCGTTTTGGTAGCCTTAGCGGGGGAAATACAAAATATTTAGTGGGTAGTTTTTGAAATGTAGGCTTTTCAGTTGTTTGTGGTTACTCATTTAGTTGTTTTTTAGTAGATATAGAAATATTGACGTGCTGTGCATCTTATCAGACAGTTCACAGCCCAAACATGCGATTGGCCGATATTAAGAGCTTGCTATATGATATATCTGTATATCCATATTTTTTGAAGACATAAGTGACCTTTAGGTCTTCATCCCATGGATAATAATGTTATAAAATGCTTTCTGACTAAAACATGTATGTGTAAAGCTCATATGTGTAAAAATAAACAGACATGATGTTTCCTGGTGGACAGAGTAAAGAATTTTAACTCAACTGACCAGATACCCCTCTCAAGAGTAGGGAGGAGTAGAAACAGGCTTTACAGGACATCCCACAATACTGTACTATCACGATAACAATGATATGAATGAATACCAGGAATTGTTGATATATTGGTGTCAATGTTACAGAATTTGGTATTCGGCATTGGTGACTGGCTGTCCATAGTGGAGGACAATCAGTGATTAATATTGACCTCAATCTTTATTGGTGTAAGTCTGCTTTTGCTGTTTGTAAACATGAGGAACCAATGGTACCAATGGTGGTACCAATGACAGTCAAGGAATTAATCACAGAACTGAGAAAAAAAGAAAGAAACAGTGAAAGAGACACCAGTCACACCTTAGGCTTACTGAAACCAGCCATTTTAGACATCTTATACAGTTTATTATCTTTTATGCGCTATAAAGAATTACTATTCCGTAACTACATGCAAAGCAGTGCAAACTGGCCAAGATTAGGAGGTTTTTCATATTGCATGCTCTGAAACATTGATGGTCCTTCTGTTGGCTGTTGCGGAGTGCTGCCATCACCACTGGTGTTTCCAGAAGATTCTGTCAGAGCTTATCTGAGGTTGCGTCCTCCCTGTCTGCCCCTTTGGCCCCTTTTCTCTGTTTTTCTTCCCTTAAGATGATTCCAGTGTAGAATTATATAAGATTATGTTGATAAAGGGTTGCGTAAAGTGAGTCTGTGTGTGTGAAGCAGATAGAGCAGACTTGATCTGCCCGGACTCTTGGCTTTGATCCCAGATACTGGGAGATCTGTGTTGTGGTTAAGTGCGGTTTCAGAAGTGCCTCGGTGTTTGAGCATTTCAGCGAGTCCCCCACAGAAAGGGATTTGCGGTTTGCCGGTGACTCGTGCTTTATAGCGTGGAGGGGGCCTTTTGTTACAGTGCCAGAACTGCTCCAGTCAACCACAGGCTATGAAATATGTTGAGACCGCAGAACTGTGGCCAGTTTCACTCTGTTTATTTTGTTCAACTGTACCATAGAGGCTAGATTCAGTTCAATTAAATTCAATTACACTTCTGAGCAACAGTCCTCATACTAGGAATGCACTGATACCACATTTTACCTTCCAATACTGATGCAAGATTTTCAACTATCTGCTGATACAGAGTAATTATAAATATATCAACTCTGACTTAACTGGTTTAGATGCATACAAATCCTGATATGGATTAGTCAACAACTTGACTAATAAAAGTCTTGGTCTTGACTTGGACCTAAATACTACTAAAAGTTTTGCTCTTGACTTGGTCTAGAATACTACTTAAAAGCTTTGGCCTCCACTTGACTCGACTAGTAAAAGCCATGATCTCCGCTTGGGCTCGGACACTACTAAAAGTTTTGGTCTTGAGATGAACAGGCCTACAAAAAGCCTTGGTATTAGTTTGAACTCCACTACTAAAAGCCTTGGTCTAGAATTAGACTCTACTGCTAAAAGTCTTTGTCTCGACTATAAACAATAATGGTATTGACCTTTATTCAACTACTGGATTATTAAAAGCCATGGTCTCAAGTTGCAATCTACTACTAAAAGCCTTGGTCTAGACTTGGACTCGAACACTACTAAAATTCTTGGTCTCAACTTAAACTAGACTACTGAAAGCCCTGGTCTCAATTTGAACTTTACTACTGAGGGCCTTGGTCTTGACTCAAATTCGACTACTAAACACGGCTTTATCAGTCTTGATCCAATCAATCTTGACAACACTAGCTTTGAGGTATCGTGCTGTGTGTTGCTGTGTACCAAAACTGTATGCAAGCACCAGCATGGTATTGGTATTGGTACAAACCCTACCTCATACCTCAACATATCTAGCTCACAATGGAATCCAGGACAGCGAGGATGCATCACATCCCTGGGAACATTGAGATTAGACTTACTGATTCATAATCAGTTTAATGAGCTTCTCAGGTTTTGATAATGCAGTGCAATTCAATACTGAGTGTTCTGCTCAGTTTTGAAATGAGAGCTCTGCTCCAATAACTACTGCGTCCTACTTTTGTCTCGTTTCATGTGTTCTGCTTCGACTCAGAAAAGCCCCAGAAACCAAGACGAAACCGACAAAAACCCACATCTTACTGAAGTCCTTCTGAAGACCAGTGGGAACAGTCTCCCCAGTTCAGTAGCGTATTGATCAGAGAGAGCGCTTCTGGTTTCTGTGCTCTTGGCTTTGCTTAGTGGCACTTCTGCTGTGGCCTTGCAGCCTGCCGCCGCCTCCTCAGCCTGCATTATTTAACACACGTGTTCTGCTGTGTGATGACGCCGGTGCTCGCAGCTGTTGGGAGTCCTAATGAGATGTGCTCTGGCGTTTCTCTGCCGTTCTGCTGCTCCGTTGTGAAGTTGAGAGAAAATCTTCTTGTTGGAGGGGTTCTCACTTTCATGTTCAAACTAGCACATCTGATTGGGTCAGCATCTTGGCACTTCTGCTTTTTTGGGCCGATTGCATAAATTCTGCCCTCAAAATGAAGGTTAACACGATCCAGAGAAGCTTCTGTTGAATGATGCGTATTTCTCCCACTGTTCTCTCCGATGATGTCATTGTCTGTTCCCTTCTATCACCAAGGTCTTGGTTTTATAGCACTAAGCCACTAGTGCTGAGAGGGTTAAGTTGAACACAGTTAATTAAAAGATTAATTCAGGTGGGTTTTACTAGACAGGATAGGTAATGCAGTTTTACTAAAGAACATCAGTAAAATACATGACCAATTCGATCAGGGTAAGTCTATTATAATGCACTTGTCGTATAGTTACAATGAAATTTTCGCAACATGAATGCATGCTATATGCAAGTCTACTAGGCTCATCTTCTGGATTTAATTTCACGTATGTCATTCAATACCTGAGGTATGTGTGCACTTGGGTCACAAAATCAAATGTAACAAAAATAATACAATCTACCAAAAAAAAAAACACAGTAGTGTATAAAACGTAGTGCTGCAAAACAAAAATAGTCCTTAAAGCCTTATTGTAAATATCACGGCAGGGCTTTTTTTTATTATTTAAAAATGTATGACTGTATTCTATATATTCCTCGAGTGCCACAATACTTAAAAACACAGTGAAAAACTCTATTGCCCTAGTATATAAAGGAATATGTACCCACATATGGGATTAATATAATCCGCCTGATGTTATTTTTACAGCTTGCATTACTGAAGGTAAAAGACACCAGAATCTTTACTGACATGGGAGTAACTTGCACTTTGCACAAATGACAGACAAAGTGCATTAGGACGGGACTAAAATCAATGGTAATAATTACATTACCCATCTTCTTATGAGGGATGAGGGCCATTCTTCCTACCTAGATAGATTTAGGCCAATTACACTTGCTCTCTAGGGTCCCCAATAACAGATGGCTGTGGCATCACTAGGGATCGGACTTGCTGTGTCTCAGTGATGGGATCTACTCTTAGACTTGAGGCCTGGCCTTGATTTTATTTGGTTCCGAGTGATAAATAAAACAAAAGTTATGCATAATTTACAAAAATGTAGCAGCCAGGGCCCATATGATGCTTAAAGGTTGCTTTTTTGTTAGCTTTGTACTGGAGCTACAAGGCTAGTGTTGATTAAAATGTTGTGCAAGCTTTCGTACAGTATCTTAATTGCCTTAATTGTCACACATGCACATTTAAACTCGGAATGAGGTGAACATTACTCAAGTATTTGAGTGTTATCAATGCTGTAATAACTATAATCTATCCATCATATCCATCTGCATACCTTATTTTTTGTTCTCAGGGCCGTGGTTGGTACAGTGCATATTTGCATTTGCTAAGCACAAGGCAGGAAGACCCTATTTACAGTTTTTTTTTAGTTATTTGTTTCATATTCTCAACAAATTCAGTGTTTTTTCCCTTGTGAAATGTAGCAAATTTGCTTTTGCAAGTGTGGAAGTAAATGTGTGTTGTAATATATCAAAGTCTTCATAGGCAAGTAAGTTCACTCTGTGACCGTCTTTGCAACACCACAGGCCAGTTATGTTTATTTCCTCATACAAAACTAGCCTCTTATCTGTTTTATTGGGAAGAAACTTAAAAAGCACTAAACTGTAAGTGTTATATCACTAATCAAATCTGACAAAAATCTCATGAATGAGTATCCAAAACCTGCTTATGTATTGTTTCTCTATAAATTAAGGGAATTAAAAATAATTTATCCTGCTTTTGCTGGACTAACTTTCTATACTCCAGGGAAGTATTCGATTGCAGGTTCGGTAAAGTCTCAGGGTGTTCGATAAGAATGCATGTAAAAGTCTTTTGTTTGTTTTAAAGTTAAAAACAGTTCAACATTTGTTTTATACGTTATATGCTGTCTAAACTCAGTGAATGAACCAGTAATATAGAGACTGTGAGCACTGGAGTTGGGTGCCAGCAGGTGAGCATTTGTCCATCGCGGCTGGACTCTGGAATCATATTATTCAGCAGAGACGGCCTCCTGTGGCGGCAGCTGCCTCAGATCCTTCAGAAGCGTCTTACTCCGGCTCGTTCTCGGCAGCGACAAAGTGGAGCATCTCCTTCAATTATTCACATCCGTTAACAGCATGAATAATGCAGCCTCTGGCAGCACTGGGGCTTCTGGAGCTCTCACTGTGTTAGCGCTATGTTAGCGGTGTGTGTGAAGAGCAGGGCTTGGCTGTGAGGTGTCAGCTCCAGACCAGAATGTGCAGGGGCTGAGATGAGCAGAGATCTTGCAACATTGATGCTCGCCTGACGTGTCATCATGTCCTGTCTGAACTACTCTGCTTAGCTGTGAATTTGTAGTAAACTAGAGGTTTTACTGCTGGTTTAACGTGCAGTTTACATTAGGCTTGCTTTTTTGTTATTTTGTTTAAATATACTGTTTCCTTGTCTACTTTCTAACACAAATGTAGTGTGGACTGAGATGGAATGATCAATGCTTTTGGGGCACAAAAGTATCAGCATATATACAGTATGATAGGATGTATTGACATTAATTTTAAACACCAACCACACACTATGCTGTACATTTAAACAGTACATAAAAAACTGTCTCAAAGTAATATTAAATATTTCTTTAGTAATAAACATAGTTAAATTTTATGTGAAGGACTCATTAATTTGCACTGCATAATGTTGTTAGAAAAGGTGAAATATATTCATCATGCTCCTTATTGTATTATGATGTTTCTACAACATAATTTGCACAAGACTGTGGTGTATTAAATGTCTGCTCTTTTTTGAAATCCAACTATTTCAGTGCAAAAAACTCATGTACATTTAAAAAATATATATATGTTGCACACAGATGGTAACCATAAATAAATCTGTTTAGAATATGCTGACATTTGCTGTCGATTGTTTAGCCCACAGTTATTTCCAAGCAAAGTTTGTTCTGCATCATCATGCAGTGCTTCTGTAACATTCTCTGCATTGTTTCTCAAGATAATATGTGTTTTTTAACTTCTTTGGAATTAACCACATTTAAAAGTTTGTCAAAAACCTTGAAAACCTTACCAAAGTAGATGTGGTAAATTTTAGAAAAAAAGTAGAACTAAATTTTCTACCCCTCTAGGTCAAGGCCGACATTAGGCAGAGAGTTCTATACTATTGGCAATGCTTCTTCTCTACAGTGAATAAATATGTGTGCATTTGTACATCTGTGTCAGTAAGGGGTGGAACACAAAGTATCTGTATGCTGAATTCATCAGGTGGGGGTGTCTACAAATATTTGGACTTATAGTGTATTTTCTGTGGTTATAGCATCTGCAGCAAAATCAGTGACGCAGTTCAGTATTGGAGCTGAAAGCTACACTCTGTTGCCTCTCTGCTGATTTACGTTTATGGAGACACTGACAAGGCCAGCGCATAAAACAAGCCCCCCCCTTACGACCTGGAGGAGGACGTGGGTGGGCATATGTGTGTGTTTGTTGGGAGAATATGTATATTCAGAGTATTTAAAGTGAAATAGGCTGATAAGACTGTAGATTGTATATGGAACTCTTTTTATTCTATATAGAGACACCATGGCTCTGCTGGAGCTGGAGCTGGATGAGCTGGAGTTTCAGTTATAAAATCAGCTTCTTTTGTGCCAGCTTTCAGTGAGCGCTGATGTGGAGAGGGCTGGGCATTGTTCTCTTTGTGTCTCAGTCCTGAAGTAGGTATGCGTGATATGAACACAATTTCATAAGCAGTTATGAAACTCAATATTGCAGCCTTGAAATAACTATTGACCAAAAAAAAGAATGAAAATCTCTCGTGGTAATGCTGCCGCTGCAAATTTCAATAGTAGTATGACTAACAGTACATATGGAACACGCTGAGAAACACTTGATGATGGCCTTGATTAAATGTATTAAGATTTTTAGGACATTTTCAGGGCTGGAATATGGAAAATATGCCAGCAGCAGATTCTATTAAATTTACTTATTTTTATTTTTATTATTTGTTTCTTATAAAAACCTGGAGAAATTGTATTCCAGTAGGAATCAACACTGTGCAATGTTTAAAGTCTTTTCAGTAGTGTTGAATGATTAAAAATCCAGTATGTAGTTTTATAGTCTGAAAGTATGAATCTGCATTGTGTGAGTGTGTTTTTACAGCAGTATGAATCTGCAGGGTGTGTAATGTATGTTTTGCAGTCTGCTTGTAATAATTGTGGAGGGATTTTAATCCAGTATGTATCTGCAATGAGTGTGATTCTACAGCAATATTCTTTGACTGATTTTAATTCAGTATGAATCTGCAATGTGAGCATGTATTTTTTACATTCTGCAATGGGTTAATGTTGTTTTTACTGTCTGACAGTAATACTTGTGGAGATTTATCCAGTATAAATCTATAGCCTGCACATTTATATATATATTTTTTTTACAGTCTGATAATAATTGTAGAGGTATTTAATCCAGATCTTAATTTATTTCGTTTCAGTGACGTTGAATGTATTGCCACTGTCACACACAACATTGTTTTTGCAATAATTCGTTTTATCATCTCCAATATGGTCCAAAATGACTTAATTTAATAATAATTTTTAATTTAAATTAAAAAGATTTTTCCTTCTATTTGATTTCCATTTTAGGGATAGCTGATAGCTGTGATGTATGCCATGATCATGATTAATACAATAAGATCAGATTTGCAAAATGCTGAAAAACTCCACTTCTCTGATTAAGCAGGAGTATGTACATGGTAAAGTAATTAATTACACTGTAGATCTGTTAATTTGGTTAGATTTCTTTACATTTATTCTATTTGTTTTATAAAATGAAGCTTTTTCTGGTCAGCATATGACATTCTGGATTATGGGGTCTGGTATTTTACAAAAAAACACAGCCTTAGAAAATGTTGTTGTTGTTAAAATGTGCTGTATTTAGCTCTACATATCCAGTAATACTCGTGTATGTATGGACAGCGCTAGGTAATAGCGGGTGCTGTTCCAGTCGGCCTCACACTAATGGAATATAGCAGGACCTGCTAATAGACGTGGCGTGTTGTTATTGTTATTGATTGTGTCCTGAGGCACAACGTCACGCATCATTTCCTCTCCCTGATTCAGTGCTGGGATGTATACAGCTGGGATGTCCAACAGCCAGTATGAATTTCCGACTGCTGACTGTGGATTTAAGGCAGCAGTGTGAACAGACTGAAGCAGACATAGTTTTACTGAGGGATGTCCCGAGTGTATAAATTGCTGAGGCTTTGTTGATTCATTGGCAGTATGTGTGATTTTTATAGGCTGAAAATAGAACAAAGTATTCAGTGATTGTAATCCAGTTTGAGCTGCAGTGTATGTAGGTAGTTGAGGGATATTTTTCTGGACTGTAAAAAACTACACATACTGCAAATTTAATATAGTATAATTCTGCATCATGTTGTTGTTCTACAGTTGAACTGAAAAAGGAAAGGTAATATGTGAGCTCAAAATATCTGGTAACTGAAATTATTTGGATAAATATTAATAGTAGACTATTTGAGTTATTTAATAGTGAAAAAAAAGTAGCAAAATTAATGAAAACCTCTGAAATACATGTTCTGTATTTGGCATGTTTTACAATGAGGCTAGGCCAGCAACATCGTATTTGCATAAAAGTGACAGAGCCCTTAAATGGCTTATTCTGGTTTGTCTAGGTAACAAAAAAGTGTCATATTTGTGTATTTTTGTAGATTGATTGTAACCCAGTATGAATCTAAAAGTAAAAAAAAAAATTGAAGTAGTTGTAATCCAGTATGAACCCCCAAGCCAGTATATTAATAGTTGGGGTGTTTTTTAATCCAGTATGAATTTAAAGTGTGTGGGGGTGTTTTTTAATCCAGTATGAATTTAAAGTGTGTGGGGGTGTTTTTTAATCCAGTATGAATTTAAAGTGTGTGGGGGTTTTATAGTCTGAGACTAACGGGTCTAATCATGTGGAGTAATTGTAATCCAGTATGAATCTACAGTGAGTTTAACCTCTTCTGAACAATTGATCACAGTGATGAGCTGAGATAATGTGTTGATCTTGTGTTAAAGACGGGTCAGGCTCCTGTGTTGTGAATGGTGGTTGAGAATGCCGGTCTGCGTGTAAGTGTGTTCTAGAGTTACGCGGGGAGCAGTTGGCGTGAGCTGGACGGAGGTCCAGTGGCAGTGTGTGTTCAGTTGCTCCTGCTGGTGACCTTGCTTTTGTATGCAAAGACTCCACCTGCTGCCTGCTGCCCGACAATGGCTAAAAATACCCTTAAGGCCTGGGCTGGCTGTCAATAGCCATTCAAGGACGGGGCAGTCAGACTGTAGATCCAACCCAGACACAGACAACCTCACTGTCATTTACAAACTGAGATTTTCATTTTTATACAGATAAAATGTTTATATTTCAGAAATAAACCAGCAGGGATAGTCTAAAATCATTGTTATTTATTTTTCTAATCCAGCATGAATGTGCAATGTGTGTATTTGCAATATTTGTATTACACTATTAAAACAATAGTAGTAAAGCTATTGTTATCCTGTGGATAGTTTTTTTTTTAACTGACATTAATTTTTTACAGTGTTACAGTAATAATTCTGATGTTTGTCCAGTATCCAGTATGTATGTGCAGCTTTTAAAGTCTTTAAACTTGTACTTAAACTAAATTATAATAGTGATGAGAATTTAAGTTCAGTATGATTTAACGATCTATCAGTAACCATTGTGGAGGGTATTCCAGTATGAATTCACAGCCTTTTTCTGTAATTTTACAGCCTGAAGGTATTTCGTCCAGTATAAATCACCAACCTGTGTACAATTTACAATCTGACAATAGTAATTGTAGACTATTTCTTAGTCCAGTATGAATCTTTAGCATGTGTACATTTTACAGTCTGAAAATAATGGATTTGAATCCAGTATGATTCTATTGTACTAGTGTAAATTTAGCTGTTTGAACTGTGGAGTGTTTTTTTTTTTTTTTTTTTAATCTAGTATAAATCTGTAACCCATAGTTTAACAGGATTTTTATAATTGTTGTGAAGTAATTTCAATTCACTATGAATCTACAGGATGTGATTTTCTTAATCTTAAAATTATTTTAATACAGTATAAATATTCAGTGTATTTATTATTACATTTCATGACAAATGGACCAATATAAATGGTCAGGAATTAAAGCAACAGTAGTGATACAGTCTGTTTTCACCAAAGGATAAAACTTTAGTTCTGGGTTTAGTCTGGGTTTTGTCTGGGTTTTGCTCACTCTGGGCCTGGAACCGTTGTGCTGGCAGTATATTAGGCTCAGGAGGAGTGATGACGCACTGCTGGAGTCCTGAAGAGTTCCTGGAGTGAACTCAGACTCGGAGTTAACGGCTGAATGAATGACGTAATGGTTGGCACAGGGTGCGCTGGGTTAACAGCTGCCTTTACTGGAGAAACTGGGCCTCGTCCTTCACACTGACCCGGCCGGCCCAAAATCCAGCTGCAGACGTACGGATATGCCACAGATAGGCCATAAAGACGCATTCTACCGTCACGTTCTCCTCAGACAGACACTGTGATCACTGCGGAGGCTTGGACGGATTACAGGGCCCGCTGCCACAGCTCAGCAGGGGGGATGCGAGCGCGTTTTAGCATGATGTTAGCACCCTCTTCATACTGACTTCTTCTATTCTCAGCCGACCCGGAGCCAATCCGCTCGCCGTGTAGCCGACAAATCACTGGGGCTTAATTAAAAAGTGCTGCATTGTGTCCTGTGAAGCTTGGATCCGTCCTCAGTCCGTGTTTAGCTTTAGCGTTGAGCGAATTCCTTAGAGTAGAATGTGTTAAAGATGGTCTGTATTGGCAAAGAAGTGATGCGTAGCAGACATTGAATGAGTGATCTGGTTTTAGAACCCGTTTTTAGGAGGTTGGAGAAGGTTTGGATGTATACTATATGGACAAAAGTGTTTACATTATGTTTGTTCTGCATATAGTGGCAAGAGTAAAGTTGGTGAGATCAGGATGTTGTATGATTACCACCTACCTTATCTTAAACTACCCAGTTCATCCCTAGGTATTGGATGGAGAACCATAATTCCAGAGGACACAGTTGTTTTCACTCCTTTACATATTAATGCTGGGGGCATACCTCTTTAGTCCACACCTGGAATTAGGCACGATGCCAATAGTGGTATGGTGCCAATGCTTATGGCCATTCCTTCCTGAGAACTCAGTGGTTAGAGCACCAGGTCATCATTACATTACATTACATTACATTACATTTAATTTGGCAGGCGCTTTTGTCCAAAGCGACTTACAATAATGAAGTACAAAAGTAATAGGAATTATGATAACCCATTTTTAGATAGGGCTTAAAGGAGGTCGAAGGGAAATAAAGGGATAGAGAAGTGAAGGAGGGGAGGAAGGAAATGCGGTTAGAAGTAGTTAGTGTGTTAGAGGTGTTAGGAGAGTAAGTGCTCTTTGAAGAGCTCTGTCTTCAGGAGTCTCTTAAAGATAGCGAGAGATTCTCCTGATCTGGTAGTGGAAGGTAGTTTGTTCCACCATTGGGGAACTCTTTATGAGAACAGTCTGGATTGCTTTGTGTGAGTGTTTGGCAAAGCGAGGCGACGTTCATTGGAGGAGCGCAGCGGCCGGAAGGTAGCGTAAGCCTTCAGGAGTGAGTGCAGGTAGGAAGGAGCCTGTTCTGTCATCACCTTGTAGGCGATTGTAAGAGTTTTGAATTTGATGCGAGCATCAACTGGTAGCCAGTGGAGCTCAATGAGCAGCGGGGTGACGTGCCCGTTTTGGTTGGTTGAAGACCAGACGTGCTGCTGCATTCTGGATCATTTGGAGTGGTTTTACTACGCAAGCCGGGAGGCCAGTTAGCAGGGCATTGCAGTAGTCGAGGCGTGAGATGACGACTGCTTGTACCAGGAGTTGGGTGGCCTGTTGCGTCAGAAACAGTCTTATTTTCCTGATGTTATAAAGTGCGAAGCGGCAGGATCGAGCAACTGAGGCCACATGGTGCGTGAAGGAGAGCTGGTCATCAACCATAACACCCAGGTTCCTAGCAACCTTTGTCGGTGAGAGAGAGAGAGAGTCGATGCTTATAGAGAGGTTGTGTTGAAAAGATGGTTTTGCTGGTATGACCAGAAGTTCAGTCCTTGAGAGATTTAATTGAAGGTGATGCTCCTTCATCCATGAGGATATGTCAGAGAGACACTGCGATATCCGTGTAGAGATTGAGTTATCTTCAGGTGAGAATGACAGGTATAGCTGGGTGTCATCAGCAAAGCAATGGTAGGAAAAGCCATGTGAGTGTATAACCTGACCAAGAGAGGCAGTGTATATTGAGAAGAGAAGGGGACCAGTACCGAACCCTGGGGAACCCCAGTGGATAGGGAATGGGCTGAGGACAGCTGTCCTTGCCACGACACCTTGAACGAGCGCCCAGTGAGGTATGATCTAAACCATGACAGCACATTGTCTGAGATCCCCATGTTTGAGAGTATAGTTAGGAGGAAGTCGTGGTTGACCGTGTCGAAGGCGGCCGAGAGGTCCAGCAGAATGAGCACTGAGGACTGGCCTGCAGCTCTAGCAGTTTTCAACGCTTCAGTCACAGACAACAAAGATGTCTCAGTAGAGTGTCCTTTTTTGAATCCAGATTGGTTCTGGTCCAGGAGGTCATTCTGGGAGAGGAAGCCAGAGACCTGATTTAAAACTGCTCTCTCGAGTGTTTTAGAGAGAAAGGGTAGTAGTGAGACCGGTCTGTAGTTATCAACCTGGGCGGGGTTGAGAGTAGGCTTTTTAAGCAGTGGTGTCACATGTGCTTGTTTGAAAGCAGTTGGGAAAACACCAGAAGTTAAAGAGGCATTGATGGTGTCATCATTAAATAAGCCTGATAATTTGATACCCAAGCTTGGCAATCTGCCATAGTCAGACCCTTGTGCAAGGCTATTAACCCTTACTGCTCACAACAAGTGTCTTGTCTTGTCTTGTCTTCTCACAAGAGTTATAAACTGCAGTGTGAAACCAAAACTGGACTAAATGTACACAATGGCCACATTTTCACATTCACATTAGGCCGGGTACAGTTTCCATTTTCTGGGTTGCCTAATTAGGACCTCGTCAGATGAGTCTGGTCTCATTCCTCCATGATAACAACAGAGGATACCAACCTGGCTAACTAATCAACCAACATCGCTAACTTGGTGTTTGCATATTATACCTCTTTTTACAGGAGTTAGAATAGGTCTATGGACTGTACAAAACATGTTCATGAATCATTCTAAAATAAAGAGATCTCACCAACTCTATTCTTGCCAGTTTCAGTCCCATAAGTGACCATAAGCTGTTGCTGTCCACATCCCATGTATACGATCAGCATTAACCACACATTAGTGTTAGCTTGGGTTAAATGGCATAACATGAACAATCTAGTTCGAGCTTAACTTCAATAGAACACAAAACTCTGAAAGTACTTTTATCACTCATCTGCTGACTTGCCACAGACTGTAGGTACAGATCCCTCTATTAGATGAAGTCTGCTGGCTAATCCTGCTGTGTACTATCTGAGGTTCTCAGCCAAAATGAACGAAATGGTGTTTCTTCAACTTATTTAGTGAGTGGGACTCTGGTGGGTGATGACAGGAAAAAGTGGTGGCAGGTCGGTTCAATGCAGGTTTTCTTATTGTGGCGTCACAATAAGAAAGTCAACCAATCGTCTCATAGAAGCATATGATTCCAGACATCACACTCTTTCAACTAACTCGCAGAAAACGAATGGATAGATGGATTTATAGGGCCACTCGGGACCCAAGTGGAAATACAAAAGCGTGCAAAACTGTGTACATGTGGAAACGTCACCAGAACAATTACCCTCCATGCTCAAAACCATTCGGCACTGCAGTGCAGAACACGCCTGTGTAACAAACACATGAACCTTTAAAAATGAACCTTTACATCACTTTTGAAGCACAGCTAATTAAAGGGGGTGCAGAAAATGGCATTTTTTCTTCATGGTGGTCCTTTTTGTACCGAAGATGGTGCTCCATTAATTGGTCAGAACTGCACAGTAACAGTGAGCGATTGTGTGTATCTAGGTCGTGCTCCTCCTTCCCTGAATTGAGTGTTTAGGACCGATAATTTGTGCTTTCACATCTTTTCTCTGCACTATAGAGGCCAGGCGGTGGAGCTGCGGCGCTTAGAGCACGCTGATTAATGTGGATGCCAGCATAGCGGCGCTAGCAGGCCGGCTGCCAGAGGAAGGGCCGTTAGCTTAGCGCAGCTAGCCGTGCAGAGACGAGATAAGCGGCTCTAACAAGGAGAGCTGTCACAGAGCAGGGGCGAGATCCCACCGGTCGGAGCAGCAGCAGGGTTCTGATCCGGACCCGCTGACCCCTCACACTGCACCGGTCAGAGAACCCTGCTGCTAGCGGAACAGATTAGCATAAAGATCCAAACACAGACCAGGTCTTCTGAGCTGATCCAGTCAGCACAGACCAGATTACCTGAACAACCACTATGTGCAAATAACGGTCCCCTGTGGTCCTACCGGTTGACGTTGTTTGGCGTTGAGGAGCTGGTTTCCAGCGGTTACCGTGATGCGTCAAGCTGTGTTGTTTAGTTACCTTTGTCCTTTCCATTCCTTTGGGGTTAGCTATCCCCACTTTTAAAAATTCATGAATCAAATTTAAAAGTGATTAAACATAAAAATCTTTGTGTTCATTTTTTTTTTGTAGCAAACTTTACTTTCGGGTAATAAAAAAAACAATAATGGCCTGTTGATTATAAAATATAAATAACCAAGAAACAAATCAAAAAACAAAAAAAGTACTGAAATATGTAAAATAATAATAGAAATACATGGAACAATTTAACAATTCAATAAATACATAATAAAAAAGGGTAAAAACATAAAAAGAAATTGCATTTCTTCAGTTTATATTTCTGCAGAATTTAGTTAAGCTATATCTGTTAACTAACTATTGTTTTAATAGCACAATTCACCAGACTAGAAAATAATGAATAAAGACTATACGTAAAAAATTCATTTAAAAAAATCTAATTTTTAGGTACAATGTCTCTGATGTAGTATTATAAAAGGTAAAAAAGCTGTAAAAATTTTTTTTAGCATGTATAATAAAAAATCTCCATTTTTTAAAAAAGGATTAAACTAAAACGGAAGTAAAACTAATGCAATTTTTTTTTTTAAATGTAGAGACTAAGCACTTTTTAATTTTTTTTTATCTTTTTTTAAAAGTAAAAAATTCGAAGATATAATTAACACCATAGCAGTAAACAAATATAGGGCCCATAGCACATAATAGCAAGATGCAAAGCAAATGTATTTAATATATAATAGATATAAAGTAGTTTGAAGTTTTTTTTTTTACATACTCAGCTTAATAATCCCTCAGCAGGCTAATTTAATCTGCAGTCAGATGCAGCAGTGAATCAGTTTTTGAGGGATGATGTTTGTCTCTCAGAGCTCCGGTACTCTGGATCTGTTTTGTTGTAACACAGCGCCGCTCTGAGCTGTGGTTTAGAGAGTGGAGGAAAAGCTCTGTTCTGATATTTTAGGTAGAGAATAAGATTTTGCTTGTTTATGGGCTGGAGCTGCAGTTCTGCTGAACTGGCCTATTGTCTGCCCTCCGCCTCACACCTCCATCAGTCCCGGTCTCAGAGGAGCATGTCACTCAGCTCGTTACCACGGTACCCCCGGCCATCCCCTCAGGGACCAGCTCAGCCAATAATGTCCAGCCACTCCAACCCCGGCTCCCTGAGTCTGACCAATCACGGAACTCAGAGCGCCTTTTGTCCCAGAGCTCTTGAGGAGGAAGTGGTCATGAGGCTGAGACTGAGAGAGGGAGAGAATAAAAGACGAGTGTACAACAGAAACACTGAGATTTAATACTGCGTACCCAGGCAGAAGCATAGTCATGTGATGCTTTACTGGAGGTAGAGGGATGTAGTGTGGTTGGTTGTTTTATTCTTTGATGAGTAGCATTTAAAAGAAGTGGGTATTAATACCCTCTTTTAGAGTCTATGAAATTGGTATTTTTGCATTAGGGTGGGCTACACCTCATCACAGGCCTGCAAAAACCTGGTATCTCCATTTTTCCTTTTTGAAATTGTTATTTTTTTAAATACATTTTGATATACATTTTGTAACAATAGATAGATATGCTCAAAACATTTTCAGGTGGTGCCTGTCTATATGTATCGAAGGAGGCATGCACATATTCTTTTGTCACCTTCCTAGTGTTAAGAGTATTGCAAGTGAAAGAGGGGAGTCCTTATGATTTGGTGGCTTTTCGATAAGTTGCAGAGCCAGAATTAATCCTCCAACATCTTCACTAATACTCTTCTTACAAATACTATAAGTGAATGCAATCAGATCCTCACAGCAAGAGTCTAAGGATCTAGTGTTAAGCCTTCTAAGAAGACTAGCAGATGTTACTGCTTCAAAGAATTCCAAATAGTATAAAAATCACAATGAACATCTTTGATTTCAGAGAAAACGTTGGTGTCTACACAGTCTTTGATCTGTGGTTTCAGTGCTGGTTTTATATGTGTGCTTTCAGTGAGTGGGAGCTTTGTTCGTGCCTCAGCCCTTAGCGCTGGACCGGCTCGTTAATTACAGCAGAAGCAATTACATCAATTCTGGTTTCAGCTTAATCATCTGATGCCCTGACCTGTGACTGCACTGGTTACATCACAGCTCGTTTCTAAGGGTCCTCAGCGAGTGTGTTCAGCAAAGCTGTGCCGGGGGGGTACTAGGGCTGCACAATATATTGTTTCAGAGTCAATATTGCAATGTACATATGCACAATAGTTTTTCAATAAAAATGAATTCTGTTCTCAATTTGCATGACAATGTCTACCAGATTAATAATTATATCTACCCAATATTATTAGTTTTACCTTAATCATTAATGCACAAATTAACATCATGACATGTTGGATCATAGATGTCTAGAAAAATTTAGCAAAATTTGGCAAAAATTCCTGTAGGTTTTGAAATGCAGTATATCTCGCAGAACATCAGAATATTTCTGTTGCATTTTTCCAATATCGGACAGTATATCGGTGTAAACAAATATTCCCCCTACGTCTAACCTTCCCCCAATTTGACTTACTAAATGTACTGCTTTATTAGTCCACGTGGTGACGCTAATTAAATGAATAGGGTAAACCTGCAGTGAATAATATTAGTTGCAAAACTGATACCAATAAATCCCCTTTTTTGATCCCTGTTCAGAAACACAGATGCTGTGATGTATTGTAGAAAATAGTCTAGCAGTATTTTGATATTATCTTTGTTGTGGGCAGCATATCATGATAATATCCTATTGTAAGATGCCCTATAAGATGGCCTGTTGTGAGATACCACTAATGTTACAGTTAGGCTTAAGGTAAACCTCATGTATTAAACGTGCAGTTTGAGCATGTTGCAGTTTGATAAAGCACAGCACTACTCTACAACACTTTAAATACCGGCGCATGCTTAATGTGGAGTAGCTGCCTGGCTCGGGCTGTTATGCCTGTCTATTGTCAGCGATGCATTCTGGGTCTTTTGTCTCTGTTCCCTCTAACTCATTAAAATCTGGCCTTCAGAGAGGCTGGGGAGCTGAATGTCCACAAAGGTCAGTAAAACGGATCAGCTTGAAAACTGGAGCTTTCTGAGAGCTAATATTCTTTCTGTCACTGTATAAAATAAATGCAATGCTTTCTTTATGGTTGGATACACTGCAGTAGGTTTTGAATGTACAAGTCAGAAGTTTGGACACAAGTTAAATTCTGTTACTTTTTTTTCATTATTGTAAAAGTTAGAAAACTAATACTAAAGTTATCCAAACTATGTAAACAAAAAAGTGTTAAACAAACCAGAATGTTTTATAATTTAGATTCTTCAAAGTAGACATCTCTTGCTTTGATGACAACTTTGCACATCTAGGCATTTTCTCAGTCAGAAAACTCAAATTTTAGAATGTAAATAACTTATTTTACTGCAGAGAATAAGGGTTTTGTACACCAAAAAATGATAGGAAAAACTGGGTCTCATCAGGACTGCCTCGGAAAAGGAAAAGCAACAGTTAGTTCTGTTGTACAGGATAAGTTAATCAGAGTATTTTGGTTTGTTTAACACTTTAAAGTTACTATATGATTCCTTATGTGTTCCTTCATAGTCTGGAGGACTTCTGTATTCATTTATGATGTAGGGAAAAAAAAAACATTGAATGAGAAGATGTGTCCAAACTTTTGACTGATACTGTATTTAGAATGCTAATATACTATGTTAACAGAATGCTAAGTTTTCAAGTATTTTTACACTATGCTTAAATAAATGAAATAAAATAAAACATTCAGGCATTCGAGTGTGTTAGCCATGATGCTAACAGTGGGCTTAGCAGGTTTGGAGCCATAATTGAAACATACACACAGTAGACTGTTAGCTGTGATTCAAACAGCTGGGCTTCACAGGGTTGGATACAAATTTAATACATTATTATGAAGCAGCTGTTGCAATAACTTGAATAAAATGGGTCAATTATTATAGATATCATGTTACATTTACACATTCAAATGTAAAAAAAACACTGGCTTTGTAAGAAAAGGCTAAAAGGCAGAAATAAAGACTTATTGACTCTGCAATAAAGGGTTAATATTTGTCCTCGCATGGACTCAGACAGACGTAGTGAGAGAGAGAGAGAAAGAGAGAGGCGGTAAGAGAGCGTGGGGCCAATGGGGACGCTGGCGCTTAAGAAATGGGGTTCCTCACATTCTTTCCGTGTTGAATTTAGAAGCAATATTTGAGGGAAAAAAATGAAGCCACAGATTTCTGGTTGCGTTTTGTTCCAGCCAGCAGCGCCACCGAGGGCCAGAGGAATGAACCGGATCAGAGGCTCTGAAACCCAGCAGCACACTGCCATCTAGAGGCAGACCTGTGCAGTGTGTTAATTCCTCCAGACAGAGTCCAGAGCAGAGACAACCTTCCAGAACGCAGACATATCACCCTCCCATAGTCATGCGACTAGACCAGGTTTTATTTTCCATGCTATTAAATCTGTTCTCATCATAATCATTTCTAATTGTAGTAATCTCTTTTAATTCTGTACAATTGCTGTCTTTAAATGTGAAGCGAATGTGCAACAAAAACTAAGACACTACAATAAATACAACAGACATGAGACAATTAACAGACAGGACAGTGCAGTACCGATATGGTACAAATGAAAATTGTTTGCTAAGGATAAACTGCAGAGATATGTTGCATACGTTTAACTGGATTTTAAGTAAGTAAACGATCTTAAGTAAATGATCTGTAGTTGCTGCAGTTGGTCAGGTCTAGTTTCAGCAACAGTTTGCAGTTTGCTTTTATTATTTTTATTGGGAAAAAACATTCAAGCAGTAAAGAACTGCAATTCTTTAAAGATTGCGTCTTCTGAGAGGTTTCAGAAAGGTACAGTGGGATCGGCCACACCTGTGTCCGCTTGAAGCAAAGCCTAGACCACCAATTTCTGGGGAACCAGCGATCAGTACTCATAAATAGCCGATAATTCCACCCACACTTTTTAGCCCCAACACCAAGAGGGTGAGGTCAATCACTGCCTCTTTTCAAACTGCTGCAGATGTAGCATTGCTGAGTAGCATCACAGCGTGCTCGGAGGAAATGGCAAGCAAGCTGCATGACTGGGATTCGAACCAGCAATCTCCTGTTCAGAGTGGCAGCGTCTTAATCCTGTGAACCACCCGGAGCCCCCTGACCCCCCCTGGTTAAGAAACCCTGGTGTAATATCTTACATTTTTTACTTGAGCTCCTATGAGACTAATAAAACCAGTGTTTAAATACTGAACATGTCTTGGTCTGGCACCTGGGTTAATGGAAAAATTTGTAAATTTGACTTTTTAGTGAACTGTGCCTTAAATGAATACCATATCTGTTCTATGTCTAGGACAGCAGTACTGTGACTCAACAGTAGGGGGAGACAGAGCCCACCAGGCTGCTCATTTACACACGCATTAGATGTAGGCCTGTCACATTATCAGTGGTCTGGATTGGGTCTGAGTTGTGACCGTTTAAGCTCTGTGTGTCTGTCAGCTCCTCACAGGCTTCAGTTGATGATTTTAGCTCAATTACAGATCAATATTCACCAGTCTTCTGTAGTGGTCACTTAAGATGCTGCTATAAATGGATATGGTGGTTCTGAGTGGCAGGCGTTGGTGTGAATCAGAATGCTAATATTTAGTGAGTGGTGTGTTTGTGTGTGTATGCACGCACGTGTGTGTGAGAGTATCTGTGCGCTGTAACATAAGGTCTCTGAGGCTGGGCTAAAACGGGTCTATGTGTGAGGACAGACACTCTTTTGTCCTGCCGCTATCCCAGCATGCCTTTAAGAGCACAAAGGCGGCCCAGTGCTGACATCTGTGGTACTGCGTGGCCATGGAGAGGGCACAGGGCGCACTGTGTGCTCCCATACACCAACCCACTCTTTCATATACCTACCCATAGATATTATTAGGACGTAACGTTGTACAGCTGTCCTGTATGTATTTTGTATCTACTGTATGTAAGCCGTTATATGTTATATGTTACAGTTACAGTTATAGTATAGTAGCCTATACATACAGTTATACTCCTGTACATACATTTATTCTAAGTATCCATGTACAACTCTGGAAAAAAAAAAATAAGAGACCACTTACAAATTATGAGTTTGTTTGATTTTACCAAATTGAAAAACTCTGGAATATAATCAAGAGGAAGATTTCTGAACTCTTAAAACTTTATGTATATGAACTTGTTTTCTTTGCATTATTTGAGGTTTGAAAGCTCTGCATTTTTTTGTTATTTCAGCCCTGGATTTTAATCACAGTTTTCGTGCATCTTGGCATGTTCTCCTCCACCAGTCTTACACACTGCTTTTGGATAACATTATGCCCTTCCTAGTGTAAAAATCCAAGCAATTCATCTTGGTTTGATGGCTTGTGATCATCCATCTTCTTCTTGATTATATTCCAGAGGTTTTTCATTTGGTAAAATCAAAATTTTAAGTGGTCTCTTGTTTTTTTTCTTCCAAAGCTGTATATATTTAAATAGAATGTATGTATGTATTCAAGGCTATATTTGCTCTAGTTTTTATACGAAAATATGACTCAGAATATAAAAAAATGGACAGATGTCCTTGGATCTCTTATAGACCTGCTTAAACCAGGCTCTCTGTGCATTTGTGTGTGTGTGTGAGAGAGACAGTCTGTTTATCAGCTGATGTCTATACTGGTTTGTTTGTGTATTTCTCGTAAACTGTTTGTGTTGTTGTTGTAATTGAGCTAAATGTGAGTGAATGAAGAGTTCTGTCTTTGGGCTGTATTCATGTGTCTCTTAGTCGCTGGGTTTCACTGCAGTCCTCTGTGTATAGTTCTCACACTGAACCTGCATTCAGAGACCTTCAGCCCCACTCAGACGCTCAGTCTGTTTTAGCCTAATTCCATTTAATCACTCCCTCTCCTTCACTGGTTGACTGAAGGATCTACCGACTGCAGCCCTGAGCTTCCAGTGTGCGGTAGTGCTGTGGCTTGACCAATATATCGGTTGGCTGATGGCCGTTGATATTGTTACATGTTGATTTATCGGTTCATTCAGTATACTGTGGAGTGAACTAGAACTGGTATTTCTTTCATACCACCATACCGCTAGAGGGCACTGTAGGGCACTGTGGATCGCTGTGCGGAACAGAACCGTCCAAGAAGAGAGTCAAACGCTGCTCTAGCTCAGTCCTGCAGAGAAATCAGAACACCTACTGCTGCTTTTACTGTATGAATGTTTTTATTTTAGTAAAATAGAGCAGTAACTACAGTCCCTTTAAAATATATTAATACTATAGCTTGAAGGATGTATTTGTTAACTGGAGAAAGAAGGGAATTGTAGCTGATTTAAAAACTGTAATGCCTCTAATGGCTTCAGGAATAACATATAGTAGATTGATATTAAACGTGTATTTAACTTGTGCAATAGAACTTTTGAGAAATATCTCTGAGTATTTTAGGTTTGTTTATAGTGTTTATGGAACTATTTATTAAAATATTTAATTTGATTTCTTCATATATATTTTGTGTATCAAAGTAAACCAAATACTAATCAAAGCCTTAATTTAAAGCCTTAGTGTTTTATATTATATGTACTCATAACAGTACAGTAACTCACAAACCTATATTAAAACCCAGTCATGCAAAAAAAAAAAAAAATACTGTGATATGCATATTTGACCATACTGCCCAGCACTAATTTATAGTGATTTTAGTACTGTTAAGTTTCAGATCATATTTATAAGGGGTTCAGTGGTATACAATGGAATAATGGTTTGTTTTCATTGTTTTTTCATTGGATGTTCAGCTGTTACCTACTGTAACCCTACTGTTACAGTATAACAAACTTCATAGAACTATATCTGAAACTCACAGCATCTGGTGATTGTACATATCAATCACCTAAACTTACATCATCACAATACATTGTGGTCTACCTTCATCTATGAGGGAGTTTTTCCTTGTCACTGTTGCCACCACAATCTTGCCACTGTTGGCGTCACTGTGGCGCTTACTCATAAGAGGCTTGGACCCGTTTCTCTGTAAAGCTGCTTTGTGACATTTGTTGTAAAAAACACTATATAAATAAAATTTAATTGTATTGACTCTTTTGTAGTGAGCTATGCTGTTTACTTAAGTTTCCAGTGCATTGTGAGAGATTGTAGTGCCCTCCAAATCACGCTTGAATTCCACTTTGCAATTGGTACACTCAAGCTACTCATTTGTAGCAGTGCCATAAAATGTAAATAGTGATTCATTTCGGGTTTTAGTCATAGAATGTCAGTTGGACAATCGCATTGCTCGTACTCTACCCTGATTTTAACCCATTTTCATCCCATTTTATGCCGATTTCCCAACTCACTGACTAGGACTCTCCCTATTTCTATAAAGCCACATCTAGGGGTGGGCGATATGGTCTTAAAAAATATCATGATATTTCATGATATTTCATGGCACTGAGTAAAAAAAAAAATATTTTAAGAATACACTACTCAACAAAATAAAAATGAAATTTTATTATTGCATACATATTGCACACCCCTAACTGAGATATTAAAAAATAAATAAATTTATAAATATCATGTATTGTGGACATGTCTTAAATATTGTGATATGATTATTTTGCCATATCGCCCAGCCCTTTATATCAGTTGTTCATATTACTCCTTGTGCTTCAATGGGTTTTTCATTTTTTTTTTAAAGGGGCTCCTGTATATAGAACCGTGCCATCTTAAAAAAAAAAAATATATATATATATATATATATATATATATATATATATTCATTTGCTTAGTTGAACAATTCTTCTCTACTTTATAAAATTATCTACAGCTTTTTTTTTTTTTTTTACATCACCAGAAAGGGGTCCCACTATTGTTACAAGTTTTTGCTTAACGTGTACTCTGTATTTGTATATGTAGTGAGTTTGATGAACAGACTTCTGACCTGAATCTTCTTCTCTCTCCTCTTTTTTATTGTTTTTCTGTACAGGACCTTGAGATCGTGTATTCGTATCTGCACGGCATGGAGGCCTTGTCCAACCTGAGAGAGCATCAGCTAAGGTAAAGGGTTAAGGGAGTGTGTGTGGGTGGAGGTAAACGGTTTCATATGTGTGAGATGAAGGGTTGCATGTTGAAGAGTAGGTAGTGTTTTTTTTTTTTTTCTCTCTCCATATCGCCCAGCTTTGTAAATGCAAAACATACTCCACACACAGTGACTAATACTTTTCGTATTGATATCAGAATTATCCTGTATCAACCTAAATTAATAAATATATTGTGACACAAATTTTGGCTGAAATTCGCCCAGCTCTTGGGTGAGATGAGTGAGGCAGAGATTTGAGAGGGTTTTTTTTTTCTTCTGTTTTCTTTGCATTTAAAATTGGACCAGCAGCAAGAGGATTCCAGCACAGCGCTGGCAAAAAGCACTTCATGAGTGCTGCGTGTTTTCAAGAACAGGTCGCTCATCATTCACAGCAACCCTGACAAAACACTGACAATATTGAGTGTTGTCAGTGTCTTCTCTATTCCAGCTGTTTTAACAGAGTGATAGCATTCTGTGGGTGTCATTTTTGTGCCATCAAAAAATTGGATATATTATTTAGTTCTAGACTATACTGTGTTGTGGGGAAATTGAGTTTAGATGCTTTTATTATGTATTATTTCAGAATAAGTGCTGGATGATGATTAACACAGAGAAAACCATGAAACTGGCTGCCAATCCTGGAGCCATGCCAACTGTTATGCTTCACAAATATGCCACTGATGTTCGTTCTTTCGTTCAGTCTCTCTCTCTCTCCGCAGGATGATGTGTGAAACCGTGCGCTATGAACGACATGAAGCAAATGAAGTACTCTACTAGTAAGTACTTTTCTGTTGTCAACCAAATAAACAGTCACTGAATCATTTATAGAAAGACACTGAATCGATTCTAGTAAATACTAAAGCATTACTGAATTACTTATATTAGCTACTGAATTATACTGTAGATATAAAACAACTTATAGTATTTTTTGTTAGTAGTTTATCAATAATTATAGAAATTAAATATACATATTAGGTGAAGAATAATACAACAATCATACTGTAGTAGTACTAATGCATACTGAATCGTTTGTAGTAGATACTAAATCATAGTTTACATACATAGAACATGCAATCATTTCACGTGTTTACGAAATCATTCTTGTTCTTGGTACTGAGTAATTTCTGGTAGATACTGAATCATTTCTAGTAAAGACCAAATCATTTTTAGTAAGGACTGAATCATTTCTAGTATATGTTCTAGTATATATTAAAAGTATATATTTTGTAGCAGTCATTTATATTAGATACTGAACACAAAAAGTATTCACTAAACCATTAAAAGAAAATATAGGGCTATTCATTAAGATAGAGAATAATTTATATTAGATACCAAATTATGTATAGTATGCTCAAAATCATATATATTGGATTTTGAATCAATTATAAGAGATGCAAAACCATTTGTAGTATGTACTAAGCCATTAATAGTGGATGCTAAATTATTTATATTAGATCCTGGGTGGTTTATAGTAGATGCAAATTCATTTCTAGTGCTTACTAAATAAAAGGCCTTAAATTGAACCCTTTTTTATTAGTGTTAAATGTGTGTAAATGCTGAATTCCAGGCATTCCGACACAGAGGACATGCTTATCTCCTGTCTTCTAATGAGGGAATAACGGCTGAGTGCAGCAGCAGGACAGCAGTTCTTGAATGGCACAGCTATTGATCTCTATCTTAAACACACTGACCCAGTTTTGGCTCACTGCCTCTTTTTTGCAAGTGTGTGTGCACGCACGCGCATGCATATGCGTGTGTGCATGCATGTGTGCATGCATGTGTGTGTGTGTTTGTGTGTGTGGTGTGTCAATGTAATTCCCTCGTATCCTATTAATGTTTTTGGAAGGCGGTTCTTGGCTTTGTCTTGCCATTGTTTTGTGCCCCCTCTTCCTGCCTTTGGACTTGGATGCAGACACATGCATACACACATGCATACACACACACACACACACACACACACCACGGTCCCAAGGGTGATCCCAGCCCCCACATACAGACACTCCCCTCCAATTTCACACTCCATTTTTCTTTTCTCCTTAAGGAGGACTCAGTATTCGGGTCTGTCCCCGGGTCACTTCACCCTGCACCCAAACACAGGCATCTCATTCACTTATCCCCGATAGCATCTAATATACTAATATAGAGTGTGTGTGTGTGTGTGTGTGTGTGTGTGTGTTTGTGTGTGTGGGCCGGGGTATGGGGATGATTTGAGCAATGTTGTGTGGAAATCACATTGCAGTACTTTATTATGTTCTTCTTTATATAAACTTTAATACATATATAATAAAATACCATATAATAAAATATTGTATTGGACATGTTATGTGGAAAGAATCATCAACTGAGCTGTCGTGCCCATAAATATACTACATTAATAGTGCTTACTGAACAATTAAAACTAGATATTGAATCATTTGTAGCAGATATAAGTTAACTGGTGCCTACTATTAATGATTCAATATCAGTTGCTGATTATTCATTATAGTAGAAACTGAATCATTTATAGTAAGTACTGAATCATAGTAGAAACGGAATTATTTATAGTAGATACTGAATCATTATAGCAGTTACTAAATCAATATAGTAGATACTGAATAATATAGACACTGAATCATTTTTAAAAATACAGAATCAGTCAAAGTAGATTAAGAATAATTTATTTTAGATACTTATATATTTATAGTAAAGGCTGAATTATTTTTAGTGGATACTGAACCATTTGAATCATTTTTAATAGGTGCTAAATCATTTATAGCAGTTTCTGAATCATTATAATACATACTGAATCATTTCTATGGCTTACTGATTCATTTCTTTTTTTACTGAATAAAATGGCTCAAATTAAGCCACTGCACATTGCAATACTTTAATAATACATATTTAGATATTTGAAAGAAAAAATAACATACTAAAAAGTGATGTTTTATTAACATGAATGGCTCATTTGCATATTGTAGCCTTTAGTTTGAAATAATGATAATGCAGTGTCATTGGACGGTTAAGCACTCTTTGAAAAGTGATGCAAGCTAATACACATGAGCTAATGCAGAGAATGTTTAAATGATGTTGAATATTGTAATTATGTCATGAATAAATAATGATGAATGATTTTCTGACATTGCCTGCAGATAATGAAGACGCCATAGTTAACGATTTAACCATTAAGTGTTTAACAGTTACGAACATTGAGCAAAAGTGTGTGTGTGTGTGTTCATGTGTGTCTTTGTGGGGGGTGTCTGGTACCCTGCTGTTCAGTAGCTGCAGGGAGGAAGATGACACACAGTTGCTGTGTTGCAAGTCTTTCTGTTCATGTGTGTAGCATCAGTCTAACATCAAAACTACCTGCCTATTATTGTGTAGGTCCTTCTTGCTTTTAGCCTTTTTATTTGCTCTCCTTTAGCCTTTAACATTTTTGTGTTGATCTCTTTATTAGGATGTTTTAGTTAATCTAGCATTAGCTTTTAGCCTTCTTTTAGCTGCTTCCCCTCAGCCGTTCTTCCACCAGCCTAGCATTAGCTTTAAAATTTTTAAATCTCCCCCTTGGCTATTCTCTAACCAAACTAGCATTAGCTTTTAAATTATTCTGGTTGCTCCATCTTGGCTGTTCTGTAGCTGGACTAGCATTAGCTTTTAGCTTTTTTAGTTGCTCGCCCTTGGCTATTTTTTTAGACGAACTAGCTTTAGCTTTTAACTTTTTTAGTTTTTTCTCCTTGGCTATTTTTTAGCCGAACTAGCATAAGCTTTTAACTTTTTTAGTTGCTCCCCCTTTGCTATTCTCTAACCAAATTAGCATTGGCTTGTAACTTTTTAGTTGCTCTCCCTTGGCTGGTCTCTAACTGAACTAGCATTAGCTTTTAAACTTTTTTTAGTTGCTCCCTCTTGGCTATTCTCTAGCCGAACTAGCATTAGCTTTTAAACTTTTTTTAGTTGCTCCCTCTTGGCTATTCTCTAGCCGAACTAGCATTAGCTTTTAGCTTTTTTTTAGTTGACCCCCTTGGCTGTTCTCTAGCTGAATTAGCATTACCTTTTAACTCTTTTTGTTGCTCCCCCTTGGCTATTTTTTAGCCGAAATAGCAGAAGCTTTTAACTTTTTTAGTTGCTCTCCCTTGGCTAGTCTCTAACTGAACTAGCATTAGCTTTTAACATTTTTACTTGCTCTCCCTCAGCTGTTCTCTAGCTAAACTAGCATGAGCTTTTAACTTTCTTATTTGCTCCCCTTGGCTATCCTCTAACCAAACTAACATTAACTTTCTACTTTTTTTAGTTGCTTCCCCTAGGCTATTCTGTTGCCGAACTAGCATTAGCTTTTAAGTTTTTTTTAGTTGCCCTTTTCTGTTGGCTCTTCTCTAGTCGATCCAGCTTTGGCTTTTGGTCTGTTTTTAGTTATTCCTGCTCAGCAATCAGGCTAGCATTAGATTTTTAGCATTTAGCTATTTTTAGTTGCACTGCTTCCCTTTAAGCATAAAATTGTTTCTTTTATGGCATCACTCACAGAACCATTTGCCACACCTTAATTTTTAGGAGTATAAGGCCCTTCTGTGGCTCTTTGGAAACAGTGCTAATCTGTCCATCCAAATAATAGCTGAATCTGAACCTTTTCCCCGCCAGTATGGAACCTTTTTTTTTTTATTGGAAAGTATATCTTGGGTATATACTGCTGTGGGACTGGTGTAGGATGTGAGGAGACATGTTTACGACTGGTTACATTTTTCTTTAGGCCAGTATATCTGATTTTATGTGAGATATATGGAGCCACTGTACAACAATATATTGTTATACTGTATAAATCTCAATAACAGACTTATTGCCATTTAATGTATGATAGTGGGGCAATGAAGATCTGATTTCAGTGATTAAATGTGTACCTATACCTAGACTCACACAGTGCATGTGCTGGTGATCCATCATTCATGTCTGTTGTGCAGACTCACACACCTATATTCATGCCCAGGAGCACTCCAGCTTTCCTTGTGTGTTCCGACCCAGCAGCTGGTGCTGAATAAAGTCCCCCTCATTTACCACTGGAGCTCTGAGGCTATACACACACACAGTGCAGTGAAAAAGTATTTGCACCCCTTCAGATTTCTTTAGTTTTTACTTTATCATACTTATAATTTTCAGATTAACAAACACATTTTAAAATCAGACAAATATAACCTGAGAAAATATTTAAAAAAAATTGTGTCTGAGATAAATGCTATTTAAATGTATTAAGGTGAAAAAAATCAAACCAACCTTGCCCTATGTATATAAAAAAAAGTATTTGCTCTTTAAATCTAATAACTCAGATGCATCATCCTTGGCAGAAACGACAACAAGCATTTTAGCCCTCTTTTATATGCAGAATAGAAACCAAGTACACTTTAGCTTAAGATCATAAACCAATAGGCGGATATTCTCCTTCAGGATTTGCTGGTAAAGAGACAAATTTATGGTTCCATGAATTACAACCAATTTTTCAGTCCCTGTGGCAGCAATTAAAAGAGTATCCTACTATAAATTTCTCAGAGACTTCATATTAGTTGCTCCTTAGTCTCAGAAGTTGCTTTAAATACAATACAAATAATTACTTCTTGGTATCAGTGAGGTTTACACTGAAGGTTTTGATATACCAGGAATTCCATATTGGTTCTTCCATAAAATTAATTACAATACAGTTCTGCAGTTTTCAGTGCTGTTCTGAGTGGTGTGGAAGAAATCCAGTTTTTCTGGATGAAGAATGTGTTTACAGTAGGTATCTCCACCCATCTCTCTCTCTCTCGCTCTCTCTCTCTCTCTCTCTCTCCTGCAGTTTATCCTGTGCTGATGGGGGTTTAAGGTTGTTGTGGTGTGTTTGACGAGCGTTTGATGATGGTTGCAGGAACGTTTCTGTGACCCAGTTCAGTCAAGACTGTGCTGTTCCTGCTGATGATGATGCAGAATACAGAATAGTATCTCTCTCTCTCTCTCTCTCTCTCTCTCTCTCTCTCTCTCTCTCTCTCTCTCTTTTCTACACTCCCTCTCTTTCTCTCCTCTACATTCTTACTTTTTGTTTGTTTTCCCCTTCCACACACACTCTTTCTCTCTCCCCAACTATCTCTCTCTCTCTCTCTCTCTCTCTCTCTCTCTCTCTCCCCTCTTCACACTCTCTCACTCCCTCCAACTATGTCTCTCTCTCTCCCTTTTCTATTCTTCTACTCTGCTTCTCTCACTCTCTTTTACTCTCTTTTTTGCTTTTTTAAAATTTCCTTACGCTTTCTCTCTCTCCCCCTCTCTCTTTGCCCTGCTCTCTTTCTCTCTCTCTCTCTCTCTCTCTCTCTCTCTCTCTGATTAATAATTGAGTGTTTCAGGCTTTGGCTGCTTCCAGGCGGGAGAACGATTCAAAGCAAGAACAGGAGCAGAGGCGTCGGGATGAAGGGAAACCGAGAGTTAGCGAGGGAAAGAAAAAAGGGCGGGAGATGCTGATGCTGCGTCAGTGGGTGTGCTGGAGTTGCCTCATTAGTCTTCTTTTGGAAATGGAGCAAGGACACTTGCTTTTGCTAGTGCTTCAATGTGTGTGTCATTAGGTCTAGAGGGGGTTTTCTGGGGATCTTTGAACCTCCAGGATGCTCAGCGCTGAGAGCAGAGGGAGGGCTGGCGGTATCTGCAGTTTCTTCAGTAACAGCTCTATTTCTCAGACTCAGGTAGATGAGTGCGTTTCCTGCAGTGAAGGCTTCCCCATCACAGCGCCAGAACTTACACTGGATCCTCTCAGATCATAAACCAGCATGCTATCAGTACAGGCTGAAACATATGGAAATGAGTTATTAAAAAGTTTCCAGATTACTCTAAAGCTGGATTATTAGGGTTGATAGAATTCTGAATTTGACAGTAAAACTCTCGCCTCCAAGTCCATAGTGCTTTATGTACCCATAAGTCGATCATCTCTTGAATTCCTCAAAGATTTCACTGAATGCAATCAAATCTTCACAGCCTTCTCTGGACAGTAGAGGCAGTTACTCCAATAAAACTACTCCACTACTCAACACTCTTAAACTAACACAAACGATCAGCCAACAGATATTGACAGAAATTCCAATTAAAAGTCTATGATACAGACAGACTGTGTTAAAATAACTCACGTATATGAATAGACAAACAGCTCATGTCAAAATAAAAGTCAAACAGATAAAAAAAAAACGATTTCAAAATATTACGCATACAGTGTCAAAAACGTCAGTTGTACAATTAAACTAATTAAGTGTCAAAATAAAAGTAACTAATAAAAATTATCAGACCTTGTCAAAATAAGTCACTCATAAAAAGAAAAATTAATGTCAAAATAAGTCAAATAAACAGTGTCAAGAAAGTCTCGTGCAAATAGACAGGCCTTGTCAAACGTCATTACTATAAACAGAAAGAACTAAAGAAACTGAAACTGTCCTATTAGCCTAAAGGTTTTTAAAACAGTGAATTATTGCTTATTTCTAATGCTAATTATTTACCAACAGCAAAGAAAACAAACAAAAAAAAACCTGAAGCAAAAAGTACAGCGAGGTAAAACAAGGTAGAGCATGGTACTGGGAGGTAGAGCACGGTAGAGTGAGGTAGAGCATGTTACAGCGGTAGAGTTACAAAGGTAGAGTGGGGAAGAGCAGGGTAGAGCGAAGTAGATGTGGTCTAACATGGTACAGTGAGTGAGATCATAGAAGAGCAAGATAAAGCATGGTACAGAAAGATTGAGCATGGTAGAGGGTAGTAGAGCATGTTATGGTGAGGTAGAGCATGGTAGAGTGGGGTAGAGCGAGGTATAGCAGGGTAGAGCAAAATAGAGTGTGGTATAACATGGTACAGCGAGATGGAGCATGGAAGATCAAGGTAGAGCATGGTACAGAAAGAAAGAGCATGGTAGATGTGAGTTAGGGCATGTTACAGCTAGGTAGAGTATGGCAGAGTGTGGCAGAGCAGGGTAAAGCGAGGTAGAGTGTGGTATAGCATGGTACAGAGAGATAGAGCATGGTAGAGCAAGGTATAGCGAGGTAAAGTGAGGTAGAGCAAGGTACAGTGGGAGGTGTAGTTCACTTTAAGGCTCCCTATCATGGAAAGCTACACTGTTTTGCGTTTTTTAGCCAAATGATATCCTCCTCCTCCTTGTGCATCCACACCCCTTCAGAGCTCATACTGAGAGTTGTATAGACGAGCTGGCGCTGACCCAACACTCCCAACTCTATTTCAACACTGCTGTCTGTTCTCTGACACCAAGAGAGGGAGTGTTTACAGAGCTGTGTGTCAGCATGCTATTTTCTTAAACACATACACACACACACTCCTGTGCGTGGTGCTATATTTGTGAGTGTGAGCGAGCGAGCGAGAGTGAGAGAGGGTGGGTGTGATGAGAGAGATTATTTCGGTCTGTTTGACTGTTCTTTTTTTTGCACTCACCCCTATAGCGAATCCTCTCATGTCTGCTTTTGTGTGAGAATCGCTTTCAGGGTCTTTGCAGCTCCAGAACGCTTGAAAATCAAACGCTGTTCCCGCTCAGTGTGTTTTTTCCCCCCAAATAACTGTGATTATTTTTGCTCTTATTGTTATGGATGCACCACTGAATGCGATATCTACACCTTAAAGAACGTTCCGCTGCTTCTAGGCCTTTGTTTACGTGTGCTGGTAATGCAGTCGAATGCCAAGGGTTGGGCACCTCTGGAGAATTTCGCAAATCAGGAGTTCTCAGTTTGGCCAGATGAAGGAGAAAAGCTGAGGGAAATTCTGAGGAACATTAGGTAATCTGGCTAACTGAGAAATCTTGGAAGCTGTTTCACTGTATTACATAGTACTCCCTTTTTCAATATGCAATAACTGTTTACTGGTTAAATTAAATGACATTTAAATAGGGGTGTCTAAACTTTTGCATACAACTCTCTACTGCTATACTACTCCTAATGCTGGCAAACTTTTATGTTGAATGTAGTATCACTACTGCTATATCTCCACCATCAGTGTCATCATGCCAGTCATAATCACATGCATCAACATGTGTCATTGTCTCAGTCAACTTTACTGTCTTCATCCCAGTAGTCATCATCTTAATCATCAGTCACTATCATCACAGCCATTATGATGATCATGATTAATCCCCATCACACGTCTCAGTTATTGTCTCAGTCAACTTTACTGTCTTTATTACAATAATCATCATCTTAATCATTGCAATCACAATCATCACAGTCATCATGATCATCAGTAATAAACATAATCATCATTCATCACAGCCATTAGTCCTCATTACCATCATTGTCTCAGACACCATCAGAATCATCACTAATTATCCTAATCGCCATCATTACGGTCGCTATTACAACCATTGTTAATATCACAGTTGGCATCGCTATCATTATTATCATAATCACAGTCATCATCGTCATCATCACAGTAGTCATCCCAGTCTTTAGTCATCATTACAATCAGAATCATGACCAGCCAACATGATCACCTTTGTTAGTCATCATTACAATCATTGTCTCAGTTAATATCACAGTTGGCATCACCATCATGATAATCATAATTACAATCACCATCATCAGTCACAATCATTACAGTCATTTTCTCAGTCCCAATTATCCTCATCATTATAACCATGATAATCAGTCATCATCGCAGTAATTATAATTCAGTTATCATCACTGTCCTCATCATGAAAATGATGAGGTTTATGATTATCATTACCATGAGGATATCATTAGTCATTACAGTCATAATCTTTAGTGGTCACCATTACATTCATTGTCATCACAGTTTTTTTTTTATAATTACCAGTAGTTATCATCACAGTCATCATCATTTTAATGATCATTTATACAGCTTTTTCCTGCTTGTAGAAACACAATATAAAGATAATGTATTTGAGCAGGTTTTTAACTGAATCTGCTGAGAGGTTGTGATTTCTGATATTCAGTCTGTTGTACCGGGGCTGATCAGAGCGTGTGTGTTTCAGTGTGTAGCAACAGCACTGAGTCAGAGTGTGTGTCTGTGTGAATGTGTGATTGAGAAAGTTCACAGAAGCCTGGATGGGAAGGTCTAGGGCTGGTCTGCAGATCCTGACCGGACTGATAAATCATCTGTTCTGCTGAAGGCCAGGCTGCAGTTCTGCAGTGTTACTCTTACAGTAATTACTGAGGCCCAAATTTCTCATTAAAGCCCAGGGGATCGTTAACGCGGTCGTATCCCACATTTTTCCTCAGTTTTATTTATTTTCCTCTTCTCTGCTGCTCTAATGATGTTTGTGAGAGTCTGTGTACAGAGAAGAGTGCACATATTTCTGCAGTTTCACAGTAAACTCGCCTTATCGCCTGCAGTTAAACTGACTGGTTTAGTTGTTGACTTTAAAGGAAGAAAATTGGGTGAAAAATTGTAATTAACATGATTGATCACTCCAGATTCCAATTTCAGTCCATTAGCTGAGGCATGTTTGGTATCTGACATGTTTGGCGTGTTTTTTTTAGGTACTTTAGTAAGGAATGGAAGATGCTAGGCTAATGTGTTAACAAACATCAGACCGCCACAAAATGATATTTTGTACAAAGTTATTTATATGCTTCTTTTTTCTTTTTTTTTAGAAACTTACATTAAAAAGGCATAATATTCCAAATAAAATAAACAGACCTTTTTAAACATTATCACATAAATTAATTGTATTACACAAGCAGGAAGTTTGTCAAAGTTTATATTGCTGATTATGCAGATTTGGAAATACCACTTGAAGATACGAGAAATGAAGAAGATGTGTGCTTTCATGTTGAAATACTGTAAAGACAGAGTCGCACTGCCAGAAAATGAGAACGGTCCTCGTCAGACTCGTGTTTTGAAACATATGGTCACAGTTCTTAGAAAGGTCTGCCACTTATGATGACTCCAGACAAATTATTGATTAACTGTTTATATTGCTGACTATGCAGATTTGGAAATACCACTTGAAGAAGATACGAGAAATGAAGAAGATGCGTCCTTTCATGTTGAAATACTGTAAAGACAGAGTCGCACTGCCAGAAAATGAGAAAAATCCTCGTCTAACTCATGTTTTGAAAAATTTGGTCACAGTTCTTAGAAAGGTCTGCCACTTATGATGACTCCAGACAAGTTATTAATGCGATTTTATTTAAATCAACCAATGTTGTATGCTTGTTGTGTTTTATATATCGTTGCAAGTTTGTTTCATTCTGTTTAAAATGCTGCACACCAAAGCCATCTGTTCTGCCTTTCACCTCTTGTGGAGAAACTGCTAAATTCAACTCTAGATTATATAGATATGCTAGATAAGTGTGTTAACATATCTGATTACATTTTAGGAATCAATACAACTTTTATTGATTTTTTGGGACCTCTTTAAAATAAGACTACCTTAATAAAGGGTTTATAAATGGTTTACAATTAGTTTATTTATGGTTACTAATTAGGTTGTAAATGCCTTAAAAATCATTAATAATCAGTTATAACACATACGTAGGTAGGGCAACAATGACCTGTTGTTTGCCAAATAGTGAACCCACAGCCATCTATGTTGTTGCCCTTTCTACATATGTGTTATAACTGATTATTAATGATTTTAAGGCACTTACAATCTAATTAGTAAACATTTATAAACCCTTTAAAATGGTAGTCTTATTTTAAAGTGGTACTGATTTTTTTTATTAATACAGTACTGTTTTGCTGTTGCTTGTACAGTATAATATTTCCTTATATAATAGGAATACAATGGTAATAAATATATCATTCAAATAAAAAGAAATTTGAGTCAGATATAAGGAAAATTTCAACAAATATGATACTAAAATATATAAATATATAATACATAAATAATAATTTATAGCTCCTTAAATGTGTCAGTTCTATTTTTCTGATTGCTTTCCTATGTGCCTTTTTTCATTTCACCTTTTATTTGTTCATTTATTTATTTATTTATTTTATTATTTACCGAGGTAATGCTGAGTGTGTGTTATTGTTTGTGCTGATTTCTATTCATTCATTTATTTATTTATTCTTACATATTTGTATCTTTTTATTCCCTTGTCAATGGTTTTTATCAAGCTGGACCTCAAGCTGTGAATTCAGGGTTATTAGAAGTTCGCAAGTGTCTCACAGGAATCCATGAGTGTGCTTATTCACCTAAACTCCCATCTCTCTCTCTCTCCCTTTCTCTCTCTCTCTCTCTCTGTCTCTCTTTCTATTTCTCTCCTTTAGTCCGGATGACATCGGCAGCTGCTGGTACATCTTACTATCTGGGTCTGTGTTCATCAAAGAGTCCATGTTCCTGCCCAGATCCAGGTATGTCCTTAATCTAAACATTAGCGTGTTACACTAAACCAAAAATGTTACAGCTTCTTTATGTTTAATGTTAATTACAGACCGATACAGATGCAGCCTTATGTTTGTGCTCTTGTACAAATATGTACATATTCTCTAAAAGCTAATGGATATGAATAGAATAGTGCAGTACCACTGAAAACCGTGGGGCAGTGTAACCAACTGTTTAATAGAAACATGACCACAGAATAAGCCATTTTTTTGTACGGTGATTATTAAATTCTATATTTTAAAGCATATTATACATATACATATGTCTTATTTCTCATCATGAAAATTGTGAATCAACTGTTCTGAACTGTATTGTGAGACATAGCATTCCTTACTCACACTTCCAGTTTAAGTTGGGAGGTGATTACAGCTGTACCTTGTGTGTGTGTGTGTGTGTGTGTGTGTGTGTGTGTGTGTGTGTGTGTGTGTTGAAGGCCTTCTCACAGTACTGAGTGTTCCTTTTCTGAGTTCAGAATGCCTGTGTGGCAAGAGTCACATGGAAAGAATATCTGGCAGGGGTTTCTGAGCATACTGTTAAAATGACCTCAGACAGGCCACCGTAGCCGTAGCTGTTCACACCTCGGTCAGTGTTCCTCTAATCCTGAACTGGTCAGAGCTCCTGAAACCACATGACCTACAATGACCAGATCACCCACAACCCATCAGAGTCACACGCAGGGTCAGTCAGATCAGCTTCCACTGTAATAAATCTGCCCAGGAATAGAGGAAGGGGTTCTGTTATGACCTCCTAATTTCCAGTTCTGTGCATCTTGAGAATTCCTAAGTTATTTATAGATGCTACATTGTATTGTACTGCAATATGACACAAAAAAATTATCCACTGTAAAATAGTTCCAAACTGCATACTGCAGCGAAACTCTCTTATTTACCTTCTGAGAATTCTCCTCAGTTCGTTAAAGACTCCGTGGCAGTCTCAGCATAGCCTACATGGCCAAAAAAATTTTTTGGTTTTATGTCTTTCGAAAAAGAGGCGGTGGGTGACTTCACATGTGTCAGAGGAGGCGTGTGCTAGTCTTCACACTCCTTTTGTGTTGTGGCATCACCAGCAATTATGGATATACAGCTGACTAACTGCTGAATGGGTGGAGCAATTGACCTAGCTAAATTGGCAGAAAGATAAAAAAGATATTTACTAGCATTGTACTATATGTATATGACAAAAATATACTCCATTGTACTCCCCAAATCGTACAGCCCAATAGTATTAATTAAAGATTTATTATTCCAAAGAACACAGTTCCACTGTTCCATAGCTTCATACATGACATGATGCTAATAGGTTCATGTTTGTGGCAATATTTACTCTATAGTAATTAGACATGCTGTGTGTGCATTTGCACATCTGTGTCAGCAAGGGTTGTGAATTAAAGTAGCAGAGTAAATGCATTCATTAGACATATATTACATCACCATGATGATAATAAACTAGATTCTTTGGAGAATCTAGTCAAACTAAAATAATTAAAACATCTTTATATATATATATATATATATATATATATATATATATATATATATATATATATATATATATATATATATATATTTTTTTTTTTTTTTTTTTTTTTTTTGTCCAGTCATATTACTGCCATGTCTTGTTCATGTGAACATCACATGTCCATATGTTTAAATATGTTTAAACAATACAACTTTTTCATTGGGTGTCATTTCTTTTACTTGACTGTATGATAGTCTAGGTTATCTAGATACTTTTCACTCTCTGCGAAGCTCAGGATCATTAATGCTGGCAGCCTGTGGCAGGCTTGAGGTGATTTATCTGCCTGACAACATCTGAACATGTCTCTAAAGAAGAGCTTTGACCTTCACTACTGTTAAAGGTCTTAAATAAAGCTGTGCTTTCAGAGGTTTCTCACTGTTCTGTAATTTGATACAACAGGCACAACCCAAGCCTTTACCATCTTTTTACTGTGGATATGTTTTCATGGTATTAACATGCTATTGCTATCAATGCTAACATGGTATAATGCTAGCAATAATAGCTGATATCTGAATGTCTGAATAGTGCATTGCCAGCTCCAAAAACCCACATCCGGGTTATTGGGTTAATTGAGCTCCTCTGGTTCCTCAGTGTAAATGTATTTAAAAATGTAAAAGTATTTGTTATGGACATTTTCCCAAAGTCTTAATGAATTTCTGCTGTATTCAACATTATTACTCTCCTCTGGATGTGGGTCTTAAAGTGGGTTAAGCTGACATCAGCCGAACCCTGACCAATCACAACGTGGCTAACATAGCTCAGCCCTCTCTTCGAGTCTGAGCAACCAGAACTGGCAAACTGGTGAGCTGATGAGCAGCTAAAAAAAAGGCGTAAAACACAGCCAAAGACTATCTCAGCTTCTCCGTCTCAAGACTGCATTGCCACATTAATATAAACAAACATTTGTTCACCAATGATAATCATGCACATTTATTTGAATATTCTGACAACGACCACACTGTTCTCATGACCAATACAATCTCATGACTTGTTAAAACATCAGTCTTGGTGCCAGATAGCTCAGAACACTTAGAGTTCTCGTGGAGTCCATGCCTTATTTGGTCAGAGCTGTTTTGCGGTACAAGGGAGCTTTACCCTTATGGCTGTAATGGTCATGAAACACAGTACATGGTCTTCAGATAACCTGAAGATAATCCACTTGCATAAGGAAAGTCAAAAGAAAACAACTGCAAAAATTTCAGTATTCAGGGGAAAAAAAAAATTTTCCCGGCCATGTCCCAATTCACTAGCCAGGGCAGCGGTAGTGTATTGGACTGTGACCCTGACGACATGGGTTCGATCTAACGTGAGGAGCGGTGTGTTTATTTATTTATTGTTTTCCTTTCTTCTTTGGTTTACCTGCATTGAATTAAACTGTTCTGCAATTGGGTTCAACAACCCTCTGGGCTGGAGAGCTATTAGTCTGTAGCACTCCATCCCATTACACTTCATTTTCCAAAACAGAATTTTATTGTAATGGCTTAGAAAACATCTGACCCGTGGCCAAACTTAATTGCCAACCCCTGTTCTATGTCCACCATTTGGATGCTTTGTATCATATGCAAAAAATTGCCAGCCATGTCTCAGATTTGGCTCTGGATCTTTAGCCTTCATAAAAAAATAAAACTCGTATGCCCTTAAATAGGAGGTCAAATCTTGAAGGTCAGCAGTGCCAGCAGAGCGAATGCAGTCACCTCTCTTGCCTGATTCGGGTTAGATGCTTCTGCAGCACATCACCCTGGAAACTGAGACTAAAGCTCTTCCCGTCCCCAAAATACTTCCACCAAACGTACAATTACGTAACGCCCACCAGAATTACACGAAATAATGGGCTCCGAAGTGCTGATTAGAATCAAGTTTGAGACAGTGTCTGGAAATGGCAGCGAGAGTACCACCTGCTACTGGTGCCAGTGATTATGCAACAAGGTGGAGAGCTGAAAATAGGCATTCCAGGCTCAGCCACCAACAATGGCTTATGTTGTTCAGAGCAGGGTTTGACGTGAGATCTGGTTTCCTCTGTTGTTTGCTAAATTGCTGCAGTAATTCAGACTGCAAATGTTATGAAAAGTTTCTCGTAATCAAATCTTGTAAGCGTGGGAGATTTTGCTGCTATGAAATATGCTGGGAGCCAGGATGAATTGGTTTAGTGTGTTAAAAGTCTCCCACTGTTTAAACCAATTCATTCTCTACTGAGATGTTGGCTCACTGAGCACAGAATCCAATCAGCCACAACATAAAAAGCACATTTTAAAGGGGTGGGATCTACATACAGTGCTAGTCAGCAAGTGAACAGTCAGTTTTTGTAAAGGTATTGTGTTTTAAAGACTTTGATGGCTTGAAGAATGGAGGGTCAGAACATCTACCATATCAGGTAGGTCCTGCAGGGTGTTCCTGATATATAGTCATCAGCATCTAGCAAAAGTGCTTGAGTACATATACGTTCACATTCACTGATTGATGTGATCCATGGAGTTCCACCACGCGACTTGAACAACAGGACTTGTGGAAACATCAGTCTTGGTGCCAGACAGCACAGAACACTGAGTCCATGCCTCATTTGGTCAGAGCTTTTTTGCGGTACAAGGGAGCTTTACTATTATGGCTGTAATGGTCATGAAGTGCAGTACATGGTCTTCAATTCCAATGAGACATTTCTAAGAAGATTATCCTGAAGATAATCCACTTGCATAAGGAAAGTCAAAAAGTTGCAAAAAGTTCAGTATTCAGGGGAAAAATGTTTGAGAGGAAATATCCACAATATTTCCTTCTTAAATATCACAATATTATATTTGCGTTAAATATATTCTTGAAAAAAATACTGAAATTTACAGGTGTTTCTGACCCTATCTTTTTTTTTTTAAACATTTTTTTTTCTCCCCAATTTAGCTAGGCTGATTTTCCCACCCACCCCAGTCAGCTGTATATCCACACAAGGACGGTACAGACGAGCACATTCCTCCTCCGACACATGTAAAGTCAGTCACCCCCTTTATTCAAAATGCTGCTAATGCAGCATTGCAGAATAGCAAGTGTGCTCGGAGGAAACCGCAGCGACTCCAGAGAGAGAGAGAGGCTCCAGAGCTCTCTTAGGGCTCTGGCAACTGATATAACAAGCTGCATGACCAGGATTCGAACAATCTTCCGATCATAGTGGCATCACTTTAGCCTGCTGGACCACTCGGTGCCCCTCTAATCTTACCTTTACTCTGAGAAGACAACTCAATGTTGTAACGCTAAAGTTTCTTATAATGAAAAAGCAGACAAAGAAAAAGAGCTCAGAGAAAGAAGCTGCTTCTGTTCTCTGAACAATGGTCTAACCAACTCAGGGGTTCAGACTTCAACATATTTGAATTCTAAGACTGAACCGTGGTATTTTGTTTTAGGTATGTTCTCCTGCCTCATTTATTAAGTTTAGGACTACCTGAATATAACCCATCTGTTTTTGTGCTAATAAATTAAGACTATATAGGTACCGTTTTTGTGCTTGCCATAGATTAAATTTATATATATATATATATATTTATATATATAAATGTCTTTAACCCAATCCTGCAGTAAACACACAAATACACACCAGTGAATATAGTCAGCCATTGCTTTGGCGCTCTGGGAGCACTGTTAAAGGCCTTGCTCAAGGGTCCAACAGTGGCATCCCACCAAACCTTGGATTTGAACCCATTGCCTTGTCATCCATGGCCTGGTGCTTTAACCACTGAGCCACCACTGTCACATAATGGGCAGTGAGTGGAGATAGGAGGAACACCATATTCCAACAGTATTACACAAATCTTCAGATAAGTGAATCTAGCTATGTGAGTTCCACCCATTATGATATAGTCACTCCCACAACTACTATAATCTCCATAGAAAAGCTTTATCAATAGAGTGGGTTGAGAGGTTAATTGGAGCCATAGAACTCATCGTATTCATAGTATTAATTATCAACTAAACATCAGTATTGGACCTCCCTGATACCTTTACAATGCAAAGCAATCATGTATCCTCACAGCAGTGTTCCAACAATATCTAGTGTAAAAGTTTACAAAAACGTTCAGGATGGTTTAGGCTGCAAAGAGGTCATAATGCTGGATAATACTCTTCACTTCAGAAGAACAGCTGGATCAGCAGGTGTCTACACACTTGTGCATTGTGTAATGCTGTACTACTAAACCAGCAGCTCTGTCTGTTTATATTGCAAAGAATGCACTTTAAATAGAAAGCCCACAAGTTGGCAGAGTTCCCTGAAATGACGTTCTTTTCACTTCCTCATTCCTCGCTGCTGTCACCGTCCTGTCTGCCCATCTCGATGTCCAGACACTGCTTGCCTAATGAGCTCTACAGGCTGACCACAGTGTGTGTATTCCCTGAAAGGTGTCACAGCCTTGCTGCACATCTGATGAGTGTTTCTGTTCAGTTTAAATGCAAGTCACTTCCTACTGAAAAGAAGCCTCCCAGATTGCAGGTGTGTAACTTTGCATAGCTGTGCTCACTGAACCAGCAGAGACCGTTTCAGCTATAACTCGGGTTTCATCAAGTAAAAGGTTGATTCATAACCCCTCTTGGTTTCCTGATGAGCCTTTTGAAAAGAAAGCCCATTAAAGAGGAGTTCCAGAAGTTCTTTCATAAAGAAAAACTTTTGCATAAGGAGGAGTTTCTAAACCAAATTGAACCTCCAAAACTCAAACACATGGTAACATGCTAGTAGTCATGTGGTAGCTGTATTAATACTGTATATTGAACATCAACTGTTACCTTAGAGGACAGCTTGGAAGCAACTATACCTGTATAAGCTGTAAGATGTTAACCTGTGAGTGAGGTTAACAGCTGGCCACTGTGCTTAAGGTGACGTGAATTATGATAGTTGGAGTATATGTCTGTCACTGTCTCTCTTTGTCTGTTTCTTTTTCTGTTTCTGTTTCTCGCTCTCTTTCTATATCTATCTGTATCTCTATTTTTTATATACAGCTCTGTAAGAAAATAAGAGACCACTTAAAAATAAAGAGTTTCTCTGATTTTACCAAATTGAAAACCTGTGGAATATAATCAAAAGGAAGATGCATGATCACAAGCCATCAAACCAAACTAAACTGATTGAATTTTTGCGGGAGTAGCATAAAGTTATCCAAAAGCAGTATATAAGACTGGTGGAGGAGAACATGCCAAGATGCATGAAAACTGTGATTAAAAACCATGGTTATTCTACCAAAATTGATTTCTGAACTCTTAAAACTTGATGAATGTGAACTTGTTTTCTTTGCATTATTTGAGGTCTGAAAGCTCTGCATCTTTTTTCAGCTATTTCTCATTTTCTGCAAATAAATGCTCTAAATGACAATATTTTATTGGGAATTTGGGAGAAATGTTGTCTGTAGTTTATAGAATAAAACAACAATGTTCAATTTACTCAAACATATACCTATAAATAGCAAAACCAGAAAAACTAATTTAGAAACTGAAGTGGTCTCTTAATTTTTTCCAGAGCTGTATATTCTTTTTATATCTATCCGTCTCTGTCATTTTATCTCTGTCTCTCTCTCCCTGTATCTCTGTCTTTCTTTCTCTTTCTATATCTACCTGTCTCTCTGTCTCTCTCTATTTATCTCATTCTCTCTCTTTCTCTCTCTGGACCCCTCTCTCTCTCTCTCTCTCTCTCTCTCTCTCTCTCTCTCTCTCTCTCTCTCTCTGAATGTAAGCAGTGTGTTTGTAGTAGAAGTTAAGAGGTCAGTGTTCAGTGGCTGGAGGTTAGCCCCGCCCCTCTCTCTGCTTTGTAGGAAGCAAGAGGCTGGCTGGAATTTTGGCTCCAGTCCGTCATCACTGACGCCCAGCGGCAGACACACACACACACACACACACACACACACACTGTGGTTCACTTGTGCACTGCTAGGGTACACTCCCATATCATGCAGGCAGCAGGGAGAGCAGGCTGTAGTGAAGGCTGAGGGTGGGAGTGTATGGAGTGTAGCACGTTCAGAGTGTGTGAAGTTACTGTGGAGCTGCGATGTGTGTTCTTGTTCTTCACTCGGATTAATGGAAACATACCCTTCAGAAACGTATGTTGGAGCAACATCTGTGAAGACTTTCTAGGATTTAGACTGAAGTCGCACTTTAATGAGGAACTTTCCTGGGAAGCAGCAGCAGCAGCTTGGAGAGGTAGAGAGTTTATACATGTTGTTATTTAGACTTAATGGAAACATTATATATATATATATATATATATATATATATATATATATATATATATATATATAGAGAGAGAGAGAGAGAGAGATGTTTATATATTTTTTATTTTATATATGATATAGTGGGTATTATTACATAATGGTGCTTGTATCAACGCATTTCATATGAGACATAATGTTAGTGTATGATAATTTTTTTACACATAGGTACTTGCAAATTACATCCAAGTTGTTATATATTCAGTACATATAGTATATGGGTTGTTATGAATAAGCACATATATGTACCGTAGGGGTGGGAGATATGGCCCTAAAATAATATCATTAAATTTGATGGTATTTTCGCAATAACGATACTCTTGGCAATATGACAAAGCATTGAATTTAAAATAAAAATTCAAGAATACACTGCTGCAACAAAATAAAAATTATATTCTATTATTGCATTATATGCAATGTGATATGGCACACCCCTAATTGAGATATTAAATAATACAAGAATTTGATCAGGTTTGTAACTGAAGTAAATGATCTAGAATGTCATGATACTAATAATGCACTCCATATAACTCTATATATCCATAATTAAAGTAAAATAAATAATACCGGACAGAAATATCCGGTCTCTAGTTGATATATCATGGGAAATGAGAGCAGTGTGAATTTTTCGTTTGCTAAAAATAGCCAAAAAGTAGTACCCTCATGTTGGTGTTATTATAGCATATGATATGACATGGCACACCCCTAATATACAGTATATTATACAGTATTTTGGGAATATTGTGTGTGTGGTCAAATTAGATTTCTATACTTGCTGTATATATACGATACACCTACAAGTTACAGATCGTGGTTCCCTGAGTGCAGAGGATCATAGTGCGGAAACGTGTCCAGCCTATGCTCTGCTGAGTTCCACACCTACTGTTAGAACTGCAAAGGGGGACTGACTACACACCAATGATTATGGGTTTAGAATAGGATATCACAAAAGATGATGGATATCTCCTGAAATTTTTACAGCAGGTTCCAGTACTTTTGTTCATATAGTGTATGTTTAACTCCATGTCCATCATCAGTGTGTGAGTGAGTAAGTGAGTAATATGCATGCTTGTTGGTAGTTGTCACCACAGAATAGCATTCCATGCACCGCGGATGTTGTGTAACGTGGGGTGCAGGGGCTGGCAGGGTGGGCATGATGCCTCTGAGGAGCTATAGGAATCTAAGCTGAATTCCTTTGAGCTCAGTAGCTAAAGAATGTGCTTCTACAACTGCAGCGCTCGTAAATCTCTCTGCCTTAAGCTCGTGCTTCCTGATCCTCAATGAACACTGTGTCTGTTTACTAAGCTCCCAGTTTACTCTGAGAGTGTGTGTGAGTGTAGTAGTTGTCAGTACAATGTGTGCATTATGATGTACGGTAAATTAATATAATAATATAAATATAGATTTACTCCATCTATAGAAAGACTATAAACAATTGAATGCATAAACTGTACTATAGGACTATAATAATGATAATACTTCTACATGTTACATTTTTGAAAAAAAAAATGCTAAAAGGTATGTGATAGTAGTTGAATAGCAGTTTTTAAGAGTCTGTTGCAGTTGATTGCATTTTTACAATTATTAATTCATTACATAAGAATGTCTTTAAATATATGGATGACATTTTTCATCATATCGCCCAGACCTACACTAAAGTAACAGTGTAGTGTCTTTTATTTTGATAACAAGCTAATTATTTGAAACACCACTGCTCATGTTGTTCCCAACAAAAGTGGAAAAAAACATGTTTTACTAAGCTTTCAACAAGAATATAAGAATATAGTAAGAATATATGCAGCTAAATATATACACAGCCACTAGGGAGCCAAACCAGACACTTTTTTCTTTTGCAGTTTACCCATTTTAACTTGTTTGCAAATAATAATAAATACATTTTACCATTAATCACAAGCCAGGAAGTCAACAGTTTAGTGAAAAAGTAAATGAACATGAATGAATGAATAAATGAACATTGATTGCAGAAGTCACAACTGACATGATATTTGCTTCGTAACTTACCATAATTTTTTCACTATAATGTGCACTTAAAATCCTTTAATTTTTCCAAAAATCATCAGTGCACCTTACGTATGAATTTTACCAGTCAGGTTGTCAGAAGCAGTAAAGTCACTCCGCTAAAGTACAACGTAATAAAGGAGTTTCAGTGAAGTTTCTCCAGTACTAAAGATGGAGCAGTTTTAACATAAACTGCTAACCATGCTAGCTTTTACACCTATCAAAGGTGAGTATCATCAGCCTGTAGCCTGCTGCTAACCCCGGCTAGCACTGCTGGAGCAGCATTAGCATAAACTGCTAACCACGCTAAGCGCTTGCTCTTTGGTCACGCAAGTATTTTGGACTGTAGTTTGCATGTTTACCCTGTAAACAAAAGAACCGTTAGCTAATATCGCCCTGGCTTACTCGAACACTCAGGGTTCGTTAGTTTAACGCTGTCTGTGGCATTTACTGGCGCTAAACACTGCTAACCGCGGCTAGCACCCAACCTTAGTGGAAATCTGGAAATCTAAGCTTACCGTAAATAAACAGAAGTGCTTTGCTCACCCACATAAACAGAGAAATCTGTGTAGATTAACATCCAGTGCTCTTTTGACTTAAAAAAAAAAAAATATATATATATATATAAATTTTTAAGAATTACAGTTTTATTCCACCCAACGGTGAGACCTGCTGAATTAGAAGGAAACATGGCGACACCCCTGTTCCTTACTAGTTTCACATAATAATTCCTTATAATTCTGGTGTGCCTTATATATGAAAATAGACCAGAAAATAGACATTCACCAACTTTGCACTACAAAAAATAGCATCTTAGCATATTTAGACTTCAATGTAGGTTAAATATAAAATTTCTCTCATTTTGAGATTATTAAAAGTATTACTATAAGAACTTATTTCAAACTTATTTCTTGTACTTACAGGACCTACACAAGCTAGGTGTACATTTACACATCTGGGTCAGTAATGGGTGCAACTTAAAGTATCTGAATGCATTTATTAAAGAAGTGTACTGTTGTGTATTTTATTGTGGTATGTTCAGAGAAGTTTTGTGTAAACTAAAAGACTTGCTGCAGTGATTTTCCAGCTGAAATGGAAAGGCAGGCGATGAGGTGGAGGGAGGCCCTCACAGTGTGTGGTCAGAGAATGAAGAGCAGAAATAGCTGTGAAATGCATGCTGGGATACCCACCTGTCAGCTTTTTACCAGCTCTGTGTACTCAATGTGGTCAGTAGTCTGTATGGGTGACCATGTCTGACTAAAGGTCATTAATGTTAATCAGAATTTTCAATTTGATGTCAGATGTTGATGGGCTACAGATGTATAAACCCCCAGTATTGAGCTGTGGAGCAGTGGAACTGTGTTCTCTGGAATGATGGAGCTCCATCTAATTCTATTGGGCTATATATGATTTGGGGAATACTTCTTTGGACATTAAACAGTTACCCCAAACTCTCTTTAAGAGGGTAAATGCTTATCTATGGTACTGTATGTGGTACTGGTACTATACTGGTACACTTTATCATCATAGGTCACACATAAGGTCACATATAAATACACCAGTATAACTAATATTACAATATCCTTAATCACATTCTAAACATCTGTGAAATTCAGTGTTCTCAAATATTGGTTAATAGTGTTCTTAACTCATTTGGAGCAGATCACTCTCAACAGTTGTTATAAACTCTGTAACCTTACCCATCCAATCTCTCACCTATCAAAGCCCAGCACAGTAGTGCTAATGGCTCTCATTGGTCAGCTTAATATGGAATTGGTTGAGTTAGCGCTGTGGCTAACTTCTCTCCCAGCGAAAGAGGTGCATGTGCGTGTGAGCTGTGGACTTTTGTGCTGGTGGTCAGCTTATTCCTGTAAAAGAAAAGTGCTTTAGCAGCAGCATTATTGCTCAAACCAACGAGCAAAACAGGACAAAGACAAAGGAGGTCACTGTTAGCAGCACTAATACAGCTCAGACTTAACGTCAGGAGTAAACACAGGAATTACGCTGCGTAGACTTTGTACGCCTGGTCCTGAAATTAGCTAATACAGTTTTTGTTCGCTAGCAATTATTATTATTATTACTATTACTATTATATATTATTTCTGTCTAATGCCATATATCATGAGACAGGAACTAGTTTCATAGTGTCCCATGACTTTTGCCATTTCATATGGACGCTAAAGAACATTGCACTGACCTGTGGCATATGTCTGTATGGAGTCTCCTGAGTATTTTGGTTTTTAAGTTACTACATGATTCCTTATATGTCCCTTTATAGTCTGGATGGTTTATGATTATGAAATGATTATTTAATTACAATGTAGGAAGAAAAAGAAAACAATAAAAAACGTTGAATGTGAAGGTGTGTCCAAACTTTAAAGTGTACTGTATCTACAAGAGAAACTCTCTCTCTATAAATATCATATATTGTTTATTTTACTCCAGAATTGGATACACAGAGTGCATCCAGTGCATTATGACGTTGAATTATAGACTTCAATCAAAATGTATTGAAAATGCCTGTATTCCTAAAATATTGCATTATATTTATTGCAAAAAATATATATATTGCACTGTGAGTTTCAATACTGTGCAGTCCTTTACTTTTTCTCACTTAGAAGATATCACCTCACAACTTTTATCCAGGTGTGGGTGTTTTCCAAACAGTCCCCTCAGTTAACACTGGCATTTTAATGCAGTGTTCTAGCAGCAGTTGTGAAATATAACCGCTATATATTATGTATGTTAGTTTCTCAAAGAAAAGTATTAAAATTAATCACTGATTAATACTGTATGTACTGTATATTTATATATTTGTGTACATGTACATGGTGTACCCCACCCTGTATTTCCATGTGTGACTCCAGTAGTATTCCTTTTCTATAAAAATCCGCTTTATACACTCCCGCCCACTCGCACTGTGCTCCATTCATTAGCTCTGTGATGTCAGCCGGTGGACTTTTCCAGAGTTAGGGGTCGTTCTCCTTATGGAATCTTCCAGCCCAGATTATGAACACTACATATAGTGTGTGTGTGTGTGTGTGTGTATGTGTACAGTATGTGAGCATTCGTTCATCAGCTCTGTAGTCCGCTTTATGTGACATATGTTTCTTCTTGTCTCCTAGTTTTGGGAAGCGCTCTGCGGGAAGCTTGCGACGCGGATGTGAGTGCATCGTCCTGGAGCCGTCCGAGATGATTGTGGTGAGTCCCGCTGTCACTTTTGCCTCTAAAAACTTGCACACTAAGACAGTTATTGTATGTAAATTGTGTTTTGAATATGTGGACTAATGCTTTGTGCATTGATTTATGTTTTGCATACGTTTTGTGAACCCATTTTGACTTTGAAACCAATTTAAATCAAATCGTCTTACTAAAGTTACTGCTTCATTACTCCACATGGTGGCGCTATAATCAAACAAATAGGGTCTTTCAAACTGACACCAATAAATCCACAATTCCTGGTATTTTATTATTAAGGTGTGTTTTATCCTCTTTATTAACAGAATTGTCTTGTAATACATTGAGTATCACAGAATCACATGATATCATGATATCATCATCATTATCGTGGCCAAAGTATTGTGATAATATATTGTATCCTGAGACACAGCTAGTGAAGTTATGTGTATGTGTATATATGTATATATATGTGTATGCTGTAGTATATGTAGAATGCGGGTGCAGTCTATATGCATGCACTTGGCATTTCTTTGCTGCTCATACTGTAAATGTCAAATTGTTCTTTAATAATATGAATATGAGTTTTCATCATCTGTGCATATTTGACCTTTTGGTGGTGGGTCTGGTTGCTGTTCACTATGGAATTCAGTCTGGGCTGAGGTTCCTCTGTGAAGGAATTAGGGCTGTGGCAATTATCTTAATTTGATACAATATAGTAGTGCATTGATTGTTATTAATTATTTTAGGCAGAAAACAAATGGAGTGTTAAAAAATAATTGTCCAATTATCTTATTATCTTTAATATTTCTGCTTTCAGTGTATTAGACATAAACTTCAGAATTAAAAATTAATTAAAAAAAAGCAAAAGTATACATTTTAATGTTTTATATTTTGTCTTAAGCAACAAACAACAATAAACATATTATAAATATTTGAATAAAACCAACAATGCCTTTAAAACGTATATATAAAATATAATAATAATAATAATAATAATAATAATAATAATAATAATAATAATCAATTATTTGCAAATGATCAAACTTTCCATGGTTATTTAGATTATTTTATATTTTTTACATTATAAATTAAAGTTTTATAAAATATAAAATAGAAATAAATAGAAAATGTAAGTACTGTTTTGTTTGCAGTGTAAGGTGCTCTTAAAATCCTTTAATTTTCCCAAAAATAATCAGTGCCCCTTCTAATCCAGTGCACCTTATGTATGAATTTTACCAGTCAGGTTGTAAGGAGAAATAAAGCCACTCTGCCTAGGTTATACAGCATTATACAGGAGTTTCAGTTTAGTTCTTCCAGCACCGAGACTGAAGCAGTTTATTAGCATTAGCTGCTAACCACGCTAGCTCTTTTGCTGCTCAGAGTAATTATCGGCCTATATCGGCCTGTAGTCTGCGTGTTTACTGTGTTAAAACAAGCTACGTGGGACAAACGGCTAGCTTATATCTCCCTGTCTTAGTGTAGCGCTGTTGGGTGACTAATGCTAATGCTCCAGCCTTAGTGCTGGAGAAATTTGGGAATTTAAACTTATTTGTAAATAAACAGAAGCGCATTGTACTTAAATACAGCTTAGTTACAATTTAAATATACTCAAGTTGGCATAAGTTGTTCCAAAATAGTTTTACTTGCATTTAGTATGTCTTTAAGTATGTACCTTTCCAAGTTTAGAACACTTACTATACTAAAATATACTGAAATGCACTTTTTTTTTTACTAGGGGGAACTTATTCTAAAATCTCCAAAAGCATTTATCTCACACCCCAAACAGGTCCTGATTAATCACCTGCATGTTAAATACCTGGAGTCAGGTTGAAGATATTACAGCCGTGTAATGGGGACGTGCAGTGGCAGTATGTGTGAACGTTCATTATGTCTGTGGGCACACATGCACACACATGGTGGGTCTACTGCTAATATGTTAGCATGTTCCTAACTGCCTCACTATCAGTAGTGATGGTAGTGGTGGTGGTGGAGCTGCTGGTGGTTATTACTGATTGCTGTGGCGCTGTAATTATGAAGCAAAGCAAGGCAGGATATGGACACTGCACTCGCTCTCGTTCACACAGCCCCAATATATTCCCACCGCTCGCCCGCAGTTGCCATAGCAGCGGTTGGTAAGGTAGCGAGAGATTTGATGTGTAATCCCAAAGGCGGAGGGGGGTGTGAAATGTGAGGCTGCAAGGAAAGTGGAGAGGAAGGGAAACTGTGTGTGTGGATGTATATGTGTATATATATATATATATGTTTGTGTATGTGTGTTCGCACACTCTTGTGCATGCGTGCAAGCATCAGTGTGTGTGTGTGTGTGTGTGTGTGTGTGTGTGTGTGTTTGTGATGGGAGATGGCTGGGCTGTGTTAATCATCCTCTCTTGTCTTGGTATAATGTCAATCTGACCAGCACTTCATCCATATAAATGTAAAATCCAGTAATGCTGATGATAATGATGCACTGTCTCTGAATTCAGCACCATCGGCTGCTTATTGATACAGACAATATCAAACAGAAGACATCTGGAAGACGAATTAGATTTTTCTGTATTTTAAAAAGGTTATAATATGATGTATAATATTCTTGTGCTACTATTGTTATTTCTGACAAAATGCAGTACCCTACAGAAAGAGTAGGAGGCGATGTAGAGAACTGTTAAAGTACTGTTCTAAAGTCTGTGAAACTTGGAACAGATTAGAATAACTATTGTAGTTGTTCAATTATTGGTGGCTTTCTGATGCAATAAGTTGTATAACCTGAATCAGGGGCGTAAAACCTTTGCAAAGTACCTGAACTTCTGTTTTTCTTTTTTTATTAAACCACTAAAAGTTAATTTAAATAAATCCAATAAAAAAAATAATATAGCATAAATCAACATCTATCTATGAGGCTATTACATAACTCATAAATATTGTTGCCTGCACATCAGTATTACACATTTCTATATTTTTTTACTATTACAATTTTATATTACCTACTGTTACAATTTTAAATGCCATTAATGTTGTATATGGCTGCATGGTTAATTTTACAAGGTTTATTTTATGTAATGTTACTCATACATGATGCATAAGACATTTAACGATGCATTTTTTTCTGTTAAGTTATTATTATTTATTAGCCCTCTATGGCATGAATTTTATATTTTTGAAGAGAAATAATGGCAACCTCTGCATTATTAGCATTTTCCCTTGTATATTGTATATTGTTGCCCTGAGGCAACAAATAAAAAAAAAGTAAATAAAAATATATATGTAATTAAATAGCAATATATGCTTTTCCTTTTATGTATTTATCCAAGATAATTTTTATAAGATTATATATTGATATTATATAATGCAATAATGTTTTATGCCTAATGTAACATTAAATACATATTTTAAGTATAATTACTATTACATATTGTTGTCTAAGGTAGTATTTTTAAAATCATTTTACATATGATACATACATTTTATAAATAGCATAATTACTACGAAACATTGCTCCATTAATTTGTACTCTATACATTATTTTATAAAGTATACATATGCATGTATCTGCTGATTATTATTATTATTATTATTACTATTCCATATTATACAGAATAAGTAAAATAAAGTGTTTAACAAAAGTTGATTGATGATGATTCATAAAGTGTAACTAATTAACAAGCAGTTTGATCAATAACATGATCAATCAATCAGTCTGTGGACCCCAGTCTGTCCACCTCACCTGTAGCCCCCAGGAGAGACCCTCAGTCTGCAGTGGTCTCCTGCTGTGTGAGACAGAGGCCTGTCCTGCTGAGCTCAGACAGCATCCTCCTCTCTCTATCTCTCTCTTTCTTCCCTTAGTTCTACCTTTCCTTCTCCTCTTTGACGTAGGCATTGTTTGAGACTCTACACACACACACACACACACACACACACACACTTGCACACACTACAGACAGGCTCACACACCCACTGCTATTTTTACGCAGTGCAAGAAGAAAAGGGGGTGGGAGGGGGGCAGACAGAGAGAGGGAGAGAGGGAAGGAAGGAGGGAGGGAGGGCGAGAGAGGGAGTGAGAGAGGTAGAGAATCACTCATCTCTCTCTTCTGTCGGCAGGTGGACTATATGGACGAGAATGAGGAGTATTTTCAGCGCCAGGCGTCACACAGGCAGTCCCGCCGGAGGTTCCGCAAGATCAACCAGAAGGGCGAGCGGCAGACCATCATCGACACGGTGGACCCGTACCCCGCTGGCAAGCCGCCGGTAGCCCGCGGATACCACACGGTCAGTCCCACACCTACACCTTCCTCACACTTCCACACAACTTCACCCTCCCTCGTGTCTGTGCTGCTTCGCTTCTGCTGCTTTCTGCTGCTTTTCGGCTTCGGAACGGCATCTGACCAGCTGATAGCCTAGCCTGCTGTTAGATAGAACCTTGGTATCACTATCAGCTTTCTATATTTATGATTATTCAAGTAGATAAATTTATAATTGTACTGTAATTTGTATTAAATTACTTTGCACCGACAATACCGGTATTTCTGGACTTGTTGGTCTATAATAGCAGTACTGCTGTATCTTGACCATCTCTGTTAAATAACAGCAACCGTCTGGTCGAAATTTGCTGCTTCAGCTCTTTCAGCCACATTCAAACAGAAATTATTAACACGCAGAGCACAGAGAACAAACTAAAATTACACTGGCATTCCAAAAGTCATGGGACCACACTCATTACAGTGTACAATTATTGTGTTTATTGTTAACATACTGTGTAACAACTGAAACTCTATACAGCTCTGAAAAAAAATAATTAAAAGACCACTTCAGTTTCTGAATCAGTTTCTCTGATTTTGCTATTTATAGGTATGTTTGATTAAAATTAACATTTCTGTTATTTTATTTTATGAACTAAGGACAACATCTCTATTCCTAAAGTTTTAAGAGTTCAGAAATCAATATTTGGTGAAATAAAGCTGTTTTTTAATCCCAGTTTTCATGTATCATGCATGTTGTCCTCCACCAGTCTTACACACTGCTTTTAGATAACTTTATACCACGCCTGGGGCAAAAATTCAAGCACTTCAGCTTGGTTTGATTGTTTGGTGATTATCAATCTTTTTCTTGATTATATTCCAGATGTTTTCAATTTGGTATAAATCAAAGAAACTCATCATTTAAAGTAATTTTTAAGTCTCTTATTTTTTTTCTAGAGCTGAATATTCAAATATTTTTGGACATTCCTTATCATATATACATTTATCTTCTTAAGGTTGCAGCTATTGCTAATACAGATGTGCAAATGCACATATTTTAAACAAGGCACTGAGAACTTGAAAAGTACACATGTAGTTTGTAAAAAATGGTAAGTGGAACAGATTGCAAATTTAATTCAGGAGAAATGTATGAAAATTATGAAGATATTTTTAGCAACAGCTGGAATTCTTGCATTTCCACAGAAATAGTTTTGCAATCTGTTCCCATATCATACCAATGCCTAATATCAAGATGGTGGCGCCCTAAGAACTACCTCTTGATACTGTGTGTATAAACTGTGTTTTTAATAAACTATATGTGCATTGTCATAGTTCTCAGTGTCTTTAAATGTCAGTGCCCTCAGAATTCTACCAATGAATTGTGGGGTCTACCTTGAGCTTGGTGATTTCTTTGCATGAGCAACTCTATGCCCCATCACTAACATTATCCTGTTTGGAGCATCGGCTAAAAGAGATGTGTTTCAAGATGCTGTTCGGAGCTGGGTTATTCAACAAAAAAATTACTTGTTATCATGTAGTCCCCAGTAAATGCATTGGCATTACTAAGGATCAAAGTCTGATGACATAGAATCCGGAAGATAGCAGGAGTTATAGAAGAACTTAAGCTTAGACCAAAAAAGCTGTTCTGGATTTAATACATTTATGATTTAGCTAGATATGTAGAACTTTTTTTCCTCATCTTTTATTGATATGCTAGCTTTTTTTGCTATGCTAGCTTTTGTGTTAGTCTCGTCTCTTCTAGCTCCCCGGCTAAGCTTGCTGTTGCTTTTAATCTTTCTCTCCAGGTGGCCCTTTTTCATCCATGTAGTCTTCTTCTTCCTCTTCCTTTCCTCCTTCTCTCGCTGCTCTTCAGTGTGACAGTGTTTGTGTTTTTTTTTTTCTCACTAGCTTTTCTCTGTTATTTTCTTTTATCTCCTCATGATAGCATGAGTTAGCGTAACTTTACTTAGCTATTCCTTCTGTGTTTATCATCTCTCCCTGCTGAAAAATCCAGCTAAAGATATTATTTTTTTGTTGGTAGCTGGTTTCAGATGGTCTAAGCTGGTTTTCCAAGCAATAAAAAAAAATAAAATAAATTATATATGTATATACCGAATAATGGTAAGCTAGCTAAACAACCAGCTCCCGACCAGCAGTAGTATATGTGTACTTAAGTCATGCTTGGTTATGCTGGTCAGCTAGCATGGACATGCTTGTAATGCTACACAGCTAGCCTAGTGATGCTGGTCATTCACCTTGGTAATTTCTGTCAAATAGCTTGATCATGCTAGTCATGCTGGTCAACTAGTTTAGTCACGCTAGTCATAATTGTCAACTAGCCTGTTCATGCTAGTCATGTTGCTCAACCAATTTGGTCATGCTAATCATGCTGGTTGACCAGCTTGGTAATACAGGTCATGCTAGCTAGCGTGAACATGCTAGTCATGCTAGTTATACCGCTCAATTAGCTTGGCAGTGCTAGTTGTGCTGTTCAGCATGCTAAGTCATTCCAGTCATTCCAGTCATGCTGGTCACTAGAATGTTCATCCTGATCAACTACCATGGTCATAGCCAACCAGTTTGGTCATGCTAGTCATACCTGCCAACTAACTTGGTCATGCTAGTCATGTTGGTCCATGATCTTGGTCATGCTAGTCATACTTGTTAACAAGCTTCTTCATGCTGATCGTTCTAGTTATGCTGGTCGACATGTTTGGTCAAGCTAGTCATGTGGATCAACCAGCTTGGTCATGCTAGATATCTTGGTCAATCAGATTGCTCATGCTAGTCAACTAGCTTGGTCATACAGGTCATGCTAGCTAGCTTGATCATGCTAATCATGTAAGTTATACTGTTCAGCAAGCTTGCTCATTCCAGTCATGCTGGTCACTAGAATGGTCATCCTGATCAACTACCATGATCATGATGGTTATGCTGGTCAACCAGTTTGGTCATGCTAGTCATTCTGGGCACCAGTTTGGTCTGTTGGTCATGCTGTTCACTTAGCATGATCATACTAGTCACGTTAGCCAACTAGCTTGGCCAGAATGGTTTTTGTAGTCATACCAGTCTACTAGCTTGGCAATGCTAGTTGTTCTCTTCGGCTAGCTTGGTCATGTTGGTCGACAAGCTTGGTTGTAGGCCAGCTAAACCATCAAACTCGTACACAAACACATCCCATACTAAGTTGTTTTTTCAGCAGGGCCTTTTTGCTTTTCTGATGTTCTCTGTAGCTTCTTTTGCATCTCTCCTGCTGGTATTGTGTGCTTTTTGTGCTGTCAGTCTGAATGCTAGCTAGCTTTATAGCGTTATCGCTGTTTGTCAGTTCTTTTCTTTACAGTTTTCCGTGCTGTACCTGTTTGTTTTTTGTCCGCTGACCTTTCGCTTCAGTGCTAGCTGTGGTGTTGGCTCTCTGTAGGTGTTTTAGTGGTTGTTGTTATGCCTGTCTATTGTCAGTGGGACTATGTTGTGCTGGCTAAAGACTCTGTCTGTGCCAGCAGTTTCTGTTCTGAATCCCCACTGTGCTCTGTGCAGCTTGACGACGTGTGATGCACTGCTTTGTGTGTTTGTGTATACGTATTTGTGTGTGTGTGCGTGCGTGCAACATCAGTGTGATTCAGCTCGTGCAGGAATATGAAGAGGGAGTGTGGGTAGAAGCCTCATTTTCGCACGTCTGTGTTTCTCCATGCTGGCTAATCCTCAATAGGTAGCAAAGCTCCATTACACACTCATCTGCTTCAGACCCAGTGTGTGACTGAGTGGAGGGAGGGAGAGCTTTAGGGGAAGATAGGGAGGCTGTTGGTTTGTTAAGAACTATAGGGTGGAGGGAGAACGTTTCGTGAGGGATTCTAGATTTCTGTGCTGAGAGCTGCGAGTATTGTGAGTATCTGAGGCTGCCAGTATTGATTGTAGTAGTAATTATAGAATAATCTACTATTAAATATCAGACCAAACACTAAAAATGGATTTGACTGAACATTAACACACTATACTTAATCACAGAATAATTTTACATAGTTTTTTTTTTTTTTTTTTTTTATATATCATTTAATTGCCCAAACCACTCATTAGGACTCCCCATATCACAAGTGATGCCCCAACACCAGGAGGCTGAAGACATGCTTCCCCTGATACATGTGAAGTCAGCCACCGCCCCTTTTTGAACTGCTGCTGATGCAGCATTGCCAAGTGGCATCACAGCGCACTCTGAGAAAAGCGCAGTGACACGATTCTGATACATCAGCTCACAGATGCAGCCTTTGATGTGATGTGGACAGAGAGCGCCATCTACCCACCCAGAAGGAGCAAGGCCAATTGTGCTCTCTCAGGGCTCCGGTAGTTGATGGCAAGCTACATAAACAGGATTTGAACAGGTGATCTGTTCATGGTGGACCACTCTGAGCTCCCAATTTTACATTGCTAATTCTATACTTTGACTTTGCTACAAATTCAGAAGGAAATATCACCCACAGTGGACTGTTCAATGGGTGATAATGACTGTGACTGGTGGCACCTGGCTAGAATTATCCGTGTGAACAGGAAGCACATCCACAGTAACACACATCCACACAGCTGTGGATCCAAACTTGAAACCGTGGCACATGGCAAAAGTCATGGTACCCCTACATACTTGAATGATAGGGGTATAAACCCCTCAGTATTGAGTTGTGGATCAGTGGAACTGTGAGAATGAGGTGGGTGGTGATCATCCAACGTTCTGACGCCACCAACACTAATCTTGCCTCTAAATGAAATCAGCTCAGCAATCCTCCAAAATCTAGGAGAAAACTCTCTTTGGACAGTAGAGTATAAAACTCTATAAAACTCATAATAAAACTATTTTTTATTATTATTTTTTTTAATACTCTTGATTTTGGAAGAAACCGTGAAAGATCAGCTGTCCCAATGCACTAATCATGTTACCTCTGGAGACTTTTGAGCTTGGGAATGCCTACATCTGTATAAGATGTGAGGTGTTGCCTTGTAAATAAGGTTAAAAGGTGGCCATTGTGCTCATGGCAAGACACTGTGAATTATCTTCATGATTTTAATCATGCATGCATGTTTTCATGCATCTTGGCATGTTCCCCTCCACCAGTCTTACACACTGCTTTTTGAATATCTTTATGCCACTCCTGGTGCAAAAAAATCAAGTGTTTAAGCTTGGTTTGATGGCTTGTGATCATCCATCTTCCTCTTGATTATATTCCAGAGGTTTTTAATTTGGTAAAATCAAAGAAACTCATTATTTTTAAGTGGTCTCTTATTTTTTCCCAGAGCTGTATATCATATACTGTACAAATCATTGGACTGACGCTTCAGAACAGTGTCAGCATAGTCATCTTGTTTTAATGTTAGTATAAGTGTGTGTGTGTTTTTGCTTCTAGGGTGTGGTTATCTCAGTGTTCCCTGCAGTGGTGGTATGCACATCTGAAACTAGAACTCACGTAGGCGCATTCCTCCGTTTTTCATCCCCCTCCCCTTTCCCCAGTTCTGCTCTCCTTCGTTCCTTGAATTCCTCTCATTCCCAGAGGAAAACCGCCAGTGTTCCCTCGCTTGTTTGGGAATTATCCGCTCCCATGCACAGGGAAATGCTTTGCACCCTGTTCCTTTAGCCCAGGGCCAGAGTAAGGAAAGAGACGCCAAAACTTTCTCACGACCCCAAACAATTTCATCCCAAACTGCTCCCAGTTGTTGATGCGGTCTGTGGGAAGAGATCAGACACGTGGTTGCGTTGTTCCCAAACAAAGATCACGTGAAGGCCACTTTAAGTAAGCCCTGCTGTGTAGTGTCCTCCCAGACCAGTGGGTGGGGCTGTGGAGTGGCTGGATGCCAAGCAGACCGGTGTGTGTGTGTGTGTGTGTGTGTGTGTGTGTGTGTTAATCCATCAGTATTTGATCATTCCTCTCCACTGAGATTTTCAGGAATTCATTGATGCCACCAACGGTGAAAATTCAATCAGAGAAAGTTCTGATTTAACATTTGTGTGAATGAATCCTCTATGGAGTTTCAAAATTGTTATTAAAAAGCACTACTGCTGTAGCAAAAATATTTTCTGAATTATTACTAAATATATACATTTGTTTAACAATTAATTCTTTACAATGGATTAAATAAAATGCAGCATTATTTATGACTGTAAAAAAACACATACTCAACTAAATAATACCAGTAAATAATTTAGATTTATGCTATAGATAACAATAACCTCAAAACTATAGGATTACAGTCTCACTCTTAAAAATGGTACACACTGTAAATAATTCATGCTGAATTTAAATGACGCCACAAATTACAATTATGCTGAATTAAGTTTACTGAACTGGATTGAATATTGGATTGCAGTAACTCCCAAAAAAAAACAGTGTTGCTGTCCCCAAAAAAATGTAAAAATTAGTTTCACACTGGATTAATTTTACTCTCAGCAACTAAAACTGGATTCATACTGGTCCAGAATAACTCCAGTACTACAGCTGTCAGTAAAACACACACACACACACACACTACAAGTTTAAACTAAAGTAAAATCCCTGAAAAACTAATGTTATCAGGCTGTTCAAGCAACACACACTACATAATCATACTGGATTCATACCTAAACAGCTCATACTGGAATAAAATAATCATTCACAATATGAAATCTAGATTCATATAGGATTATACTCATTTAACACATATAATTAGATTCATGCTGGATTAAAATCACTCCAACTATTGATGTTAGGTCATCACACCAGCCTTGTTAAAGTCAGACTATAAATCTAAACACATTGCAGATTCATACTGGATTCAGATCACTTTAACTTTATTACTGTCCAAAAGTAAATACTGGATTCATCCATGCGGACTCTTAACTAATACAGTCAGCCACTCTACACTCTCGATTCGTACTGGATCAAAATCGCCCAACAGCCGTTACAAAACTCTATCAAACTCTATCTATGTGCTTCTTGCTACAACTGTGAGCTAAATCATCCACATAGCTCCAGTGCTAAATTAAACTTAAATTTAAATGTACATTATACAACAGGCATTGATGACTGAATTATTGTCTACACTTGAAATTGAAGAGAAAAAACTTTTCTTTTTTTTTGTAATCAAACCATCACTGTACAGAGCAACAGAGGACGACATTCAGGCTTAAATGGTAAATTAACTATTTCCAGTTAGAGCTGAATTGGCTGGGAATGGAGCCAAATGTGTTTGTTGTCTTTTTCTTTTTTGGGAATGAGAGAGGCAGTGTGTTTCGCTCCAGCTCAACCCAGCCGGCTCACAGTTAGTGCCCTGTTTCGGCCTTCAAACTCTTTTTTTTTTTTCCTCTTCTCTCCCTCTCTCTCTCTCTCTCTCTCTCTCTCTCTCTCTTTCTCTTATTTCTGTAAACCAATCAGTGTTGATTGTAGCGTAGCTGAATGGAGCCCCTCAGGCTGCACAGTCACAGTGTTTGGAGTCGGACCCTCGTAGATGTTCAGTTGCATAATTAGTTCAGTGTCTTGCTTAGTCGGAGGGTCTGGGTGGGTTTCGGGTGGGCTTTAGGGGGTTTAGACTAGCTTTTTGTGTCTGTGCTTTGTGCGTTGTTTTTCATGATGCTGTGTAAGTGTGTGTGTAAGCGTGTGTGTGTGTGTCCTCAGCGCTGCCCTCTGTCTCCCCTGGAGACCGCTGGGATGGAGGTAGCTGAGCCTTTATGAAGAATGTGTCCCTCTCTTCCTCCCGTAGTATGACTTGCAAAGTGCTTTCCAGCAGGGCTCGGCTCGGCTGTGCTGGCTGTGTGTGTGTGTGTGTGTGTGTGTGTGTGCCCACACTAAGTCTGAGTGCTGTTTATAACTGGCATCTTCTCTGCTTCTCTCCTCTGCTGTCATCTCATTCTGGCCCCTCCTCAGGAATGCGTTAAACCTCAGGTATTGTACTTATTCAGTTTTGTTACCTTGTATGTGTGTAAGTGTGTGTATAGGTGTGTGTGTGTGTATGTGCTTATGTTTATTTGTGTGTATATCTTAAAAGAGAGAGAGATAGAGAGCATACCTGCAGTTAGCTATGCTTGTATGACTGTCCCATCATGATAATCCTCTAGGTATTTGTGTGCGTTTCATTTTGTACACACAAAGACACACACTCGCACACACATTTGTGATTAGTTTGAGTGTGTGCGTGTGTGTGTAAATGTAACTTGATGCTGTATGTGATTATTTAGCTGAAACAGGAGCTGCTGTTCATGCCGTAGCTGTGCTGAATGTACCGTTATGTGTGTGAGACACCGTCCAGCTTTAATCTGTGCTAGCTAACTGTGCTAAGCCCCATTGAGGCTGCTATAGCATTAGCCAAGTAAGCCAGATCATGCTGGACAGGGACAGGGAGGCATGCTGTATATTAGCTGAGTGGAGAAAGACAGAAGATGGATGGTTTCGCCGCACTTAGAGGTTCACAGCCAGAGATAACGACGGCAATTGGACACTTTGTGGCTTGGCTAATCTTAATTGTGGAGAGCGATAAAGATCTGGACCTGCTCTGCTCTGTGTACAAGCCTCCAGCAGTAGGGAGGTGGTGTGTGTGTTTCTGTGTGTGTGTCTTTTTATATGTGTGTGTCTGTTTTTTGTATGTTTTTTGGACAAAATTGTCCACATAAACTAATATACACATACACACACAATCAAAAACCCACAAAGTTCACCATAAGTTCATTGTTGGTGTTAAATCAAACTCTGTATATGTGAATGTAATGATTATATCCATCTAAATAGGATGCTCTAGTACCCTGTTGGGAGCATCTAGCCTAGAAACAAGATGAGATTCGATTGGGTATGGAGATATACAGGTTCTTTTATGCTATTTTGCAATGTGTTTGACCAAAAATGTTGCAGCTGTGCCTGTAGATCCTGCTTCACACTCATAGGTTCCCAAATCTAGGATCCCAACTGATTTGTGATAATTGTGGAGACCAGGCAACCTGAGGAAGTGTTGCAATCTGAGGGGGCATTCCTTGCAAACCTTTGCTGTGTTAGGGTGAGCATTATCCTGCTGAAACATGCCTGTTGGGAGCCTCTAGCTTGGAAACAAGATGAGATACGATTGGGTATGGAGATATACAGGTTCTTTTATGCCATCCTGCATAGATTTGACCAAAAATGTTGCACCTGGGCCTGTAGATCCTGCTGTACACTCATAGGTTCCCAAATCTAGGATCCCAACTGTTCCTATAAATGCTTGATTAGTGATTAAGCTAAAGTCCAGACAGTCCAAGGAATATTAGAAATTTAATAGAATCTGGCGGAGACATTCTCTGCAAACCCTTCCTATGTGTGGGTGAGCATTATCCTGCTGAAACATGCCTGTTGTAAGCCCTGCCACGAGAAGCAGCACATGAATGGCGCATATCACTGAGCTGCTAGTGTCCCTCGTATCACTACTAGGGGTGACCGACTGTCATATGCGATGGCTCCACAAATCATCACACCATCAGTTTGTGGCATTTAGGGGCAGCGTGTTAGGCACTTTCAAACAAAAGCAGGATGGAAGCATTCACCACGTGTGCTCCATACTCAAACCTGGTTCTCAAAAGAGAATCTGGATTTATCACAAAAGATAATACAGTTCTAGATCATGATAGTCGAAGTTTTTTTTTTTCTTTTCATTACACACACAGGCAATGGTTCTGGCTGACAGGTGCCTAGACACAGTTTGTATAAAATAAAATAAAAAAAAAATCAAATAGGTTCTCTCAGTCCATACACGTGCCCCCTCTAAATGTCTTTCAACTTTGGTCAAATAATGGAACATTTTTAACCCTACATCCTGAAGGTGCATAAATATAACAGTATGTATGTGTTTATAAATGCTAGAGGCTCTGTCTGCTCTTGATGTGGAGTGCTGATGGTTATGCTTGGTTCTTTGCTCCTCACTGAATCTTATTACTGCAGGAACAGGTATTGGCTCTGCAGCACCAGCAGCTACAGAGAGATAGAAAGTGGGATTGTGTGTGTGTGTGTGTGTGTGTTTTAGAGAGAGAGAGATTTGTCAGGTGTTCTTGTGAAGAGCTGCTCTATTTTTAGAGCTGTCCTCTGTGATTGGTGCGGTTGCAGAGTTGGGCTACGCTGAGACTCAAAGGCCTTTGCTTTAAAGGATTTATACACATCATCTACACACACACACAGATACTGTACGCTATGCTTTAGGAATGTGTGTTCAGTATATTACCGTGGTATGTGTGATCTATTGCAGGACTGCTTTCTATTCTCCAGCTTTATCTCTAGCTTTCAGGTATCCTACATCCTCATGCGATTCCCTACTGAATATACTGCATATACTGTATACACTACACTACCCCATCCCACAGACTCTTCATCATAAACCTCAGTGTATTCATGTTTATGCAGCTGATTTCACAGCAGGTCATATGTCTTAACTGGTCATAATTTCAGTTTTTTAGTTTGGACAGATTTGTCAAGCTACAGTTTGCATTTGAACAGAATTCTATTGAGGTACAGTTTGAACAGATTTGACAAATTACAGTTAGTGTTTGGGCAGAATTTTGTTGAGTTGCAGATAAAGTTTGGAAAGAATTTTGTCATGTTACAATTTCAATTTGAACAGAATATTGACTAATTACAGTTTGAGTTTGGACAGGATTCTTTGAGGATTTTAAGTTTGGATATTCTGGGTAACATCTGACTTTTTGCCATTATAGTTTAACAGAATATTGAGTTACAGTTTGAATTTGACCAATATTTTATTTATTTTTCATTTTGAAAAAAAAATGAATTTAACCTAATGTGTTTTCTTAGATTGAAATGTCTGATCATTTGCTGGTAAAAGCTCTTGTTATTTTGGCTTTAGATGAACAGTCGACTGGCCAGGGGTCAGAGAAGGACGATTCCTCTATGGCTGGACATTTGAGTATCTGTGTGTGTATGTGTGTGTATGAGTACTTGTGTGAATGAGAGTGAGAGTGAGAGTGAGAGAGAGAGAGAGACAGACAGAGACAGAAAAAGAATGGCATAATCTATCCTGTATGAATTATTGACTCTTTGCCTCTGTCTCCAGCTCTGTCTGAAGCGGTCATTATTCCGGCTCTGGTCTTTGGTCCTCTTTTCCACATCACAGGTCTTCTTACCTACTGTTAGCTTTGTGTGTGTGTGTGTTTGTGTGTGTGTGTGTTTGTGTGTTTGTGTGTGTGTGTGTGTGTGTGTGTGTGTGTGTGTGTGTGTGTGTAACGGCCTGTATCTGCTTGAGGACAGTTAATGGTGATTTGATTAGGTCTGAAAAAGGAGGGAAAAATCGGTAACCTGCTAAACCTCAGGGCTTTCTTCTGGAAAGTTCTATCTGTTTTCTGTGAGCAGCTAATGCACCATGTCGGCCATGTCTATTGAAGCTTTTACAATACCATTCACTGGACCTTTTTGTGTGAATGTGTCTTTAATGGTGAACAGCATATATTGCCATTGGCATATTGGCACCATGCCTAATGCCAGGCGTGGGCTAGAGGGGTATGAAGTCCTCAGTATTGAGCTGAGGAGCAGGGGAATTGTATTCTTTCATCCAGTACGTTGGAGGAAAATTGGAGTTGTAGGGAAATACGGTAAACCTGTGATCTCCCAACATCCTGACTAACCATTCTAACACTCTTGACTTACCTGAATTCAATCAAATTCTCACAGCAAAGCTCTTTATACTCTTAAATCTTCCCCTAATTTTAGAAGATAAAAGCAGAAGATGAAAGCAATGAGCAGGTGTCTCAATACTTTTGTCCCTATAGAGTACACAATTTCACAAAGCATCGTTTATCTGTTTATTTGTATTTATTCCCACAAATAAACCCATACTGCCCAGATAAATAGCTTTGCATCTCATTTCCTCAGTCCTGCATTAGCTTTTTGTTGCTAAGCAGTATTAGAAGTGAGACAAATATATCAAACTTTGAGTTCACCACAGCGCTGGAAATATAAATAATTCATATCTGTGCCGTACTTTTGATGTGCTGGTTTGTGGGGCGCGTGTGTACAAACACATTTGAATGCTGCTGACCTACTTCCTCTCTAAAAGGCATCTCTTGCGTCTGCCGTATTCGTCTGACCTCTTCAACTCTGTTTGATTAAGGGAGAGCCGAGCCCTCCAGAACTATTCTGTAGTTGGAGTCGGCTCCGCCTCGCTCGCTTTTTCCTCGAGGAATGGCCTCCACTCCCTCAGCCTGCGAGGAAATCTTCTTTCTGCATGTGCTTAGATGGAATATCCACACAAGTGTGGTCGCAGTGACCTCCTGCAGGTCTCAAGGCACATTGTCTATGTATTTGAAAGGACTGAAGGGCAGTGATCAGCCGTGAATTTAACCTGCCAGTGACCCATTGAGCCATGGACTCTACAAAGCCTTTAAAGGTGTTCTGTTGTATGTGGTTTAAGATGTTAGCAGCAAGCATTGGTTCATGATACCTCATTATCTTTTTTCAATGAGTAGAACCATTTGGCTCCAATGAATGTGGTCACAGTGACATCCTGCATGTGCCAAGGGAAATTGGCTATGGTCAACGACTGAAAGGCCAAAAGAGCCAACAAGGCATGATATACACTGATCTGCCACAAGACCTTTGATGGTGGCCTATGGTATTTGGCACTAAGACATGAGCATCAGTCATTGGTCCATTCTGCCTCACTATCTTCCTTTAATGAGTGGTGCTTCACTCCCTCTGGAAAATCGTGGTCGCAGTGACCTCCTGCAGGTTGCATGGGACATTGTCCATGTTCGTGAGAGGACAGGAAGGCCAAAAGAACCGAAGAGGTTCTAATATACACTGATGTGTCATAGCAGTGTAGGTACTCTAGTGAAGTCAGAACACTCTCTTTTGTCAAGGCGCAATGTTCCACTCCTTTGTTCTGCAAGAAATTTCTCATTCTGACTGTACATGCTTGGACAGAACATCAGCACGAGTGTGGGGAAAGAAGCATAACCAACGTGACCATCTGCAGGTCCTGTGGGAAATTGCCCATATTCATGAGACGACTGGAGGGCAAAGGAGGGCAAGGAGGCAGGATAAACACTGATGTGCCGTAACTGTAACCTGTCTAATATTGTGTAAATCCCCTTGTGAGGTTAAAACAGTATTGACCCTTTGAGGAATTCCTGAAGGTGTCCTACTTTATCTTGCATCAAGACATTGTGACAACCTAGTTTGTTCCAAGTCCTCTAACCTGTCTTGGTCTGAATCACCACCTTCTTATTAGCACCTCATTTTTTCCAATACTGTGATGGGTCCTACTTACCTCCTTGTTGGTTCTTAGACTTCCTACTGACTCCGATTGGTCCTAAGTACCACCTTGTTGTTTTCCGAAGACCTCTTTCCTGACTGTGAATGGTCCTAAGTACCACCTTGTTTTAGATACCTCTTACCCCTAACAGCCGTTGGTCCTAGATATGTTCTTACAGCCATTGGTCCTGAATACCACCTTGTTAGTTGTGAGACCTCCCCTGACTGTAATTGATTCTAGTTACCTTTTTATTGGTTCTGAAACCTCCCCCTGATTGCGATTGGTTCTAGATACCTCCTTGTTGGTGCTGAGACTGTTGCCCTGCCTGCAATTTGCCTTCTGTAACTCCTTGTTGTGTCTGAGACATTCCTCTGAATGTGATTGGTTCTAGATACCTTCTTTTTGGTTCTGAGACTGCTGCTCTGCCTGTAATTCATCCTATATAACTCCTTGTTGGTTCTGAGATTCTGAGTTCTGAGCCTTTTTACTGCAATGGGTCCTTGATATTTCCTGGTTCATTCTGAGACCTCCCCCTGTGATTGATACTAAATACCACTTTGTTAGCGTTGAGACTTTCCCAAACCCTAGCGTTGAGGGTTCCCAAACCCTAATCACCTTTGGGTTGCAATGTCGTGAATGAAAGGCTAAACTTCTCTTCTTTTAGTGAGTAAAGGGCACACAGTGCTACATAGTGATTGGAAACAGTAGTTGTTCTAAGGGCAATCATTTGGATTGAATAAGAGCTGACCCACATGCCTGTTCTAGAGGTATCAGTGCTTTATTGCCCAGACCTTGCTATAGACTGAACCTTTTTTTTTATATCATTCAATAGATTATGGTCATTTCTTAGCATGGATAACTTTCATTAGCCTGTGTACATGAGGTCTGCGGGATGTTCTATAATATGCACCTCTTGCAAGACTTTGAGATGCTCCTAAATCAATAAAACCATAGCTTAGCCCCATACAGCTTCAGCTGTTGGCATCTCCCCACTCACCCTCTTTGCGTATAGATAATTTTTACCTCAGTTGCTCTTTAACATCATCAGTGTAGAGGCTTTGGTCTCTGTTGTTATTCCTACCGTGCCGTTTGTTGTCCAGGACGTCATCTCGCTCTTCATGCTGCATGCTAATTAATTATGCAGAGAGAGTTGTTTACAGACCGGCCGTGTGGGGATGAGTACAGGCAGCAGATATTTTGGGCGGTTTTATTATGAACAGGCAGGTCAATTGGTTTGTTTTGCACACTTTTAGTGGTAGGGTAATTAATCCTCAGTAGAGCTTTCTCAGATGAATGACCATGTTAGCGAATCACAGGAATAAACCAGTTTCTGTCAGTGCTGAGCGGATAGTAGTATTACAGCTTAGTTATGTGAATATTTACTTTTAGGAGTAATGTGTTATGCACTATATTGCCAAAGGTATTCACTATTCACCTATCCAAATCATCGAAGGTTCCAATCACTTCCATGGCCACTGGTGTTCAAACCAAGAAACTAGGCATGCAGACTGCTTCTACAAACATTAGTGAAGTTGATTAGGGGTATTGGACAGATGTGTCCTATACACAGGTAGTGCTTTGCCATGTTCAGACCAAACAGTACTACTTATATATTTGATAAATTGCATTAATTGAACAGATAATCAATAAATAATCTACAGACTTGTTCTTCATTTTCTTACACCTATGTTCCACAGATTTAGTCATCTACAGTCATTTGGCTGTAAGGTTTATTTACGTTTTACAAAATGCATCAGCTTAATTATTGCATTAAAGTGCTTCTGGGTGAGGCCACGGTGTTTCCTGTATGGCAGGATAGTGTTTAGTGTATGGCAGGATAGTAGCAATATATTAAATGTACAGATCTAAATATACAAAACATACAGAACTGTCCTATACAGACAGATGTAAATACACAGCTATATATTACATATATATATATATATATATATATATATATATATATATATATATATATATATATATATATATATATATACACATATATACATATACATATATGCATATATACATATATATAGTAAAATATATTAAATCTACAAAAATAGTATACAAAATAGTACAGAATTAAATATATTAAATATAAATACATAGACCTAATATTTGAAAATATACTAAACACAAATGAACTGTAAATACAGAAATATATTTATGCACAGAACTGAATATTGTAAATGTAGAGGAATGTATTACATACACTGAAATATACAGAATTAAATATAGTACATATGCTATATATAGTCTGAATATAAAGAAATATGCTAATTAATCAGAAAGCAGAGCAGTGTTGCGTGTGAATGGAAGGATCTGGAGGAGGTTCTCTTTGGGTTAATCCAGTCTGCTGATGTAGGGCTGGTATTCTCTGTGTATTGGCAGAGAGAGAGAGAGAGAGAGAGAGACTCTCTCTTTTCCTCTTTTCCACCATCTCTGTACGTCTCTCTCTATCTTTTTCTTTCTCTCTTTATTTTTGAGTATCTATCAAGCTGTTTCTTTTCCTCCCTACCTCTCTCTGCATCTTTCTCTCTCTCTCTTTGTAGTGTGTGTGTGTGTGTGCGCGCATGTGCGTGCATGTGTGTGTGTGTGTGTCCCCTCTGCGATAATAATGAGCTTTGATGTCCCTCATGCTACGCCTCACAGGTCATGTGGTCAGACATAGCCCACACAGTCATAAAAACAATGCAGAGCTAACAGAGCAGATCTGATGCTGTTTATTAGATTAATCCTCATATCTCCTGATGTGTGACTTCCAGAGTAAATAAACAGATAGATGTGGAATGTGAAAGCGGTGGCCAGTGATCAGTTTCCAGAAGCCCTGGTAGATGAAGTGCGGCTTGATTTTTTCTACAGCATATGCATTTCTCTCATCTCTCTAGAAGCTAACACATCTTAAACGTCTGACGCTTGGGGATTTAAGTAACTATACAGCATTTTTCACTGAAAAAATCTAGTCTAAGACCAGTCTCAACCTCAAGAAACTGCCCCTAACATTTTTGTGCTTTTTCCACAAGGGGGAGCAGGTGAAACTCCGATTGCATTAAAAGTGAGAAAACTGACACTAGCCGCACATATGATTGTAGCTATAGATTATATGTTGCTGCATGGGAAAACATTGCAACATTAATATATATGCCAAATAGATTTGGATATACATTATTTTATTATCTATATCAAAAACTGATACACAATAAGATGTATTTTTAGGTGACTTGTAGGTTTGTAATGACTTGTTTGTTGGTTTAAAGACCAAAAAATCTGATTGGAGCTTGGCCTATAATGACATCACCTGTTTAAAAAAGACTGGACTAAATTTAACATCAAGAAAGCTAATTCTAATAGTCAAATCTATTGTGTTTTTACATGTTACTAAAATAAGATCATCTGACTCGTTCTCCATAAGGTTAAGCTGCTCCCACTCTTAGCATCAATGAAAGGGAGGAAACCCACATTTACTAATGCAAAAGTATAAAATTGTTTGTGGATAAATAGATTTATTCATCTCACTAACAGTGAGATTGTAATGCTATGACACATTCCTTAAACATTTATGATGCATTTCTTAGAATGTCATAAAGAATTCATTAGAAAAAATATTTAAATGAATTTCATTTTTTAGATGCGGTCCTAATGAGACTGCTAGTACCTCTTACTGTACGAAACAGATCTGAATCAATTCCGGGTTTCAATGCAGTTTTTCTCATACAGTGTTCTTTAAGTTATTTTTGATAAATGTTTTGTGTCGTGTCATTGTTCAGTTAATCACCTTTTTTATTGTTTGGGATTTGAAAAAAGAGAAAAGAAGAGTTGCTTGATTGTCAGAAATTAAGGATGTTTATCATGGTTATACATCATCAATAATGACCAAAATAATACTGTACTGTGTATACTGTATATAATGCTATATATTTTAAATTTTTAATATATGCACAAATTGCAATTACTAATCTAATATCACAAAATGCAGTATAAATTGAAATTTTACAATATACTATTCTTTTTTTCTAGAAGACACAACTAATATAAGAATACAGGGTGTTGTTTTTATCAGTGATAGCTGTTATTTGTCAGGGTGGGATCTTCCTGCTCCCTCTGTAGTCTTTATGGCAGTCTGGCTGCGTTTGGGACGACCCCGAGAGCAGCCAGGCTCTTTTGTTCCTGAAAAGCCTTCTGGGTAATTGCAGGCTGTCCCTGGATGTGACCCTGCTGCTGCTTCGGTGATGTAAGGATGCCGGATGCTGAACCCTCACAAACACACACACACACACACACACACACCCCACACACCCCCTGCCCACCTCACTCCCCCTCCCCCCTCCCCAGACAGTAGGTTGGGGGTTGCCAGAGCGACGACGCTCGCTCTCTCGCCAGCACCTGATCTTCTTTTGTCAGGCATTACATCATCAGGGGTGATGTCATCCGGTAGTAGAAGCAGCAGCAGCAGCACCAGCAGCGTGGTCCCGGTGCACCTCTGGCAACGTGCCAGAATTGCTTCGTTTAATGGCTATCTATATCTACTAGCACATAGCACTCAGTCCCTGCAGGCCCTGCCAATAACACACACACACACACACACACACAGGCTCTGTTTGTGTACATCAGGCACGTATCAGCCAGGCACTCAAAAGGCAGTCATCAGATTTTTATTGTGCTGTATTTGTATTGAGCTGCTGTAGTGCTCACGCCAGAGAAGCCCATAAATAACCAGCTTACACAGTATTATGAGGAAGACAAATTATGGGTTTATGAAGGTCTCGTTCTTACTCAATAAAATGTGAATTATATTTCTAAATGATGTATTCACCATGCATTATGCTTTAGTATGAGCTTTATTACAATATAATTAGATGTTTACTATGTGAATAATTGCTAATAGTTTTATTATTATAGTCATAATAATATGTAATAAACACTTTGTTACCACCCTGTTATATTCAGTGTTGCTCTTGTGTGAAATTTATTTTGATAAACTGTAAGCTATATGTCCTAATAATTGTGGACTAATGAATGAATAGGAATCTCTGTAGCTGATAAATAAACTGGAACATATTATCACCAATATAATGTAATGTAATGTAATATAATATAAACATAACTTAACATAAATCCCCCAACACTGAGCTGTGGAGAAGTGGAACTAAAAGAAAATAATCTGTGATGTAGGCGTCGTTTTTTTAATGATATTTTTAATTTATAATAAGCTATGGCATGATAATGACAATACAGCAAAGTAACAAATCAAACTGTTTTTTTTTAATATATAAAAGTTGCACAAGTTAAATTTTAATAATCACGCAGTTTTGAGGCTCATACACACGTGAGCTCCTCCACTTGTCCACATTATGCACTTGACTTGCAGTGCCTTTGTACAGCTGTTCTTAATAAGCATTTTTCTTAAGTAATATGTCTATGCTTCTTCAGTGTTGCAGTGTTAATTAACATCATTCTGAACAGATTTTGCTTTTTCAAATGTACCTTTTACTTTGAAGTTTTTTTTTTTTTTTTTTTTTTTTAACATTAAATTCCTCTGACAGTTCACTGTGTTCACAACCTTCACTGTCTCTAAAAGGCTTGTCACTGGATGCAATCAACTCCTCACAGCAATGTGCCAAAATTGATTAGAAAGTCTTCCCTAGACAGTAGAAACAGTTACTCCTTCAAAAGAAGAATAAATTCTTGATTAAAAAAAAAAACAATGAATAAGCAGGTGCCCCAATACGTTTGTCCATGTTGTATAGTAGATGTTCAGTTTAAAGTGTAGTAGTTATGAATATATGGTGAATTAATGATTAAATTGACTTATTAAATCTTTTTTAAAGTAGAACCTCTTGAATGCTGCTTGATGTATTAGTGATTATTACACTCTTATTACCTTCATAATCTTACATTAAGCAATATGCCTGGAGCCATCTACAATCCACAATAAAACATGAGTCAAACTGTGGCCAGTTACACACTAACAATAACTAAAATGTGAGTATTCATGCATAATTAATGCTCAGCGATGTGGATAACAGTTTATCAACAAAGTAAACATTGTGAATCACACAAAATACTGTACCTCTAGTTATGGTCTAATCTATGGTCATGATGAATCAATGTTAATACACAGTGACTGGAGAAATTGTAGATTTTCACATTCACATTGTATTTAACAAAGAACAAGATTAGGATAAACCTGTGTTTAAATATAAATGTAGGTAATATTATTTGTAATTTATGTTCAATAATTTGCATAACATTTTGGTAACAAAGTGTTAATTGTGCCTATTGTGTTTAACAGACTATTGAAAACTCATAAATTGTGCTTTTTTTTAAATAGATCTTTAGAATTATTCTAAAAACAAAAAAAGTTAAATTATTAATTTTCTCACTAAATGTGTCTGGTTAAGGTCAGAATTAATCAACATTAATCAATGTATAATATATACATAATTAAAAAATGTCCTATTTAGACTGCATTGAAAACTCCTTATCGTTGCTTCTTTAAATCAATATTTTAATGATTGATGACTGTTTTTCTCAACACACAAATAAAACGTAAAATTATTATTAATTTCCTCTCAAAATGTGTCTAATTAAGGTCAGAATTAATAAACATTAATGTATTATGTATTAATGTATAATGTACGTACTATTTAGACTGCATTGAAAACTCATAATCTTTGCTTATTTAAATCGATATTTTAATGATTGATGAATGTTTTTCTCAACACAAAAAAAACATTAAATTATTATTAATTTCCTCACAAAATGTGTCAGAATTAATAAACATTCATGCATAATGTATACATAATTTAGAAATGTCCTATTCAAACTGCACTGGACAAGACCTTTACAACCCCATAATTTGTCCTTTTTAAAATAGATATTTTAATAATTGGTTAACTTTTATTTGTGTTCTAATTGTGGTTGGAATACATAAACTTAAACAAATAATGTGTAGATTGTTTGGGAATGCTTAATTCAGGACCTCATCAAACCCCTATTTTTGTACTACCAATAACTCCACCATCTTCACGATCCTTGTCTCTTTTTAAATGTTTTAAGTACCGTAATAATAATAATGTGCTCATCATACATTCAGGCTTTATAACCTCTACCTATACAGCCAGTGTTTATGTTCTGGTTCATTGGTTTACTGTCCATTATTGTGTCCATTACTGCGGTCGGTTCTGCAGGACGAGCTCACAGTAAACTTGACACTGTACAGTCGATAGGGTCCGGTCCTCGGTCCACTCGTGTCGTCTGTCTGGGTCTCTTTGTGTTTAACGTCCTGCACTTTTCCCGGCCTGTAAAATTCCCACTGATTGATCCCTGGCTTTTACGAGGCAGCGTTTAGACGGTGGACGCTGCATAAGTCATCTGGACGGGCGCTGGCCATTGTTGGGCTGCCCTTTGGCTGCCATTGTTCTCTTTTCCTTTGTTATTTTAAAAGCTTGTTATTATCATATTGGGTGTCAGGCTGGGGGGCGGGAGGTCGAGGGGGGGTAAGGAGAAATATCAGGGCTTTCATCTCAATCTGAAAATAAGAGCCTGTGAGTGTGTGTGTGTGTGTGTGTGTGTGTGTGTGTGTGTGTGTGTGTGTGTGTGTGTGTGTGTGTGTGTGTTTAGGGCATGGGGGGATGGTCTCACTGTTACGTAGGGCAGGTTACGTTAAGCTACGATGTTTGTGTATCCACATGATTGAAGGATGCCTTTTTTGCAGGGTAAAGGTGTGTGTGTGTGTGTGTGTGTGTGTTGTTTTAGGGCATGGAGGGGTGGTCTTACTTTCGTCATCAGAGCATTGGAGGGTCATGTGTGGGCGGACTGGGCAGTCAGCTGCCAGGGCAAGTGTGTGCATGCTCGCAAGAGTGCGCGAGAGTGTGTGTGCACAAGTGTGTGTCGTGTTTTGGGAGTCAGAGTGGCAGTGTTGTCATAGCAACCCTTATATTTTGTACAGCAGTGACGCCAAGCTGCTTCTGTTGTCCCTCGTCGTCTCTTTTTGTTCCTCATATAGCAATAGCACTCTGCTCTCGCGCTTCTCCAGACTCTCTCTCACTCTCTTTCTGTTTCTTTCTCACACTCTCTATACCAGTCTCAATCTGTTGCTCTCTCATGCTCTCACAGTCACTCTCTCTCACTCTTTCTCTGTTGCGCACTCACTTTCTGTCCCTCGCACTTACTCACTCTCACTACCTCTGTCTTTCCCTGTCTCTCTCTCACACTCTCTATACCTCTATACCTCTCTCTCGCACTCGCTCTCACACCCTCCCTCCAATCCGACCAGGAAATGGCTCTCCTCCGTGGTTGCCATGCCAACTGCCTGCAGCCCTGGTGGTGTGCGGCGGGGAGCGTGATAATGACATTACTCTCACAGGGCTAACCGCACTTATCCCTCTCTCTCTCTCTCTCTCTCTTTCACTCTCTTTCCTTTTTCAAATTCTGTCTTTATGTTTAACTATTTATTTATCTACCTCATCATGCTTTCACTCTTTTTCCAACCTTGTTCCTATCTCTTCTTCATTGCTCTTGCCATTCTTCCTTTTCCATCCCACTGTTTTTCCATTTCTTCCTCTCTCTATATCTCTCCTCCCATTCCCATGTCTTTCCATTCTCAATTGCTACTTCCTCACCCTGATGTTTCTCTCCCCATTTCCATCCCATTCCAAACGTTTTTTCACATTCCCATTGCTCTTCTTTTATTCCCAACTTTCTCACCTTCCCTTTTTATCTCTTCCCATTCCAAACTTTCCATCTCTCTTCCCATTCCCATCTCAATCCCCTTATTTCTGTCTCTCCCCATTCCTCCATTTCCATCTCTCTCTTCCCATTTGTTCCTGCTCATCTCTCTTTGCCTGCAGTTTCCTCACTTCCACTCCATTTTACCTTTTCTCTTTCCTAATATTTTTTCCGGTCGCATATTTTCCCTCTCTCCATCCTTCTCTCCATCCTCCCTCCATTCCTTCATCTCCCCATTCCCATCTCTCTGCCTTCACACTCGCACTCTATCTCTGTACTGGTCCTCCCTCTCATCCTCTCTGTATCCCTGCATTCCCGTCACTGTCTACCACTCCCCCTCCCCTCTCTCTTCCTTGCTTTCTCTCTCATCCCTTTAATGGGTGTGTGTGTATGTGTGTGTGTGTGTGTGCAGAATAGTAGGCACCCGTGGCGACCCTCGAAGCATTAGGGAGGAGGTTCCAGTCTACCCCCCCTTTCCCCTCACATTTAAAAACACACTCTGTTTCTCTCTCTCTCACACACACAATCACCCTGCTGCCTGCTTGCCTCGCGCGTGTTTAACAAAGAGTCTCATCTCTCTATCTTCCGCCTAGCTAATCTAATGACGCGTAAAGCTTCTCGCTAGCGCGCGCACGCGTTTGCGTGTGTGAGTGAGTGTGTGAACGTGAGTGAAAGTGCCGTCAGCCATTTTTGTTTTTCCCCCTCCTTCCCCTCCATCCCCCCACCACCATGCCGCTCTCTGATTGGTGGAGGAGACTTACCTAATTACCTCAATTTTTTGGCCCCTCCCTCTTTTCCCTACTTTTTTTTCCTTCCTCCACTCATCACCATCCTTCGCTTCTATCGTTTTCCTGCCTCGGATGGAGGGATAGATGCGCTGGAGCAAAGGGAGAGATCCGTAAATCTGCCTGAGCTGCGCTCGTGAAAACCCGCGAGCCGAGAACCGGAGCATCTCCAGAAGGGAGGAGAGAGAGAAGGGGGGTGGGAGACAGAAGAGCGAGTGCTTGGAGGGGGGGCGGCTTGACAGAGGAGGATAAGACCCCCAGTGGAGGGATAGCGGTGTTGGAACAGCGTTTTTTTGGGATTTTTAGTGCTTTTAAGGTTGATTTTTTTGGGAAGTGCACGATGCTAATATTCCAGCCTGTCTTTGCGCCTCCACCATTATGAAGCCATTAGCGAGCGGCGGCGGCCATGGAGTCTCGAGCCAGGCTGATAAAAGCCCCGTGAGTATCTGCGTCTGAGGATGGGATTAGCCTGATTTTGTGAAGGGATGCATGGATGGATGGATGGATGGATGGATGGACAGATAAATGGATGCAATAATGCATGGATGGATGAGTGCACTCTCATTGCTTTTTATTTCCCCCATAATCGGAACTCCCCGTTCCACCTTAAACAGTGCAGCTGTTACGTTGTGGCGCCAGGTGCCACAACGTAACTGCTGCACTGTTTAAGGTGGAAGGGGGAGTTCCAGTCAGATGCAACTTGATCGTGCAGATTGGTGCAGATTTGTGTGTGGCTTGACAGTGCAAGCATGAGTGGGCGTCAGCGCGTGTGTGCGCGTGCATGTGTGTATGTGCAGTATTAGGCTTATTCTTTGTATTTGACAACCTTTGGAAGTGTGTCCGTGTGTGTGTTTGTGTGTGTGTGTGTTTGTGTGTGTTTGTGTGTGTGTGTGTGTGTGTGTGTGTGTGCGTGTGCGTGCGCGCGCGCGCGTGTACGTGTTTGAATAGGGTTGTGCCATTGAAAGACAGATCGTAATGTGTGTCATCAGTGTGTGAGAACATACGCACACACACACACACACATTGATGGCATTGCTCGCAGCATTGTTACACAGTATGGATGACGTGCGTATGTAGTATATATGCTGTGTGTGTGTGTGTGTGTGTGTGTGTGTGTGTGTGTGTGTGAGAGAGAGAGAGAGAGAGAGAGAGAGAGAGAGAGACTGTGCTGGAACAAGATAGCTAAGTGTAGCTGGTCAGCAGGCGTGAATGAGAGTCATTTTCTTGGGATGCAATTCATGGTGTGTGTGTGTGTGTGTGTGTGTACGTACATAAAGCTGGCTACAATTAAATGTGGCTATGAATTATTCCCAGAAATTCCCACATTTCCTCAGATATCAGAAGAAATGTATCTAAAAAAGGTTGCAAATCTTCTCTACTCAGAATTCCCACATGGATATGGATGCATACATACTTACAAACCTGACCTAAGCTCATCTATTCAGAAGGGATTAGTTATTATCCCACACTACTCAGGTGGGATAATGTAGCTAATTTTACCGCGTGACGTCTGTGATGTTAGCGACGGATTCACATGGGATAATAAATCTTATGGGATGGGAGTGGCTCCTTGATTTCAGTGTCACTGTCATGCCAAAAACAAGCCTTGCGACTGGGTCTTGATTTGTCCATTGTATATTGTGTACATTTTGTCAGGTTAATTTTGGTTTTACATTTAAAAACTTTACTGCAGCCCGTCACCCTCACCTGTGAGGGCTACCTTATTGTATAGTTGACATGAATTAGTTTGTAGAATGTTGTCAGATAAAGTAGTTGTGAAAGCACCCTATGGAATTGCCAATAGAATTCCTTTCAGAGGGCCCTTAACCCTCTGAGCTTTAAAGATCTTGTCACATTGTTGCACCAATCTAGCATCCACAGAAAACAACCTGGATACTATTTTAACCACTTAGCAACAATATAGCAACCACCTATTTAGGGGTGGGCCATATCATATCGTAGGCAACAATCTCTTATTTTGGAATATTGTGATTTTTTTTTTTTTTTTTTTTTTAAGCAAAATCTGTTGCAATCTGAAATTCTTAAAAAAAAAAATGTAACATCTCAGTTAGGGGTGTGCCATATAATATTTTCATTTAGTTGCAGTAGTGTATTATTGAAATATTTTTTTAATTTTTTTTTTTTTTTTTATGTTTTGTCATGTTGCCAAGAGTATCGTTACTGTGAAATACTGTGAAAATTCATGATATTATTTCAGGGCTATATCGCCCACCCCTACACCTAATACTACAAACAAATTGTCTGGATACCATAGAACCCAGCTAGTAACATTCAAGGAACCTCATGGAATACAAGGGGTGCACCAATGGGGGATTTCAAGGCCGATATCTGATATTACACATTTAGAACTACACCTACGTTTAGAACTTTAAAACGAATAAAAAAAACAACAACTTAAAAGTAGCTTAATTAAATTAATTTTAACATTGCACAGCCAGTGTTGTCCAAATGGAGCTTTGTTTACCTGGACGTTTTCTGGCATACAGTAAATTTGTCAGCAAATATCAGCTTGAAATATTGGCCATATCAATGTCATTTTGATATCATCGTGCATCCCTATGGAATACCGTAAAAAACATACATGCAGAAACAGTCTTCTTAATATTGTTATTGTTATAGAGATGAGTATTAGTACATACTATTTAGATATAATATTCACATATCCATTATATATCAAATAATTGCTAACACTGAAAATCAGTGTGCAATATATCACAATATTCCACTATAGATTTCATGTATCTCCAAGCTGTGTGTGCGTGTGTGTTTCTCTCTCCCTCTCTCTGTTCTTCTCTCAGTGTATAGGCAGCATTTGGCATGATGCAGGTGATGCATCTCATCAGCAGAGCTGAGAGCATAGCTGATTGGAGCTCATTATCAGAGATGCTGTGTGTGTGTGATTAGCCTTAGCTCCTAAACGTCTGATTATATGTGTTTAATTTACAGCTTATGGTGATCATGCTGGTGTACTTCTAATACCTTGCTTAATCAGAATATGGATACTGGCTGTAGAGATGAGACAGTAATTATATATCTTAGTATGAGATCAGTAACCATGACAATTCCGTGATGTGTCTCAAGAAAACAACTTTTTTTTTTATTGATTCCAGTGAAACTCTGACATGACAGATACGGGTATATTTATTATAAACCACAATTCACAAGTCACACACACCATGAATTAAACAGTAACCTGCTGAAACACAGATTTTTGCTGTTACAGACCTGCTAGTCTGCATTAAAACAACTGGTTTTGTACTCTCCGAATTGTATTGGCTGAAAAATTTACATTTTGGCAATACCAGGACATATCTTCCAAGGTGCAAGGCATTAAGATGTAAGGGCACCCACAGCCAAAGAATTTTCTATATTCTGTCCTTATCACTTACATGGGTATCATCTTCCTATATTTGAAACTGATTGGTTTGTAGAAAGTTAGAGTTTAGAGAGATTCTGGACACCTTCCAGGCTCACCTTATATTCCTTTTTATTTTAATTATTTCTCTAAAACTGTCACGCTGCCGCTGATCCTTCGTTCTATAGGTGTTGCATCTCATAGCGCTGGTAAAGCTTTATATTCTGTCTTTAAGCTACTGCTTTGAGTGTTCACTATTTCGTTTTGATCTTTTAGAATTAGTTAAATTATATTTCTTTTAGCATTTTGAGCTTAGTTAGTTGTTGTTTTTTTCAATTTCATATCTATTTTTCTGTTTTTATTATTAGCTTCTAGTTGTGCTGCCTTTTTTGTTATTTAGCATACAGAACTTTTCACTGGTATTTTCAATGAATGTTGATTTATTAATTTAATAGCTGTATCTAACTATTTTAAGCCAGACAGGCACTGTGTGATTTTTTTAATCTGTGCTAAGAGGTCATCCCCATGTGTGAGTGGTTTGTCCTTTAGGAAAACGCACGCAATTAATATGCTGACACTGTTGTCTGACTGGCAGGCTGAGAGACTGCACGTCATGCAGGCCGTAAGCAGTAGAAGAAGCGCCATGAGCTTTAACTTTAGGATCCGCACAAAAGTTGTGATCACAGTGTGATTTTTTACATTGATCCTAGTTCTACGTCACACTACCGACTATTTTCTTTAGCCGAACCCGATGGCGCGCCAGAAAAGAGGTGAGAATTCTCGCTGGCCCAAATTGGTGCATCGGGTCAGTCAGAATCGCGTTTAGGCTCGGGTTCGGGCAGACAATCTAAACTCTAGTATGCAGAACTATATTATTATTGTTATTAAGTTTTCATTCTTTTAAATAGCAGGATACTTTGACTTTTATTTCTCTGCCCAGATCATGATATATGATTTTTCCCATATCGCCCAGCACTAATAGATACAGAACTTTCTGAAGTTGGTCTGAAAGTCATGTGATGCGCCACACCTCTGCTGCCTTCAAGTCTTCAGGCATAGGCACACGTCTGTATCAAGTGTAAACTGACACCAAGCTAATGATCATAGAATGCATAGATGGATTACTCCTTGTTAGATATTAAACTATGTCAAAAACATAAAAAAATATTAAACTAGGTAGTTTGCTTTAAAATAATTGCAGAGAAAGTCTAAAAGTAACATTTCTTATAAATATTTTTTTCTGTTTGTCAGTCTTTGACTTTGTCACTAAGTATTTGATTCCGTCATAGTTATCGTTTTTAAATATTATGTTTTATTTAGTTTTAATCCTGTTATCCCAACATAAAAAAGCTTGTCAAAAATGTTATGTATCACAGTTTTTTTTTTTTTAAATAATGAACTATTCTTGTTCATGCTGTCATGAGCAGTAGCATAGGTGTTTTTATAATATGCTAATGATGCTTGCTGTCATCTCTATGTATGTATGAATATAAAGCTATATTAATGAGGTTATGTATGTGTTTTTGTGCGCGTGTGTGTACTGTATATGTGAGACAGTATCTGCCCTGTTTAATCTGACTCCCCACTAAAGCGCTTTAATCTCTTGATCCTCTCGGCTCAGGAAAGCGAGAGGCCCCTGGAGTGCTGCCGGGGCTTATGGGATAGGTCTGCATCCTCTGGTCCTCCAGTGTCAGCCTTTTTCCTCTAATGCCACACTGCTAACACTGCTTCACACCCACACTCTTGCCCACCGTACTAGAGGTGGGAATCACAGGGCATCTCGCAGTAAGATATTGTCATGCTATGTTGCCCACGATAACAATGATATCGGGATGCTTAATATATCACGAGACAATTTTCTGTAATAATTAATTGCATATGTGTTAATAAAGAGTATAAAATACTAAAAGAAAGGGGCAAATACCAGGAATTAGTATTTATAGTGTCAGTTTCACAGAATTTGGCTAAACCCATGTTCTTTACTGCAGGTTTACTCTATTGGTTTGACTATAGCACCACCACGTTGAGTAATGAAGCAGTAATTTAACAAACTAACTAATTCTAACCTCATCTCCTTCTTCCTCTTCTCTACTCCTCTATCCCATTATTTCCCTCTGACCTCCTTAAGGCCCTATCTATAGATGTTTTATTTTTAACTTCTATTATTTTTGTACTTAACCTCTTCTATTATTTGCACTTCAATATTGTAAGTCGCTTTGGACAAAAGCGTCTGCCAAATGTAATGTAATGTAATGTAATTTTAGGAAGTCAAATTGAGTGACTGGAGGGGGGGAGCCAATTAAAGATCTTAGGGAGTGTAGAGCGCCTATTTTTAAAATAAATATATAAAAAATTGACTGTGCATAGGGATACGAAATGCTTAAAATTATGCAATATATTGCAATATTGACATATTGTCCAACCCTTAAACTATACGCATGCTCATCTAGGGCTGCCACGATTAGTCGACTAGTCACGATTATGTCGACTATTAAAATAGTCGACGACTAATTTAATAGTCGATTAGTCGTTTTTTTTTTTTTCTTTGTTTTTCTCTCCAAACTGCTGCGACTGCCTTTCTGTCCTGGACGCACATGCGCAGTAGTGGAAACCGGGGTAGGTAGTGGACGACATCTCAGGACATTATACAGACAGGCTCTGGTTTCATGGCTACCCCGCTACAGAACTCAAAAGTGTGGGATCACCAAGAAAATAAAAGTGAAACGCGTGCAATGCAATATCTGCAATGAAGAACTTGCCTTCCTCGGCAGCACAACCGCGATGCACGAGCACCTGAAAAGGAGGCATGTTGTGGCTGATTAAATGACGAAGAAGCTAAATTGCTATTAAGCTGCTAAAATTAGCGTAAACAGAGCGTTAACTTAGTACTTAACTTACTCATCTTGATAGCTTTAAAACAGAGGTCACTAATAGGCGGACCGCGATCCGGATCCGGACCCAGACGTTGTCACAAATGCCGTCCCAAACCGATAAACTACAGAGAAGGATTTCATTCTGACAGTGGCTTCTGTTTTCAGTGCTTTTCGGTGCAGTAAACTCACAGATCAGTCATGTGTGGTGTAAAATCACCAAACTATGATTTTAATTGTTATTATTTTTAGTTAGCATATAGCTGAAATCTAATGTTGGTTGTATAATAGCAGCTGCATTCTATTGTGATAAACTGTGTTTTATATTCAATTAACGTATGATCCGATTAGTCGACTAATCATAAAAAATAATCGGTGATTAGTCGACTATAAAAATAATCGTTTGTGGCAGCCCTATGCTCATCATACTCATACCCACACAATTCCACACGTGCTCTCATACCCAGTTACACGCCGAGCTGTGGACCAGCCTCTAGCCCAGATGCTGTCCGGTAATGTAGGTCATTAGGACTGCAGCGGAATTTTGGGAAAGACAAGCAGCTTATAAATCATGCGTGTTTAACTGTTCACATTAATCTGTGATCCTGCATTGTTTATCATCTGTTGATGTCTGGACATGGCTTACAGGCAAATGTGATTAATCCATTAAGGAAAATGGGAACAGTAACCAGTTAAAACGTTGCTTTTTCTATAAATTTTGCAGGGATTAGGTTCCTGTATGCATGACAATGATAATTATTGTGAGGAATGCACTGAAAAATATTGATATTGCAAAAATGTTAAACTGCTTATAATACCTAATGCAACAACATTATTGTTTGTGGGCCAAAGGTTGCAAACATCTCCTAAGCAGGTTACGACACAAAATATGTAAGTTTCCTTATCATATTGGTTGATCTTTTTTGTTCATTTAAATTTTGTTGAATTGATGTGTGAATTGTGAGGGATTTTTGAGTGCATCATCGTAAGTTCTATTAATTAAGCATACACATAATTGGAAATTGGGTCAATATATAATATTTTTCATGTTGCCACTTTTGTACAGTTATTGATAAACATAATTGTTTTTAATGCTTAAAAAATTATGTTTGCTTCACCAAAGCAACTGTAGCTGATATCAGCCAACTTCAGAATTTAGGACAAAATCTGTTGGATTTTCACCTGATTTTACCGGAATTTAATGATTGACCATATTATAATATTAATATTGCAATATTTGTATTCAAGATTTGGGTCAACTTAATGTTATTGTGCAGATGCTGTATAATTTGCATAATATAATAATAATATAATAGCATTAGCGGCTAACTGCTAGCCGTGACACTGATGATACCTGTGTGTTCCGGTAAGCCAAAGTAAACATGCAGGCTGCAGTCCGATATACTCACCTCTGAATGGCCGAAAGAGCTAGTGCTCAGCACGGTTAGCAGCTAATGCTAATGCTACTCTAGTGTTGCAATCGTGGGTTAGCAGCCAGCTACAGGCCGATAACACCCAGCTCTGAGCTGTGAAAGAGCTAGCAGCTAATGCTAATACTGCTCCAGCCTCTGTGTTGGAGAAACTTCACTAAAATCCTGTATAGTGCTGTACTTCAGCGGAGTGGCTTTACTGCTCCTTACAACCTGACTGGTAGAATTCATACATAAGGCGCACTGAAGATTTTTGGGAAAATTAAAGGATTTTAAGTACGCTTTAAAGTGCAAAAAATACGGTACTTATTGATTATGTTTATTAGTTAAATTGGGCAGATTTATGCTCCAACAAATTAGCTAACATGCCATGCTAACCTTGTTTTAAACTTCTTTGGTACCGTTTGGAAAATCCTAGTTTTACAGCCTACAAACAGCTTTTTGTACCAAGCTAGATGCGGCTCAGTAATTCCTAATACTGTTGTCAGATCCTTATTTTTGGTGAATAAATGTATCAAGACAAGACTTAATAATAATTAAACAATATTAATTATTTTAATTTAAAGTGTGAATGTAATTTTATATTGTGATATGATATCCCTTCTGAAACTAACATATATTTTAAATTTACCTACTAGTATTAGTAAGAAACATTGTTATAATTTTGCATACGATTTTTTGCATGTTTTATTGGCTTTTCATAGTTTGTTATTGTTCAGTTGAATCTATGAATTGTTGTTAAATTGCTTTCTGTATTAAGTTAAGTTATAATGAGTAGATTACTCGAATATTAATGTCCTTTGTAGTGTCAGCCTTTATCAGCTCACACATTTACTCCACTGTCTGAAAGGCTTTCAGTGTTCCCCTATGGCTCCCGTATAGTGGTATTGTACCTAGTGGTATCTAGTGACCAGTGCGGTACTGGTCTAAAAGCCCATCGGGTTAATTGACTGAAGCCTGACCTAAATAGTGTTGCGAGAGAATGAAGTCTTTATTATGTGGCGTGGTGGCCTGCGCAGGCGTGAAAAGGGCACCTAAAGGACAGCGGGAGGACCCCTGGGTGGGTTTGGGAAGACAGCCAGGATATTGCTATTGACACACACTTATCGACTGCTGTCCAAATCCCAACACTCGCACCAATTAAGACAAATACAAAGTCAAACTGCCCCCCGCGAGCTGCGTTCGGGTGGCAAGCAGACCCCGCCTACGCTTTATCACCTGAATTACTCCTCCAGTGTTTTTCTTTTTTTAAAGGTTCTGCTGTTAAATGGCCGACTGAAGCATTGCTTTGCCTATAATCACAGTGTCAATGGTTAACCCTGGAGAGATGCATTTGTCCTTATTAGCGTCAGCATTAGCGGGCCCGAGTGCGTACACTACATATTTGCATTTTAGACTGTTTGTCAATATTTGTTTAAATCCTGGGCTGCAGAGTCACATTAAAAATACATGAATCAGTGTGTTTTTGTTTGACAGAGGGATCTGTAACTGTTGTACCTGGCTATACCTATAGATCAAATCTTATTGGTTTGATATTATTCTGAAGCATATTGACCTAATCTGATCTGTTTACGTACTTGTTTACTTATTAGCCTTAGCATGTAGTCTTGTGTCTCTTTGTTGTAATTCTTTCATTATGAAAATGTTGCTTGTAGGGGTAAGCAAAATGGCTATACTCATCACTGGCAAGACACTGGAAAAAATAGTTTTTTTTTTTTTTTTTTTTAAATATCACATATATACTAATGCAGTCAAATAGATGGTGAAGTTTTATTTTGTATACGTTCAGCACAGAACAGTAATCTGTAGACTTTTTGTCTATTGTCAATTACAGTCTGGTTTTGTATGATATAATAGTAATGGAACAAAGTAAATAATGGAACAAAATATTCTACCATGAAACTAAATTGCAGAATGTTTAGTGCATGCATATAAACCACAAACATAAAGAAAAACTGAAAAATACTAGTTTTAAGGCTGTGGTCCTGTATGTTGAGCATACAGAGCTGCAGGACACCTATTCTCTTCCCCTGTGACACATAAAAAGGACTTATTTTAAAAGATTTAAACCTTGTGGTTACGCCATACAGTAGAGGCTTACTGCACTCAATAAGTTTGAGCTGTTAAAAGCACCAACTACCACCAGACCAAGCCTGCTACTAAACCATACCAACTACAACCAAACCAAGCCTGCTACCAAACCATACCAACTACAACAAAACCAAGCCTACTACCAATCCATATCAACTGCAACCAAACCAAGCCTGCTACCAATTCATACCAACTACCACCAAACCAAGCCTGCTACCAATTCATACCAACTACCACCAAACCAAGCCTGCCACCAATTCATACCAACAGCCACCAAACCAAGCCTGCTACCAATCAATACCAACAGCCACCAAACCAAGCCTGCTACCAATCCATACCAACAGCCACCAAACCAAGCCTGCTACCAATCCCAACAACCACCAAACCAATCCTGCTACTAATCCATACCAAGAACTACCAAACCAAGCCTGCTACCAATTCATACAAACAACCACCAAACCAAGCCTACTTACGAAACCATTCCAACACCAACCCAACCAAGCCTGCCACCAATCCATACCAACTACAACCAAACCAAGCCTACTACCAAACCATACCAACTACAACCTAACCAAGCCTGCTACCAAACCATTCCAACTGCCACAAAACCAAGGCTGCAACCAAAACCGTTCCGACTCCCACCAAACCAAGGCTGCAATCAAACTATACCAACAGCCAAGCCATTCAGACAACCAAAGCATGCCTACTACTACCAAACCATGCCGCCAAATATCATTTTTATTGGCCACATAAATGAGATGCACAGTATCTCAATTGTAATGTTTTTAATGTGGTAAAATATTTAAGTTTTTCAAAGAAGTGATCCATACTTCCCCCTTTATCTCTGATACATATGATTTCTAGATATCATATGCTAAAATATACTTGCTGTTTGGCCATGGGTTCATGAAGTACTGTCTTGCTACTGTGCGTAAAGCCTTGTAAAGGGCGGGTGGTGGGGTCAGCTTGTCGTATTCTAGAGGGGTAATGGCTCATTTGAGAGATGTTGGGGCTTCTCCAATGGGGGAGTTCATGGCCTCCAGGCTCATCATGCTCTAGTGCTTCAGCTGAATGCGGTGTGATTGGTGCTTTCATATAGAGTAACATCACATCAGAACTGTAATGTGTTTCTTAGTGGGTCACTTCGCTCTCGAGACAAGTGCATGTTCTGGTGGGTGTTGGGCTGGGGGAGGTTGTATTATTGCTCTCTCGGGAATTTGTGGCCTGTACTTGGTCAGTCAGTCAGATTTCACACTCCATACTCGGTCTGCACATCTATACTAGGTCAGTGTCTTCGATCGCTAAGTATAGGCTGATGCTTTGTGAGGTGTAATCATCACTCTTTGATAGCAGTCTGAACTGTGATGTTTTTTTCTGGCACTCTGTCACTACGCATTACTTCGGGCTGGTTGAAAGAACCTTCAGCATATGGCGAAGAACCACTTTTTTATAGAAAAAAAGGGAAAAAACTGACGAGTCTTTTAGAGACCACTTTCTTTCCCATTTGGAGATGCAGGCAGCTGCGAAGTAGCGTAATTAAAACGCTGCTAAAACAGTTCTTGGTGTAAATGAAATTCCTCCAGGAACGAACTGTGAACTCCACATGTAAATCAGGCTCATCCACAAACAAAGAGACACCTTCTGGAAATCCTGTTAACTTTTTTTTTTTTTTTTCTTGCGCTCATCTGTGGAGTAGCGATGCCTTTCGCATGTCAGCAGCAGTCCAAAAGCTGGTGCAGACTCTGGTGAGAGCTGAATTGATGGCAGCGGAGGCCTAAGTGCCTCTCTTTTTGTATCAGAGTGGAGACATAAGGGACTGGGGAGTATCTGCCTACAGCTCAGTAGCCAGAGAGCCTCCAGGGCCAGACTGCATCCGGCCAGCCAGCCAGCACAGCTCAGGGAAAGGCCTTGAGGATCCGGAGAGAATGAAGAAGAGCACAGTGACTGCGCTAATATCCTGGACTCGCCTCATTTGATAAGGCATGGCCTGCACAGCTTGAAAATTCAAATTTACGCAGTTTTACATTCCTCCCTTGTCATCATTCAGACAGTAAATGTTCGGTATGACATACTATTACTTTATGAAAAATTGACAAAGTACGTCGTACATCAAAAACCAGCATCAGCAGCCACTTCGAAGCATGAATTTTGTTGCTACTTTTGTTCATTTTTCATGAAAAGATGGAAATCTAAAGACCTACAGTTTGCATGATGCAAGTCCGTGGCGAGTGGCTTGAGTCCTGGAGGGCTGGATTCTTGCAAAGTTCTGTTTTTTTTTTTTTTTTTCAATTAAAGTAAACTTAATTTAACGGACTCATTAATTGCCAGATTTGTGCTGCGTTCCAATTGCATCGCAAGTCGCATTTTGGAATTGGAAAGCAATTAAACAGTTAAACATTACAGTAAATCTTTGGAGTTAACTACAACTGGTTTACCAACTGTTTACAGCCGTTTAATGGTAAATCTAACAAAAATATTTCCCCATTTTTTGTTCTAGGTTGGCATTTTTAGCAGTACCAATTGATTACAATGCGAAACACAGCATTTCGCACATCTAAACATTATGTTCAGAGATTGGACTGTACTGTGTGTAAATGTAAAAGTGATAATAAACTGTATAATAATTCTTCTCTTATAGCTGGTGATGTGTGGGGCAGCCATCTTGGATTTTAAATTCAGGGTTTTTGTGTCTTTTTTGAATTTCCAAGTAGAACATCTGACTTGTGAGGTAGCTGATTAGCTTTTAGCCTTGCCTGCAAGCAGTTACTTAGGTTTGTTTATCTCCATTATTGCTGGTTGGTAAAATAGGTTTGTGTTTTACCTTCTAATGTGACTAGCTTCAGTTGAGTTTAGCTGGCAAAGTTCAGCTTGTGGATGATGGAGCAGACCTGATTAGCTGGCGTTTGGTCACGTCCCTTTAGTTTTTGCTTATTGAAAAGGGCAAATCGACCATGCTTTCTCATTCTGTTGCTTTCTGAATTCAACTACACTTTCCAGATTTATTTATCCCAAGCTTTACCAGAAATCAACATGTGATGATGTAATTAATGTATCAAAGTCGTGTCAAAGATTGAAGTAAAATAAATTATATTAGCCATAGTTAAATTGTTTGGCCCAAAAAAAGCTTTAGCTTTGATTGCTGCATGCATTTACTGTGGCATTGTTTCTTCTCCAGCTTATCCCAAAGATTCTCAATGGGGTTAAGGTCTGGACTCTGTGGTGAACTCTCAATCCATGTGTGAAAATGATGATCTCATGCTCCCTGAATCACTCTTTCACAATTCCAAACCCATGAATCCTGACATTATCATCTTGTAATATGGCCGTGCCATCAGGGAAGAAAAAAAATCCATTGATGGAATAATCTGGTCTATATTCAGTATATTTAGGTAGTCAGCTGACCTCATTCTTTCAGCACATACTGTTGCTGAACCTAGACCTGACTAACTGCAGCAACTTCAGATGATCATAAATCCAGGTGGAATTTTACTTCTCCTCATAGTAACACAGCAGCAGGTAGATGTAAGCTTAAAGGCTTCTTGTCCTGTCATGCCTTGCCTGATAGTTGTGCTCCAGATATCAATTTAATGCTCAAGGAGATTTATTTTTCCTATCTACAGGCTGGGGCTGCAGCTCCATTCTCCCTCTTTCTCCCTCTCAGTTCTTGCTCGTTCTCTTCTTCACCTCTCAGGAGAATCGGCTGCATTTCCGGCACGTATGCGATTAAGGGAAGGGGGGGTGGAAATTAGGTCAGATGCATTTTATGTGAAAGCTATACTCAGCTGACTGAAGACATCCAATAGCCTCTGAAAAAGAAGAAGGAAAAAAAACAATTTTGCTCACATAAACACACGCATGTTGGTTTTTCTATTCTTGTGAAGCCCGTCTATTAATATAATAATAGCTGTAGCTTATTTATACTTAAGCTAACGATAACCTCAACCTCAATGACCAAATAAAGAAAGTAAATCAGTTGTCTTCGATTTTTTTCTATTTGAAGTATATATATATATATATATATATATATATATATATATATAAAAAAATCTCATAATATAGTATTATCACAATATGTTGTCGACGATAACAATATCATAATACTGTAATTATACTATACTCAATTTACTGTATCTCAAGAAAAAATACCAAGAATTATGGGTTTATTGGCATCAGTTTCACAGAATTTAAAAACAAAAATTCTTCACTGCGGGTTTACCTTATTCATCTGATTAAAGCAGCGCCACACGGAGTAAAGAAGCTTTATTTTAGTGAGTCAAATATGTGGAGCAAGTCTTTTGAAGCTTAGAGCACCTATATTTAAAAAATATGTATAGATATTTGACGTCATGTATCAACAATCAAAAAATGTCCGCAATCAAAATGTCCACACAAACCGACAATTCATAATATACCACTATGCTTGTGAGGACTTCTGGACCTCAAAAAGGTAGCAAAACGTGCACAGACACACAGCCGTCAGTAGAGTCTGTGAATGTTTGAGGATGATGGCTGTGTGTGTGTGTTTGCGCTTCCCGAGATTAGCTGAATTTGGTTCCGAGGCTTTTATCTGAGCTCTGTTGTCAAAGCCCGTCTTCATGTTCAAACACTCTAGCCTCCACATGCACTTCTGTCTTCTGCTGATCTCTGGCGAGTGTGCACACACCAACTTCCATCGCCTTATGATGAAATTCTCAGTTGTGGGGGGTGAATATGCGGTTAAAGGTTAAATTCTGATGGAGAATTTTTCTCTTCTAGCTCAAATATAACATCATAAATTATCTAACACATGGATATTGCATTTTTTTTTTTTCAATTAATTAGTCTTTTAATATAACATTGCAGAAATGCTGAATGTGTATTTATTTTTTATAACGTTTCTTTCCAAAGATGGACCGGAAAATGGTTAATTTGTATAGATAATTTTTGCAGCCAAGAGAAACCAGCTACTTAACAATTTTTGTTAATTTAATTTTGTCTAAAATGTCTGAGAACAGGTTGGTTACTAGGGTCTATCATAACTGGAGGGAGAAGGTGGCAGTGGTGGCTCAGTTGTTAGAGCACTTGGTTATTTATAACAGGGTTGTGGGATTCATACCAGCTTTGCTAATCAACCTTCTCTCCTTCAGGTGCTCCCTAATCCCAGTTTTCTGAGCTTGGATATTCAAAAAATAGAAGAGTGGTTGGTCAGATAACATGGTTGTGGATTCAACACTTAATGCTTAATAAGACTCAGTTCAGATTTTTTATGGGTGTGTTTTTTTTTTCTTTCCTCAAATTAGATTTGAGTCACTTTCATATGTGGTTCTAAATCAGATATATATCTGATCCATGAACATGCATCACGAATGTGATCAATTAAATCGGAATTCATGCATCTTTTTGCTCTAACGCATGCGCTATGTGCTTCTCTCTCGTACCCACACATCTCTTGGTGCAGCTGTGCAGCTATAACTGCAAAAACAGCAAAAGCAAACCGCCTGGCCTTTTTTCACCTCCTCGATCTGAACATGTACTTCAGACCAGCTGTTTTCTCTCCACTCCAGCAAAAGATGCTCCACATATGAGCTGCAAACAAATCCATTTCACCTTTTAAAGCTACAAGTCGTCTCTCAAATATGACGTTTTTGTTTTTGGTGAAAAGGTAACATTTATACACATCAATGTGCGCATGTAAGGGGTTTCAGAGACAGATTCATTCACATTACACACAGATACAGGTCACTTACATTTGTTAATTTGAACTGTCAAGATCAAATCTGATCTGAGCTATGGTATAGATATTTGTGTCCAAAGTGGTTCACTGAACTCCTAGACATAAGGCTCCAAAAGCATACCACCTGTATTCCAGTTTGCCTGCAACAAAAGAGCTTACTGTATTTTTTGCACTATAAGGCACACAATCAATAAATGTCTATTTTTTTGGTCTATTTTTATACATAAGGCGCACCGGATTATAAGGCGCATTTTATGCGACTTTAGTAAGGAACAGGGGTGTTGCAATGTTTCTTACCGCTGGGTGGGGGTAGCTAAGTTAAGTAAACAGAACTGTAATTCTAAAAAAAAAAAATATTTTAGATGAGTCAGGCAAGTCAAATGAGTGCTGGATGTTAATCTACACAGATTTCTCTCCTGAAATTTGGCTTTATTTGGCTGCCGTTTGTTTATAGTGATCTTAGATTTCCAGATTTCCACTAAAGCTGGAGCATTAGAATTAGTGGCTAATCGCTAGCGATTAGCACGGTTATTGGGTAATGCTAATGCTGTTCCAGCAGTGCTAGCCGGGGTTAGCATCAGGCTACAGGTGATACTCACCTCTGCATGACCAATGAACGAGCGCATAGCACAGTTAGTGTCTAATGATAATACTGCTGGAGAACTAAACTGAAACTCCTGTATAATGCTGCATCTTAGCGGAGCGGCTTTACTGACTCATACATAAGGAGCACCGGATTATAAGGCGCAATGACAATTTTGGGGAAAATTAAAGGATTTTAAGTGCGTCTTATAGTGCGAAAAATATGGAAGGTTCTTCATGGAACCAGAGCTAGTTATTTGTAGTTGCTTGCTTGCTGTTATAATAAAATAATGAATTCTCTTAATTCTAATAAAAGTTTTCATGTACATGTATCAAGGTTCTTTAGTTTGATCATCTGAACAGTGCTGAACTGAGTACAGTGTGCCTCTCTGCTGAAGGCAAAACTGCAAGTCTACAATTTTCACGTCTAATTACAGAAAGAAAAGACTCCAGTCTTAATACTCACCCACCCTGTATCAGGAGTCTGCAGTGTTGGGAGAGATGCCTCTGCTCTCCCAGGCTGCGGTGGTGAGACGGGGACACCCAGATGAGAAGTGACTGTTGGCCTGGTTGGCATTTCGTGCTAGGAGCCGGGCTGTGTGTGAGGTGGGAGTGAAGGGGGCCGCAGTGTGAGACTGTGTAAGACCCTGTCCGCTCGTGTTTGAGCTGATAGGCTAGCTGAGTGGATCTGAGAGCTGGCCCTGGAGAAGCCACTGCAGGTGCTTGCTGCGGCTCACTTCTGAGAGCCTTGATTGTGCGTTTTCTTAAAATCTTTTAAAGGACTTGTTTGATTAAGATGTTTTAGATTATTTACAACTCTTAACAATAAAAGTGCTAAAGAAGATTCTTTCTTAAAAAAAAAAGTTAATATATAAACCTCATTCTTAAATTATGTTCTCTTTGACTCTCTGCTCAGCTCCCGGCGGACTTCAGCAGACTGCACCTGGCCGACGGGATCCACCCCCAGGTGACACACGTCTCCTCCAGCCTCTCAGGATGTAGCATCACCAGCGACTCTGGGAGCAGCAGCCTGTCTGACATCTACCAGGTAAATGCTCTGACCTACAGATGCTTCACTCACTCTGTAACCTGCTCTCTATCAGATCTGAAAACAGTAAAATTGGACCAGAGCAATTATATTGAGACCCATGAGAGGAGGTGGGCTTGGTCCGGTCCCAAACCAACTCTACAGTATATAGTCCTCATGTTTGAGCTTAGCAGATTTTCAGGTGCAGTTTAACCTGATTTGTTACCCAGATAACTACTACAGCCCACATTGTTTGTCGTGATGTATGTTGTTGCACTTGCCGTAACCAAATCATGGGAATAAAATCAACAAGTTAACAAACTCGTTAACTGAATTTTACCACAGAAACCGACTACAGATGTGAAAACACCCTAAAATATAGCGGACCATCATAATGTGCATATTCATCCTTTAAAAGATATGGACCAGGTCAGCAAACCTGCATTTTCAGTGCCAGATTGCAGTGTTGTTTGCTAGCTCTTGTCTGAATTCACGTGCTGTAGGAGCGAGAAAATAAATACAGGAAAAAGGTTCTGTGTTCTACACTAGTTTATATTTCTGTACACTTTAACATAGAGCAAAAGCAGAAATGCAGAGATGGCATTGATTTATAGCTGTAGTAAATATATGGGTGTTATACCAGTTGAATCTGGCTGTAGGTGGAAATGTGGTCAGAAGACATTCTGACCACAAACGAATCTTACAATGCAGAGTTTATTTGGCACTAGATTGCTATCACCTCCTTGTACTGGTCTTGGTGTGGTTGTTTTGGTTGTTAAATCGCAACCAAGTGTGGAACTGAGTCATATTTAAGGGTGACTAAATGGTGCAGGTGTGAAAACACTGAACCAAGATTCTGGTTGTAATTCGGGGGTTAAGGAAGGTTATATTGATTGATTTGTTCTGATTTAGTGTTGGTCAATATGTGCCATTCAAATATTTTGTCCTAGCGTTCCTCCAGAGTGTTATTGAACCCGTCGGCTTTATAAACACAGCGCTGCCCCCGTGTATCTCTGTATCTGTGTCTGCGCCTCTAACTCTGATTAATTGTGTTTGGGTTGGTGTTTGCTTTGCTGTTTAATTGATTTGCTGAGTACATTTGTGATGTGCTCCAGGATTAGAGTTGTGCTGTGTGCAGAAGTACGGAAGAGCGGCTGTTGCTGGGGCTGTTGCTGTGTGTGTGTGTGTGTGTGTGTGTGTGTGTGTGTGTGTGTGTGTGTGTGTGTGTGTCTGTGTGTGTGTCTGTGTGTGTGTCTGTGTGTGTGTCTGTGTGTGTGTCTGTGTGTGTGTCTGTGTGTGTGTGTGTGTGTGTGTGTCGGTCTTTGTGTGTGTCTGTGTGTGTCTGTGTGTGTGTCGGTCTGTGTGTGTGTGTGTCTGTGTGTGTTTGCAGTGTCCACTCTGTGATCCTGGTCTGATGACCATCTGTTTAAGTCTCGTTAGCAGCTGTGTGGTGTCCTGATGAAAGGAGGCTGTGCCCTTTTTATTCACTCTTTATGCACTCCTCCTCTCACTCCCTACAGCACTGCCTGCCTCTTTTCTTGCTCTACTTCTCCATTCTGCCCCTTACTGCACTCCTCCTCTCTTTGCTCCCTACAGCACTGCCTGCCTCGTTCCCTCCTCTACTCCTCCTCTACTTCCTACTGCAGTTCTCCATTTGCTCCCCACTGTTCTCCATCCCTTACTCCCTACCTTATTCTTCCCCTTGTTTCCTATTATGTTCCTCCAGTGCTCTACTCTGCCTCCACTCTGCCTTCTTCTTTCTGCTCCTACGCTACCCCTCTAATCACACCTCCCTACATCACTCCTCCACTCAATTTCTACAGCATTCCTCCACTTGCTACTTGCTGCACTTCTCTTACTTCCTACTTCACTCATCGTGTCTCTTACTCCCTTCACTCCACTCCTCCTATTGCACCACATTCTATTCTGTCTCTTAACCTGTGTTTATATGGGAAGGCAACAAGTTGCTTGTGTTTGCCAAGTTTGTCCGTTGTCCATTGTGGGATTGTGTAACACACATTTAATGTCGTGTTGGCGCGTATTGGCGTGGCCATTAGCATGGTGGCCAACATGTAATCTAGCAAGCTACCTAGTGAACTGTGCGCTACTTTTGGTAATGATTTACCTGGATGGTCCAGTGTTGAGCCCTCGTAGATGGTCATCTAACATTCACTGAAATTGAAACTGCATTGAAATGGTTATAAGTTGAGAAATCCAGAGTCTAAAAGACTGCATAAGCAAGAGACAGCGTGAGATACTGCGTGAGCAACAGAGCGTGCGAGACTGTGTGAGTGAGGGAGAGACTCTGCGAATGAGAGCAAGTGAGCAAAAGAGAGAGACAGCACGAGCGCCTGATAGATTTCAGCGCATTGTTGACTATTTAAATGATCTGCGTTGCTTTGCGTGCTCTCACACTTGTGTGCAACAGGCTGTCGTCGTGGTTGGTTTTATCACAATATGCACATGTTCCATATTTGGCGTGTTTTTGTAAGTATTGAAAATAGGCACCAATTTTTTTTTTATATATTTTGGACCTCTGTAGTACCAAGACATTTTAGTTGGTGCCTTTTTGGTATCAAATTTCGATACTTAGCCCTACAGCGATATTGAACAATGCATGACTTTACCAGCCCCGCCCCCACCCATGCATGTCTCATGTCCGGACCGATCAAGAGCTGAGTCAGTTCTGAGCACTCGAAACCCAAGGAAAACAGCAAAACAACAGTAATTGGCCCTTTAATCAGGCATTTAAATCAGTTTTTAAAAGGTATTTCTGGGATTAAAAGCATGTAATATTGTGTATCTATTTCTTGTGTTAAGAATCAAAATATTGCAACATGACGTGTTTGATTTAACTGCCTTAAGTGACATTGCACATCCTGCGATGTGACTACTGCGCATGCGCACATCGCAATGACTATGCTTAAACGATATATCATGCAGCCCTACTCTCTACTGCATTTATATAGCTTGCATTTTTATATTAAATGCAGAATTTTTTTTAGCAATATGACACAACTGCTAAACAGCATTTGCCTGAAACAGTGTTATGCCACATCCATAATTGGATGCTCATGAATAGGAAGCGTCCCCTAAAGCTTGCAGTGTTCTAACTGTTCTCAGCCTGCAGAAAATAATGATATGTGAAAAATGTTTTTCCCTATGTCTTTAGGAACTGCTTGCACACTGTGTAAAGGGAAGGGAAGTCTCTAGCTATAGTTTAGAGCTCTGTTGTATCTGGGGTTACACAACAGACTGGATTGCTCTGGATATAATATAGTATTGTGCACTGGTCAGTGCATTCAAGTGATTAAGAGTCATGGAGAGGAAGGGCCATCCTACCTGCTCAGAATGTCCAAAGTCAGCTGTGGCATCATCTTAGATTGAATCACTGAACTCCTGACAGCAGTGCCAACACGTAGACTGCTGCACCACTCAGGAGATATAGAATAAAGTAAAAAAAAATTAAAACAGTGAAAACTTGACCCGGATATGTTCAGATGTCTCGTTTTTATGAGTTAATGGAGCGAGGCATAATTATCATGAAAATGTATGATGTATACTAAAGAGAAAATGTGGGATTTTCTTCTAATTTAATGTATAAAAAAAGTAAAAATAGCACTTTATTTAGAGTGCTGGAGTTCCTGAAGAGCTGTGGATTTTCTTTGTATTTTAAAATCCCCGTGTGCATTTAAAAACCCAGTAAACCTGAAATGGGTACTTGTTGTTTTATTAATGTTCAGTGATGGCGTGTTCTTCCATGCGTTTGTTACTCGTCTGTGCAGCCGTCTGCGCTGAAAGATGCTCAGAGCAGCTGCAGGAACACACTCTGCACAAGGAGGGTTCTGTATAGTGTTAAAAATGGTTGTAACAATAGTGGTATCCTGTAAGGTCCTGTATTGAACCATCTTCTAGGGCTGCACAACAGATCGTTATCCCAGTGTGCAACAAGCTCAACGGTCATATTACAGGCTGTTCAATGTCAGTTACATTTTTTATTTATTTATTTATTTTTATTTTTTGATGTTTTATAGAAATAGGACAGAAATTCCACGTATCGTATGCAATAATACCACAAATAATAGTGATATTCTTGATTTGAATTCTTTTTGCTATTTAATGTTTTTACTTTTAATTGTTTGTTTGCAGTTTATATGCATGCAATGATAATTTATTTATATTTTATTTATTTATATTTTATTACACTGTTTTATACAAAATCTGGGTTTTGGAAAGGTACTGTTTTTAAAACGGGCAAATGTTTATTTTATTTATTTTATTTATTTATACATTTTTTGAGTTTCTGCTGAATGTATAAAACTTATTAATACTAAATAAAACATTAATATTTATTTTGTTGCAGCAGTATATTCTTAAAATTAACTGAACTGAAATATTGCTGTCGCAAAAATACCTTGCAATATAATGATATAAGTTTAGGGCGGTATCGCCCCCCTATTGCCCACCATTCACATTTTATATGGCATGTCTACCATGTCTAGCATATCATTCATTCATCTTTTTTGGTTATATGATTAATCTAATATTGGATATGTAATGTATTGTTAAGATTCTAACATGACATGGATCATTGACGTCTGGTGACAATTGGTGAACATTCCTGTGTGTTTAAATATTGCAAAATACATAATGTTGAAGAAAACAAAAACAGCTCTGGAATAAAATAAAAGACCACTTACAAATGATGAGTTTCTTTGATTTTACCAAATTAAAAACTTCTGGAATATGATCAAGAGGAAGATGGATGATCACAAGCCATCAAACCAAACTGAACTGCTTGAATTTTTGCACCAGGAGTGGCATAAAGTTATCCAAAAGCAGTGTGCAAGACTGGCGGAGGAAAACTGAAGTGGTCTCTTAATTTTTTTCAGTGGCAGATTATTTCAGTGTTGTGCAGCCCTACAATCTGCTTCCCCAATATGAAGAACCTTAAAAATGATAATAAATGTAATACACTTATGCAGTGGTTCGGTACAGTGCTAACAGGGCAGACCTGTTGTGTTGGGTCTCAATCCTGCTTCCAGAACTTTTATTCTATTATTCTTTTATTTATCCCTGTTTTTTTCTGTGTTAACACCACATCCAAACATCCTTCTGCTCTTCCTGCTCTTCTTCCTATCTCCCTCTGTGCCAGCTAGGCTTTCTGTTTCCCGGCTTCACCCCTACCCCCACCCCCACCCTCTATCCAACAACCTTGCGGAAATGGCCCACATCCTCACCCGACCTGCCAACATGGCTGCCCGCCTTTCTCTTTTCTCTTTTTTCTCTTTATATTTGCATTTGAATAAATCATGACACAGGTTCTTCAGAGGGGCTTGAAAGCATTGATCCAAGAATAGCCCCTCTGAAATATTAATGCTCCCTTCACGCTCATCCGAGCCATCCAAACAGCTCTGCAGATATCGCACTCATCACCGCGGCTCGAGAAATAGATCGACCTTCATCGGCTCATCGGCGAGGCGGAGATTTACAGGGCCTGTGTGTGTGCGTCTTCCCTGATTAGCTCTTAATGGTTTTCTAGATGCAAAAAAAAGAGAAAAACGTCTCCGGCTGCTTAACCAACATCATTCATGATGGTCGATTTACATCTTGTCTGAATTCAGCGGGGAGCAGACAGATTGGATCTGTCTAATAACTTGATGGATTCTGTTTGCCTAGTTAAACTGTGTGTGTCTGTTAACATGTCGGCAGGGCGGGGCATGAAGCTAGCTGATAGATAGACGGTCAAAAATAGTCTCTCTCTCTCTGAATGAATGGAAAATGAATGAATGAACGGGGACTTTCTACTGTATGTGAATCTGAGGGTCTGATACTAATGAACTAATGATTCATTAGTAGTGGACATTAACTTAACTTGTATACAGTAGTGGTCAGGAGCTCATTAAAAAAATAGTTTAAGGCAATGTTTTTATAAAGCTTGGGGACCACAGCTGACTAGTTATGGTTAGGGATGCACGATATTGGAAAAAGGTTACAATACAAATGTTCTTTTTTGGACTATATACAGGGGTTGGACAATGAAACTGAAATGTGGGGTGAAATACCAGAGTTCAAAAGAGGACAAATTGTCGGTGCACGTCTTGCTGGCGCATCTGTGATCAAGACAGCAAGTCTTTGTGATGTATCAAGAGCCACGGTATCCAGGGTAATGTCAGCATACCACCAAGAAGGAAGAACCACATCCAACAGGATTAACTGTGAATGCAAGAGGAAACTGTCTGAAAGGGATGTTCGGGTGCTAATCTGTATTGTATCCAAAAAACATTAAACCACGGCTGCCCAAATCACTGCAGAATTCAACGTGCACCTCAACTCTCCTGTTTCCACCAGAACTGTTCGTCGGGACAATAAATGATTGTGGTCTAAAACCAGGTGTTTTAGTTTCATTGTACAATGCAGGGCCTGTGATGTCAACAAATTGGCCCTTTAATCAGGCATTTAAATGCATTTTTCTGCGATTAAAAGCATAAATTCATCTGTATCTGGAAATATTTGTGCAAAACCGTGCTAGACTGAGATGCACAGGTTTCAACACGTACATTTATATAAGCACGTGCCCAACCATGTTTACTCTGCCCCCCATCCCCTCTCGCACTTCTTAGGCAGCAGCAGACTGTCACTTTCACAGACACAGACACAACACTGTGTATCTACTTCTTAAGTCAAGAATCAGAACATTGCAAAATTACGTGTTTGATTTAATTGCCTTAAGTGACAATGCACGTCCTGCGCACATCACAATGACTATGCTTAATTGATATATCGTGCAGCCCTAGTTATAGTGCATTAAAAGATTTTAAAATATAAAATTTTTTTATTTGATTGGTTGTGTCCTTAGTAAATTTCCTGAGTTCAAACTGGCCAGTTTTACACAAAACACAGACAGACACATGAATCTACCAGTTATACAGTCCAAGAGGCAGAAACAGTGACTCATCCCCATATTTAGAGGTTGATAACTCCACTCTGGATAAGGGTTAAGTACCAACACAGACTTAGATGCATTAAAAAACAAACAAAAAAAATCTACAGATGCAGGAATTATTTAAATCATATTTCTGCACTGTCTCTTTCAATCTATTAAATGTAACAGTGAAGAAGACCACAGAGCAATAAAGATCGTTCTCGGGTTTAGATATATGAAATATCGAATTATTTAAATAAAGATTTGAATTTGATTTTTTTTTTTTTTTTTAACTCATCCCTAGTATTAAGGCCACAATGAGCGAAGCTCGACAACCATCACTAACAAGCATTGAATGAAAGGCTTCTACACGCTGAATGTAGTTCATTAAAAATGAATTTTGAACAGATGTATAACTGATAATATCTCAGCAGTTAATTAACATCAGAGCTCCAAACCCAGCTCAGATTACTGCTTAATAAAGTGCTCATAAAGTTTATGAATGAGACGATGAGACTTTCTGCTGTCAATTGCATCTAAATTCTAACATGAATTAGATTCACTTTATGCCACAGCCCTGGGGAAGCATCTGTTCGTTTCTCTAGTTATGTTGGCTTTGATACTCTGTTCTGAGTCTTCTACTAGAGAGAACTGGATAGAAGAAGGGTTGCCAGGCAATGGATTAAGGGATATAACGCCCCTCAATTTTTTATGAATACAATCAAATCCTCACAGCAATATTAATTAATATTCTTGGTTTTGAATGAAACATTGATTGATGGGACTGCACCTAATTATTTTCTTATTTTTCACACTGAAAGGCGCTAATGCTCCAGCTTTGGTGCAAATTTGTAAATCTACGCTTAATGCAAATAAATGGATGCACAGTTTTCAGGATAGCAATCTGTATAGATTACCAGCCACCGCTCATTTGGCACTGGGTGATGTATGGGTTTAGATGTGGGGCAGGAGGGAGAGTTGATCTGCTGAGCTGCAGGAGCAGCAGTGTGCCTCTGATAGCGTTGAGACGCAGATGTTTGGACGTCAACAAGGCGGGCGGTATTATTAATTGACGGATCTTTACCAAAGTACCCGAAAACATCATCCCCCTATAGCACAGTTAAACCTGCGAGGGTGCTGCAGAGGCAGAAATTACCACAATAAAAGCGTCTTATAAAGGTAAGGAACTGTTTATAAAAATGTAAGCAGAAGTGGTGTGTTTCATTACTACAAAGGAACACATTTCAGCTATGAATGGAAAAAATATGGTTTAGGGTTTAGTGTGGAGATGCATCTGAAGTTGCTGTATGACTTGAAAAGCAGGGGTGGAGGCAAGCAGCCTTGTGGCACTCTAGACATGTGGCTGGCTTTAGGTAATCTGCTTCCTAACTGCACCTGCTGACTCTCTTTGTTCAGGAAGTCCTTGATCCACTGGAAGATGGGATCTGCCAACGACTTGCAGGAGTTTCAGAACAACAAGGTTCAGTTCTGAGCTGAAGTCAACCTAACAAAAACCCTAGAAAGAGTTACCAAACTGCTGACATGCTTAAGAAGCTTTTTTTTTTGTCTGAAAGGTCTACCTTGTACTTGATCTGCTGAGGTGATCTGCAGATAAATCAGTGCAATAACTGCTTTACGGAATTATAACTGGTAGACAGAATAGACGAAAATGGATTTTGATCTGTATCTTGGAAAAACCCAGTTGCCAGACCTAGACCACAGTATAGCTTTCCAATGCCTAAGCCAGGATCAAGGAATGTCTCATTGGACATTCGTGGAAGCGTTAATCCAGTGTTTTAGAGATTTAGAGTGCTTGCCCTTGTGTTTTCTTGACGAGTTAATGAAACATCTGCCTAGTTTTAACCTCAGCTTGACCTGTAACTCCAGAATCTGTAAATCTGTAAGGTCCCAATCTCGCTGAAATTCTTTGGTAGCTTCATGGAAATGGAGAGTTCTTTGCTTCTGTCTCGTTTTGTTGAGCAATATTATTTGATCGACTCCTTCTCTTTCAATCTTTTATGATTGTCTCACTTAACCACCTGCTACAGCCCTCCCTCCCCCTTCAACCCCCATTCATTGCTTTCCCCTAGTTTGTCCTTCCTCCCCACTGAGAGACCTGCCTGCCCATGCCCCACCCAGTTTTTCTGCCTGTGTTCTGAGTGGCTCTTTGCAATACCGTGTCAGAATATTGGACGAGTCTTTGGGATGTCGTTTGAGGAAAAATGACATGCGCTGGGTACCAAGGGCTTAAAAAATTAAAAGTGGCGAGCCAGTCGGGGCTGAGAGGATGGGGCTGGGCGCAGGTTTCCATACACACTTTACCAGGGCTGCGTCTTTGGTGCTTCCTTGGAAGACCGGTCCACTTCCTGGGCTCCTCAGGCAGGTGAGGGTGAGAGCGATTGGGAGTGGGCTGCAATGGCCTGGATTATTATGGAGCTCTTTTGTTTCCATCAGAGGCAGGTGGGCGACGGCCTGCATGCAGAATTGCACACTGATTACTGCGAAGCCTTTCATTTAGGGCTGCTGACGTCTTGAGGCATTGTTTTCATCATCTTCTGCATCTTCTTATCTGTTGCTTTTGTTGTTTCTGTTGTTTTGGAGCATCATACTCCAGCTTCTTCTCCAGCGTCATACGTATACTGATTGACCTCTCTCGGTCTTCTTATCCTCATGGAGGTGGCCTAAAGCTGATGAATAGGTTTGATGTGCACTGGGATGAGAGGAGCATCTGTTTTTAGCATTAGTCACTCTATTGTGTTTTATTATTCATGTAGAGATGCACTTTGCTGTCGTTTTCTTTCGCATTAGTATTGACGAAGGTTTTCATCTGCTGTCCAGCTGTTTGGGTGAACCCACTGATGCTCATTTCAGTAGATAAAGGGGTCTTGAAAGCTGTTTTGCAGACAGGTACTCAGAGTACAGAGGAAGGGAATAATTGGTTTATAATGTAATTAATGTAGCTCTTCAGATATGCTCTCTAGGTGGGTGTTCAAGTGGGTTTATGTGGACTTCTTTATTGTTTTACCTTAATGTTTCAATGAGAACTGATCATCCTTAGAGCAAGATCTACAGTGGCTCAGACACTGCCCTTGAATCATTTATTGGCTTTGTTTGTCAGTTAAGTGTGTAGGCACTCCCTATAATCGGCATGTTCTGACCAGTTAAGAAGTACATTTTGTTATATATTATTAATCTATTTAGATTAATGTGGGAATAAATGATTTTTTTTTCATTACAATCATTATGCTGTGTTGTTCTTGTATCGGGATTCATGGAATCACATATTTGAGTATATGTTTGGGTTTTGTTGAAAGGGTTGGTTTGAACAAGGTGATTGTTTGTGACCCGCAGGCCACTGAGAGCGAGCAGGGCGATATGGACCTCAGCGGCCTGCCTGAGACGGCCGTGGACTCTGAGGAGGATGACGATGAGGAGGATATCGAGCGTGCCTCCGACCCCCTCATGAGCCGAGACATCGTTCGAGACTGCCTGGAGAAAGACCCCATGGATCGCACAGACGACGACATCGGTAAGACACATGTACACTGTTGTTATAAATACACAATTTATATTATGTCTACACATATACACAATGCTCATATAGTAACATGCTGATTTATTCTTTTGCACACTATGCGCTAGGGGTGGGGAAAATTTTCAGTTCTCAGGTTCAAATAAATAATACTTTATATAGATGCAGATTAAACACAGATCAGCCACAACATTAAAACCAACTCTATATGTACATTACACTGGAGAAGCCTTAGCTTTATAACCACCTTTTTGTTTCTGCTTTGCTTTTAAAATTCTCATAAAACATTAATCCTAGATTTTTGTATTGATAGTTTGATTACCGTATTTTTTGCACCATAAGGCGCTCTTAAAATCCTTTAATTTTTTCAAAAATAGTCAATGCACCCTAAGCCAGTGTATTTTATGTATTCATTTTACCAGTCAGGTTATAAGGAGCAGTAAAGTCACTTCACTAAAGTACAGCCTTATACAGCTAGTGCTAAGTCTGTACCCTGCTGCTTGCCCCAGCTAGCACTGCTGGAGCAGAATTAGCATTAGCTGCTAACTGCACTAAGTGCTAGTTCTTTCACCGTTCATGGGTGAGTATATTGAGTATATCAACTGTGGATTGTGCGTTTTACAGTGTTAAAACATGCTATATGGAAGCCTATCCTGGACAGTAAAGAAAGTTACTCCAACAAAAGCAGGATTAACTCTTAATTCTTGATTTTAGAAAAAACGATAAAAGGAGCAGGTGTCCAAATACCTTTGTCCACGCTCTATCTCTGACTTTCTGTATATGTGCCTTTAAACACATGTGATTCATATTAGCCTAATTCTGTTACATGCAGTTACGTGTATGTCATATATTAGTATAGTATACACTAATACAGGGAAATCTGCATGTGTGTGTGTTAGTAGGTGAGGTAAAACTGGAGTCAGGGGGTGCACTGAGGAGGGCAAGGTGAAGTGCGCGTGCGTGTGTGTGTCTGAGAGAGAGTGAGGAGTGTGTGTTATTTTTCTGGGTCGCCCGCCTGCCAGTGCTTCCTGAAGCACATTAAACTTTGATTGGCCAGGCATCTCTCCACGCTCCCGCTCCTCTCCACTGCTGAGACACCGAGCACAGGCCAGCCAGCACCCAGACGGGCTGCAGGCGAGCGTGCACACACACTCTTTCTCTCTCACACACACACAAACTCAGTCAGCTGGGCCGCTCCGGGCCCTGCCAGCCCTGTCACACACCAGTCCAAGCCAGACTTGATTTATTGGATGTGCCAAGCAACAGAAAGAAAATGACCATCCCCCTTACCAGAGCATTTAACACTGATCGTAAGTGAATCAGGCTGAATTTGTTGTCATCCCAGCCCCCATTATTTATTTATTTTATTTTATTTTTGTTCTTGTTTGTCTGGGGGGGGGGTCAAGCGATGTACCGAAATTAAAATCTTTAGCCGAAACCAATTAAAACAATACATTTGTCCCGAAATACAGAATGCCAAACACATTTTTTCACAGGTTTGGGTATCATTTAAACACTTTTGAAACTGACACAATACTTTGTATTCTGTACCGATACCCAAGAAATACTTTCCGATTATTATTTTTTCGTAATTGTAACAAAACAATACAAAAAGCAATAATTTTTCCCACACAGTGTATATATTTAACAGTCAACGTGAGTAATCTCATTCTCATAGTGTCAGCATGAGAAGTTACCATCTTTTTGGATATTTTTGCAACAAACAATAAGCATGACTTGAGCATATTTGTGGCATTTTATTAATAACAAAAACAAGAGCATTACTTGTGCTTAAATATACAAAAATATACAAAAATATACATATTTTTCTGTATGTTATTTGTAAGAAATAATAGCATAAAATACTAGTAAAAAATAATAAAATTACATTAATTCACAATTTAATTCAAAACAATAATTTCTAGAATTTTGACAATAATGATCATTTTCCGTATTTTACATTATATTGTACTAGTCTGTGCTCTATATTTAAGGTATTTTTCATTTACTTGAAACAAAAATATTAAAATCACCAATGCAAATATCAAACATTGCACATATTTCTTAAGCATTTGTTAACAGGTATTTAAATGTAAATAAAATAATCAACATTAGAAGACTGTTGGAGATATATTGCAGGAAAACAGATCATAAAGTATCATGAAAAAAAGTAGCACATATGGATGGATAACACTACTTAACAAAACATCAACGCATCGACTCCAAGCGTTATTTAGATTGTTCAGTGCGTCACAAGGTGACAGTCTTTAGGTAAACAAATATAGCAAGCTTTCTAACTATCTCAGCTAAACAGCCAGTTTTGTGCTGTAAAAAAATTACTTAAACCTGATGTTTTGCCTGGCTGCCGACTCCCTGCAACTCTTGTTCAGTATAAACAGTTATGACCCAATATGAATATTGATTTTTGGTTGCCAAAAATGACTATTTAAATCACTATTTAAATCAATATTTAACGCATCTCTAGTTCCGTTCAATGAATCGTAGCTGTACTGAAGATTGTAGGAAAGTTATAAATAATATAAATAGATATGGGTGCCACTGGAAATGGTGTGTTATTTTTGTGAAGGTTATTATTATGTGATTATGTGATTATTATGAAAATGCTATGCTTCAGGCACTGAGGCATTTGATTTGTTATTTTGGTGGCAGTGGAAAGAACCTCTCTCTGTTCTCGCCGAGTCTCGTGCTGATCAGACCTCAGCCTGAGAGAGATGATCTGAGTGAAGGTGTGCCAAATGGCCCACTTTCCCCTTTCCTATCTCCGTTATTCTCTCTCTCTCTCTCTCTCTCTCTCTCTCTCTCGTTCTCGTTCTCGCCTTGTCGTATCTGTCGTTCTAATATGCCCTCTCTTCTCTCCTGCCCTGGTCTACAGAGCAACTGCTGGAGTTCATGCACCAGCTGCCAGCCTTCGCCAACATGACCATGTCGGTCAGGAGGGAGCTGTGTGCCGTCATGGTCTTCGCTGTGGTGGAGCGTGCTGGCACCATTGTCCTTAATGACGGCGAAGAGGTCAGTCGCATCTTCCAGTTTCCAGCAGTGGCTTTCAAAAAAAAACAATTCCCCTTATTTTTTATAAATTAATTTAATTATTTGAGGTAGTGTAAAAAAAAAGCATAGCTCAGTTCCAGAACATTTACATATATACCCACTCCATACAGTCTTGTCCAAATTGAAAAGTACAGTGCAAAAAAAAGGGCACATTTACATTTTCACTTCATATCCACAACACAAAAAGATTTCAATGTTCTGGGACTACATACTGTATGCCATATATATAGCTGTGGAAAAAAAATAAGATCAATTCAGTTTTTGAATCAGTTTCTCTGATTTTACTATTTATAGGTTTATGTTTGAGTAAAATGAACATTGTTTTTCTATTCTATAAACTATGGACAACATTTCTCCCAAATTCCAAATAGAAATATTGTCATTTAGAGCATTTATTGCAGACAATGAGAAATAGCTGAAATAACCAAAATATGCAGATCTTTCAAACCTCAAACAATGCAAAGAAAACCTCATATTGTGCAGAAATTAATATTTGGTGGAATAACCCTGGTTTTTAATCACAGTTTTCATGCATCTTGGCATGTCTTACACACTGCTTTTGGATATCTTTATGGTTCAAAAATTTAAGCAGTTCAGCTTGAAACATCCATGTCTTGCTCCATCCATCTTGTATAGATTAAACCAACACCAGGACAAGCTCTGGTAAAGAAGATGCTTCTGTTGCCTGTGAGGCTCTTGAATTAGCTCTTACCTCTTACCTGACAGCCTCACAAACACCTGACTTTTCCTGTAGACCACAGCCTTCACAAAAATGGTCCAGTGTTTGTTGGCTCAATATATGGCCATGACCTCAATACTCAACCAGTTTATGAGGCTGGTTACTCTGATGAACTTATCCTGTGCATCAGAGGAAACTCTTGGTCTTTCTTTCCTGTGGCGTCCTGATGAGAGCCAGTTTTATCATAGCGTTTTTGAAGGTCTCTGCAACTGCACTTTAGTTTACTTACAAAGTTCAGTTCTTGAAATTTTTCAGGTTGTCTGACCTTTATTTCTTAACGTATTTTTTTTTACTTAGTTGAGTAGTTATTTACTCCTACTACTCAAATATTAATATTCACTGTATTCCAGCATTACATTTTTACAACAAAACTGTTGTGAAAAAAAAGTTCAGCAGAGCTGTTAACTCAAAGCCTAAATTTCAGGTGGCTCTGCCTCATAAAGCTGAGAGAGAAAATCCAGCCAAGCTGTGCAAAACTGTCCTCTAAGCAAGAAATGCTACTTTAAAAAAATATTTTTTTTTTGTTTACTAAAAGCCTTCTTCTCAAACATTTACAAAAATCTCTATTTTCATTCGCGCCTCTTCACCCTTCAGTCAGAGCTCCATTCCCGGTCTTTATCTCCATCCATATCCCAGCCTCTCCATTCACATTCTGCCCTATTAAACCTGAATGAGTTCCAAGCCTTCATCGGCCTGCAATCATACAGTGCCTAAGGGAGGGAGAATGGGGATCACTTATCTCCTTATCCGAGTATAGACATGCCAGAGAGAGCCATTTTCCTCCTTAATGCATCCGGACAAACGGGTCAAGCAGGGGGCTTAGAGTCTGGCCAATTCTGCGTGAAGACCAGTCAATGGGAATACAGCAGCATGTTCTCCGTATGTCAGGAATACCCCATTAAGGAATGGCCGGGACCCTCCGTAATGCAATGGTGGCTTAAATTGCTTCCAAATTTGGCAGAAGATTGATGTTATTTTTTCACTGAATGGTTACTAAGAGCATTACGTGCCCCAACTGAGGGTCTTCTACAGAGTAATGCATTGTGCTTCCTTCATAATACAATTTAAATATCTGTGTAACCATATTAATCTCTCATTTCCTGTAGGGATTCTAAAAGAGCTGAACATGCTTAATAGAGGTGTAGGTGTAGGTCTGTGGCTGGAGTAGCACGCCGAGTATTATTAATGACTGTCTTTCTACCTAGATATGTTGGATTTTCTTGTGCTACCATTAGAAATTACTGGGAAATAATTAAGCATATATCTGATATCAAGAACTTGTACACTTTAACTGATTGCATTTATTTATAGTTTATTTATATTTTTTTTGTGTGTGTAGAGAAATGTGTGTAAAAGCAAATGTATTATCCAAAAGCCACTGTTTATGTATAGTACCAGTCAAAAGTTTGGACACGCCTTCTCATTATTTGTGTTTTATTTATTTCTTTATTTTTTCTTTATGTAGTAAATGTACAACCAAACCAAACAAAATACTCTGAGAAGCATTTAGATGGCTCTTATTTTGAGGCTGTTAAGGCCTGTGCAACAAAGATAACTGTTGGTCTTCCTTTTCTGTGGCGGTCCTGATGAGAGCCAGTTTCATCATCAACATTTTTGATAGTCTTGCGACTGAGCTTAAGGGTACTTTCAAACGTCTTGAATTGTTTCAGATTGACTGACTTCAAAGTATTGATTTTTAAATATGGATTAAAATATTACTTAAAGCCCCACTAGGTAGTATTTCCTTGATTTTTGATCTTTTTAAAGAAGTAAAATTACAGCTTGAATCTCACTGCAGCGCTGCATGCGGTGCTCTCGTGTCTGTGACGGAGCTCCTCTGAGCTCAAACCAGACTCTGTAAGTTTTCAGAGGCAGCAGCGACAAACGCTCGTGAGAACTGCGCCCTGCTTTCCGACCTTTAGTTCTAACAGTTCTACAAGGACTACTGGTTCATTCTTTACAAACTAACATACAGACACTCTGGTAGAAGCTGGAAAGAGACCGAATATGTCTGTGAAAGGCAGAAAACGAGAAAGAAAAACTAATCTGCCTGAAACATTTATTACACTCTGCAACTGTAGGGGGAGCCCACGAGCACAAAATTTCAGTCCTACCTAGTGGAGCTTTAAATAGAGCTATTCACTGTAAACCAACTCTATCTCTTCACAACATTACAACTGATGCTCTCAAACACATTAAGAGGCAAGAAATTTACGTAATGAACTCTTGACAAGTTCAGCAAAACTGAAAGCCATTCCAGCTGACTCGACCTCATAAATCTAAAATATATAATATATTCTGGTTTAACACTTTTTGTTTACTAAATATTTCTGTATAGTTTGGATGGCTTAAGTATTAATATACAACACAGAAAATGTCAATTTATTGCCTTTTAAAGATGTATTTTGGTGTAAAAACGAATGTACGAATGTATATGAAAAATAAACTTTGTAAATTGGATTAGGTAAATCTAACCTGATCTGGTGAGCTATACATCTCTAAGATTTAAAAAAGTGTGTTCAGCGGTCATAATGAGTGTGTGTGTGTCTGTGTGTGTTTGCGTTGCAGCTGGACTCATGGTCGGTCATTCTGAACGGCTCAGTGGAGGTGACGTACCCGGAGGGTCGTACAGAGATTCTCTGCATGGGCAACAGCTTTGGCGTGTCTCCCACCATGGAGAAAGAGTACATGAAGGGAGTGATGAAGACCAAGGTGGACGACTGTCAGGTGAGTCTAAGGACTAATTCAAAGCTCCTCGCTCATCCTAATACTCCTGATACTGATTCTGATTACTAGACACAAGGCATCAGGTGGAGCACCAGTGCTGCTTTTACTAATGTTTATTTAAAAATCCTGTGAAATATTCCTTGGATTATTCCAGAGCATGTTGGATAAATTATATTGGTTTATTTATCATGAAAGTTTGATACAGTGTGAAGTAGTACCGTCAAATTCAAATTATATAAAAAAGTGAGTTTACATTACAATAACAATATTTTTTAATGAACGATTAGATCTAACCTGAACTTGTTACTAAACTAATTGGAAACATTTACTGAACAGAACAGGAAACATTTAATGGTGATCTTTGATAGCTTTCTAACAGTGAGTCAAAATTTTAGTAATTATCATTGTTCCTAACTGAGACAACCAACTAAATATTGAGCTATGTCCAAATGTTCTATAAAATCTGGATTTTTGTGGACTTTTTTTGACATATTATATGTTTTAAGAACTTTAAATTACATTTTGAGTGTCAATCTTCGGGCCCAAGCCCAATAGATAATGATGTACATGAGGTCTTAATGATTGATGATTCTTGTTGAAATTCAGTAATTACACAACAGTTGCTTTTATATTTAAAGCAGTATTACTGAGGCTATGACCGAAATCGCTCCCTATTTACTATTTAGGGCACTATTTAGTAGGTCTGAGTGTCCGAATCGTAAAGTGGATTTAAAACGTGATTTTGAGGGCACTAAAAACTCCCATAATGCATCGTAATTCATAGTAAAAATTGATGCATACTACGCGAGCTGACTGTGTCCCAAAATGCATTGCGAGTCTCATTACAAATCAACAGACTGCCAAACAAACTACGCGGACATCGAGCTATCCGGGTTGCCAGGTTGTTACAGTGGGATTCAGATAAAACCAAGTCACTGGTTCAAAACGTGTTTAAAATCTGCTCAGTTTAGGTGTTCATGTTTAAGTGTCCAGAGCAAGTGCACGTTAATGATGAGGGAGTGTCCCAATTCACTCGTGTTCTTACCGCTTCTTATTGAACTAAATTGTGTTCCCCTATATATTGCAAAATTAGTAAGGAGGTATGGAGCCAATTCAGTCACAGTCTGAGATTTGTTTTTTATTACTCCTGGGTTCCCCCTACAGACAGGAAGTGTAGACATGCATTTCTGGACAAGCTAACAGAGACTGAACTGTCTCTGAAAATGTTAGAAGCATGCACACTTAAACTTGATTGTGTTAATCTAAGTAAAAAATTGAGGTAAAAATGCTTCATAATGTTGTTTTAAGTATCAGAGTGCCAGACCCCACCACCCCCTGTTTTTGAGTCTGATTTAATTAGTTAATATTGGTGCTTGTGCAGATCCAGTATACTCAAGCTGTGCATCTTTTGTTTCAGTGCTGAAATCTCTTTTGTAGTCTTGGCCCATCGTGTCGTTCCTGGGGAGGCGGCCTATGGGATTCTCTATTGTCTTCTGCCCAATCCTGCTTAGCTGTTATAATGGGTTCATTTATGGTGTTTACTGCTGGAATACTGTAGCCCTGCCCACATGAGCAGGAGAATAATAGGAGTGATTAGTGGAAATTTGGCAATACCGAAAAACTTTGGCTCCGGTTCAGTTCAGCACTCTAATTAGTGCGATCCAGTGCGGAATTAAGAGCTTAATGCAGCGTTTAAACCTGACCGGCCTGCAGATCAATCAGAGTTACGTTCAAAACCAGCATTTATCTCCATACAGACCTCACCTCACTGACCAGCCACTGTCTTATATTAACTCTCTCTCTCTCTCACTTTCATTTTCTTTTTCTTTTTTTCTTTCTTTCTTTCTTTCTTTCTTTCTTTCCTTCTTTCTTTCTTTCTCTTGCTGTCTATCCAACTCTCACACACTCTTGCTGTTCTCACTCTTATTTTACTATTCTTCTCTCTCACTATCTTGCCTTTCTCTCTTTCTTTCTCTTTTTCTCTCTATCTCTCTTTTTTAATCTCTTGCTGTTCTCACTCTCATTTCACTACCCCGCTCTCTCTTGCCTTTCTTTCTTTCTTTCTTTCTTTCTCTCTTGAAACACTTAAATTTGTCTTACTTAACTCTCTTTATTTTTTTTTCTTCTAGCTGTGTTATCTTTTATTCTCTCTCTTTCTATCTTCCACCTTCATTATTGGTCTTCCTCCCTATCCTTACTTATTCATGTTCCTTTTTTGCTCATCTGTCTTTTTCTTGTTTTGTTCCTGCTCTCTTTTTCCCTCTCTTTCTCATCTCTCAGTTTTTCCCCTTTTCTTCTTTTCTTCTGTTTCTTTTTTTCATTTTCATCCTCTGTTTGATCTTCTTTCTCTCCCCCTTTCCATATTATCTCCTTTTCTCTGCCTTTTTATTCTCCCCCTTTCTCTTGTCACTCTCGCTTTCTCTCTCTCTCTCTCTCTCTCTCGCTTAGTTCAATTTAATTAAAGAGTTAAACATTAATTAAACTAATCTTTATTAGCATGTTCATGTTTAATAACAGTGTTGCTGTACAATAAAATAAAATGCTTTACTAGTCAACAACACACACACACACACACACTGTTCACATATATTTCAATAAATATACATTTATAAACGCATAAAGACATGTATTACATACAATTATAAACAATTAAAAACATTTGACTGTGTAATTGAACTGTGTAGTTTGTTTGAATAATGTTGTGCTTATTATTGCTGTAATTTATTGTTCTCTCTCTCTCTCAGTTTGTATGTATAGCGCAGCAGGACTACTGCTGCATCCTCAACCAGGTGGAGAAGAACATGCAGAAGGTGGAGGAGGAGGGTGAGATTGTGATGGTGAAGGAGCATCGTGAGCTGGACCGCACCGGCACTAGAAAAGGACACATCGTCATCAAGGTGAGAAAAAGATCTAACAGGTGCTTTCTGCCATTTGTTTCTGGAAAGTTCTACACACACATTTTGGCCAGAGTGGGATATGGAGCCGTCTCAGCGGTGTGACAGTTCCTCTATGATCTCAGCTGATCACACTTCACTTCGGACCGACGACATCGTAGCTGTTATTTACCGTAATGAGGGGATTTGTTCCGAACCCCCCTGACGTCCACTGATAGCTTTCTTAAGCCCGGGGCTCGGGTGCTTACACCTGCGATTGACATGGTGTTTGAACTGAATTACATGGCTGCGTATTGAATGGCTCCTCTAATTGATTCCTGAAGATGGAAATCTGCTGATGGGAGCTGCGGAGGCTTCTGTCAGGCTGCCTGGGAAGCGGTGCTAATGAGCGCAGACTCCTGGGTGATCCGAGCAGGGAGGAGAAGTTGCCTAGTAACAATCAAACTCTCGGTGCTAGATAATTCCACTACTTCTTTGTAAGGAGGCAGAATCTAGCCTAAATCATTATGCTTGCACTTCAGACCAAACTGAGTCATGCAGTCATCTGTAATTAACTTGTTTATGTGGTTTCTGTTGCTACAAACTCTACGGGAAGAACTTTTATATTTGTAAGGAATCTTGTAACTATTTAAAGGTTATTCACACTCACACGGTCCTTTTTACAAACATAGGCCTCTTTCAGACAGCAGAGCAAAACAGTTCTGAGCAGAGAGTCATTTTCTGGTGGCTTTTCCACATGGACACAGTTCAGCAAGGAATACTTACAAACCTGGCTTGGTACATTTTTTTTTATTTATTTTATTTTAGCAGGGTTAGTTAACCATACTTCAGGCCACAGAATGATTCAGTGGGATTAGTGATGTAGGGATCCATTGATTATGCTAATGCCGCAGTAGCGATATTAAACTAGGTCTAGGTCAGTAAAACTGGGAAAGAGCCTATAGCAAAAACATTAGCATTAGCATATAGGATTAAGCTGGTAGCATTGTCAAAGAGGCTGATTTAAATTTTCAGGGTTTGTACGCTCATGAAAAACCTACAAAAAAATTCAAAATAGCCAGGTCTGGATAAGTTTTGGAAAAATAAAAATAACCAGAAAGCAATTCACAAATGTGTTCTTCCATTTAACAAGCTATTAGCTATTTTGAGCTAACAAATACATCAGCTCAGAGTTAGTTCAGTAATATAGCCCTACAGAATGAAGCTCTCAGGATGTGACACACATTTTATTATTATTATTGAAGATTGTGTCAAACTGTCTTGAAAAAAAAAAAAATTATAATTATATTTTTTGTTGTTTTGTTTGGTTTTATAGTCCATGTCTGCATTGATGTATGGTCATGAAAATTTGCCCTGAATACATGAAGTCATAAAAAAGTCCTCTTTCTTTACTGGTTAAAAAGAGTATGAACCCTGAACCCTTATTGTGCTATGTTTCACAATTTAGCATTGTAACTCTATAAAAATAATTGTATAAAATCAGGGCAAGATAAGGCTCAAGGATGTCGCTTCTTCATTGAATTGTCAATTAAATAACATTATTTACTAAAAATACATATATATTTTTTTATAATAAGCCACTTACTCTGTTTTTTGGTCTCACTTCATTCAACCCCCTTTTGTACCACAGGGCACAACAGAGCGTCTGACCATGCACCTAGTAGAGGAGCACTCTGTGGTGGACCCCACCTACATCGAGGACTTCCTGCTCACCTACCGCACCTTCTTGTCCAGCCCTATGGTGGTGGGCAAGAAACTGCTGGAGTGGTTCCACGACTCCAGCCTCAGGGACAAGGTAAGCACAAGCGCACATGACCCACTGCTTCACAGGGAAAATTTTATATGGATTTAATTTTCCAGCAGGAATTGGCACACTGCAATATATACTAGTTGGTCTTATATAATATTGAATTTTTTCTGAGTTTTTTGAGTTATTTATTGACTATAAACCATTATCGTCAACAATAAAATGAATAATTGCTTATAGATCACAAATATTTTGAGATGCATCTGTATGTCTGGTTAGCAGCTTTTTGAGCATCTATTTAGTTTATTTCCTTCATTAAAGTTCTGATTAAGCTCAATAACTCCCAATATTCTCATTTTAAATTTACTACTATTATACTACTTCTATTTACATGGGGGGAATGATATATATATTTATATATCATATATATATACACACACACACACACACATATACACACACACATATATATATATATATATATATATATATATATATATATATATATATATATATATATATATATATATATATATATATATGTATGTATATGTGTGTGTATATATATATATATATATATCATCCCCCCTATGTAAATAGAAGTAATGTCAAAGAGCCTATTGAACAGTGGGATACATTATGGAGTATTACAGATGCTCTACTGTACTAAAAGTACCGTGCAAGTAGTTGTGCAATGAGAAAAAAGAAATCCTGTATGAAAGAGAAAGATGCATCAGGATGCATCAAAAGCCTTTTTTTAATAATTGAATTGTGATTGTAATAATTGTAATTGAATTCTCACCCCTAATATACTAATGAATCATTTAAAGATGTCCTAAATATGTCCCAGTGTAGTGCCTTGAAATAAATAGGACTAAGTGTTTTAATTTCTGTGGTAAAAATGAAATGTATGCCAATACTCTTAAATAAACATCTGGACTGTGTACTACTTTCTGTTTTAAGTTGGTAAATCACACTGTGGAGTAAAAGAAGGGGCATAACAAAGAAAACATCTGTCCAAAGCAACTTATATATACACTTATCAGCAGCGAATACACACCCTTCTCAGTCTAGAACAACTATGTGTATGTATGTGTGTGTGTTCTCAGGTTACACGGGTAGTCTTGCTGTGGGTGAACAATCACTTCAACGATTTTGAGGGTGACCCCGAAATGACACACTTTCTCGAGGAGTTTGAGAACAATCTGGAGAGAGAGGTCAGTGGCCCGAACACTTCCTCCTTCACGCTCATTTTACACAAAGCCAACACAAGTCCAACCTCACGTTCAACCTCTCCTCCTCTCCTGTTCCACAGAAAATGTGTGGGCACTTACGACTGTTAAACATAGCGTGTGCTGCCAAAGCCAAGCTGCGGGTAGTGACCCTGACCAAGCCGTCGCGAGAAGCCCCGCTAGCCTTCACTCTGCTGGGTGGCTCTGAGAAGGGCTTTCGCATCTTCATCGACCACGTGGAGCCGGGCAGTAAAGCTGCTGAGGCAGGCCTCAAGCGTGGAGATCAGGTACGGTACCGGCACGTACTTTGGCTAAATGTAAAGCAGTGTTTTTTTTATGGATCGTCTGATGGTCAGTGGTTTTCTTTTTCTTCTGCTGTTGAGTTGGGTTGAGTTTGGAGCAAATATCTAATCATACTATTAAAAAAAATATTAGACATTTCCATGGAGAAGTTATGCATGTGTGCTAAAACCAGCAACAGTAATATTAGAAAAAAATACAAATAAAAACAAATACAAATGGGTAAATTTAATCACAAGAAATAATCACAAAAAAACTGCATATTTGGATGTAGTTTTGCAATGAGGTTTATAGATGTCTGTGTCAGCTCAAAAGATGTTTTTTACTAAGCTACACAATTTAGACCCATTTATATATATATATATATATATATTTTTTTTTTTTAATCAGGAGGTATTAACCCCCTAAGACTCCTGAACTCCTGCATGGCTTGCATTTTTTATTTCTTTTTGCTATTTGAGCTATTGAATAGTGTAAAAACAAAGAATTATCTTTTTACATGGTGTAGTTTCTGAGAAAAATGATAGTTTAGGTTTATATTTCCATAGAACACAATAAAGTCGCAATTAGTAATGATGTGCAAAACATTTATTTTGTGGCTGAACACAGAAGCAAAACAAAATGTAGAAAAAACACTTGTGCCCCTTTGAGCAAGATGGCTCATTTGAAGTTTTGCTTCAACACCAAGACATAAAGTAAAAACAAACCTACTGCAATTACTGTTCTTTAAAAAAAAAAATATAAAAAAAACGAAACTGTAACGAGTGTAACTCTTCTACCGCCACTAGGTGACAGTATAGTGGCCTCATATCAGGACACCTGGCTCTTGTAGAGCAAAATTTAGTGTTCTGGTCTAGACAACCCAAAATGTGATGTCCACACATGTGGACGCCAAGTCCTAGGAGGTTAAAATAGTTTGTTCTGCCTTTTTGTTGTTAGCTAGTAACTTTAGTCTCTACTGTCCAGGGAATACATTTTGCGAATTTTACATTTGAGAATTTGATTGATTGATTATTAAATTTAGTTCAGAGGCAACACCTCATTTCCAGAGAACACCAGGGTTTTCCCACAGCAGTATCTAAGGCAAGGTGGCCACCTTGACAACAATCCCCCTCACCACCATATTTGTGCAGCCAATAGGTTTATGTTTATCTAATCAAAGGAGAAAGCCTGTTTTATTGGCAATACTTCGTCTCTACAGGAACTGGACAAACTGTATGTGTGAATTTGCACATCTGTTTCAGCAACGGCTGCAGTTTCAGCTGTTTGAATAGATTAATTTGGATATCTAGTGTAGTTTTGTAAAATAATAATTTTGACACCAAGCATAATTTTGTAAAACTCAGGTAGAGTTTAATTGGGTTTGATTTTTCAGAGGACAGTTCCTGTACTGTACTGTCTTTGTCATTGGAGACTACCGGTAGCTTATTGGATGTGTAAATGGAGTTATGTGATTATAACTTGCATTGGCTTGTCAAAGACACAAAGCTGATGCACAAACCAAGAAAACCAAAAAAAAAAAAAAACCTTGTTGGTATCCATCATTCTAGAAGTTAATTTAGCCATTGGGATTAAAATAGCTCTACCAAAAACAAATACAATAGTTTAAAAGTTTGGCATTCACACTTTTACGCTGCAATTGCCATTGACTGTAATGTGATGCAGATATATTTTCATTTCTAGCTAAAATACCTCAAGGAACCAGTGTTAAATTTAAACCCTCTGGAATGTAGCTTTCTAAGTTTCTGACAGCTGTTTCACAACTCGAGGGTGTGACGTGGGTGTGAAGAAGAAGCTGTTCTGCCTCCCTCTGCATGAAATACCACTCCTCAGCTTGTACTGGAGGTGTCTCTCTTTCTATTTATATATATTTACACTCACACAAATAAGTGTGATGAGTTTCTGGGCATCTCTATGTGTAGAGGGGTAAACCCATGCACGAACCTATATTTAATTGGGACCTCAATCAGTCTCCTGTGTTCCTTAGTCTTAAGTTTAGACAAGTTCAAATTGATAGTTAATGTTAATGTCGCTCTCTCTGTTCTTCTCAGATCCTGGAGGTGAATGGGCAGAACTTTGAGAATGTGCAGCTGTCCAAAGCCAATGAGATCCTGAGGAACAATACACACCTATCCATTACTGTGAAAACAAATCTGTTAGGTAAGTAACACCAGCTTAAAGGTGCTGTCACTGTGATCTGAAGGTCGCTGGTTTGAATCCTGGATTGTGCTGCTTAACCTCAGCAACTGGAGTCTGAGAGAGCACAATTGGCCTTGCTCTCTCTGTGGCGGGTCGTAGTGTAATATTAGTCAGCGCAGGCATCTGTTAGCTGTTGTTTCGGAGCTGGGGAGTCTTGCTTTCCTCCAAGTGGCAGTTTGAAAATAATAAAATAGTGTGGATGTGTCAGGAGAGAAAACTATTGAGGGCATTGCTAGTGATGGGGGGGTATTTATAAGTAAAGGAATGGATAATTGGCTTTCCAAGTTAGAAAATTAGAAAAACATTTAAAATAAACATTGAAATTGATTGAGATTGGAATGCAAAACAAATATTTTTATATCTTAATTAATACAAATTAAATCAAATAAATGAACATACGAGCTACCGTATGTTTCACACTATTTTCGTATGAGGTTCACTATCAATAAACGTCTATTTTCTGGTCTATTTTTATACATAAGGCTCACCGGATTATAAGGCGCTTTATGTGTCTCAGCTACACTGAGGAACCCTGAGTGTTTTGATCAGCCAAGGCGATATTAGCTAGCAGTTTGTCCTGCGTAGCGTATACTGGACTCTGAACGACAAAAGAGCTAACGCTTCACTTGGTTAGCAGCTAATGCTAATACTGCTCCAGCAGTTCTAGCCAGGGTTAGCAGCAGGCTAAAGGCTGATATACTCGCCTCTGAACGCGAAAGAGCTAGCGCTTAGTGTGGTTAGTGGCGAATGCTAATACTGCTTCAGCAGTGCTAGCCGGGGTTAGCAGCAGGCTAAAGGCTGATAATTTTCACCTCTGAACGGGGAATGAACTAGCGCTTAGCTCAGTTAGTGGATATTGCTAATACTGCTGGAGAACTACATCTAAACTTCTGTAAAAATGCTGGACTCCAGTGGAGAAGCTTTACTGCTCCTTACAACCTGACTGATAAAATTCATTCGGAAGGCGCACCGGATTATAAATCGCACTAACAATTTTTGGGAAAATTTAAGGATTTTAAATGCGCCTTATAGTCCGAAAAATATGGTAATCCACAAAAATGGCCTCTCCTCACTAAACATGGTGGGTAATATTGAGGTCATGTCCATATATTGTGTAATAAATTGGCCCTAAGACTGGTTGGAAAACCTGATGCCATACAAGAAGCCTTATTTTACTGAGAGTTCCATACTAAGCCACGCTCATATTTTCTCTTAGTGTTTAAGGAGCTCCTGGCCAGGCCTGAGCACGACCAGGAACATGACCACGAGGAGGAACTGGACAGGAAGAACGGGGCACCGCACATTCCCAAAATCGGGGACATCAAAAAGGCCAGCCGTTATTCCATTCCAGACCTGGCCGTGGACGTTGAGCAGGTGATGGGTCTGGAGAAAGCCAGTAAAAAAGCCAAGGCCAACACAGTGGGCGGTAGAAACAAGCTGAAGAAGATCTTTGACAAGACTCTCACCAGTATACTCCCACCCAAACCTTACAAGTGAGTGAACACTGATTCTGAAAATACACAGAAAGTAGAGGTGTTTATTTATTTGTTATTATATATATATATTTATGTTAGGAAGGTTTATATTGATTCTAAACTGACATGCCAAATGTCATGGGAGTCACTTGTCTGTTCTCACAGACAATTCAAAACACCACACTGCTGGTCATGATCATTACCACATACTGTCCTGTTCACTGTGGGTGGTAATGAAGTCTTACATATAACGCACATCTTCCTGCAATGGATATGCTGACCAATATACAGCCTCACTCACGAGATAACACCTCACAACTTAAACAGGTGTGGGTGTTTAAAAGAAGACCCACTTCATGATCAGTTTGCACACTGCTATACCATGACTTTTGACACATCAGCTTAGTAGTACAAAATTAAGCATGCACTTTGGTTCGGCCTTAATCACTACTAATAACATCTATTGTGTCTATACACATATATATATATATATATATATATATATATATGTATATATATATATATATACATATATATATATATATATATATATATATATATATATATATATATATATATATATACATATATATATATATATATATATATATATATACATTATATATATATATATACATATATATATACATATATATATGTATATATATACATTAAAATAACACAATTTAATACATTAGAAATGCACTTCTCAAATAATCAAATTTAAATCTAGTGCATCAGTTTATGCTCTCTTTGAAATATGTATTTGTTACGTAATGTTAGATTTCCAGTAAGGTGAAACCCATGCTCTCCAGTAAAGTTATGTAACGGTTATGTTTTTGCAGTGATGTCGGCGTGGGTCAGTCCCAGGACGACAGCATTGTGGGCCTGAAGCAGTCTAAGCAGATTCCTCCAGCTCTGCCGGTCAGCGGAAACCTATCGTCCAGCAACCCTGACCTCCTCCAGTCTCACCATCGCATACTGGACTTCAATAACCAGCCTGGTAGGTCTATAATATCCTTTACACTCTGGGGCTTTAATCTCTGGATGGAGTGAGGGAAGGAAGTTTAACCTTTTGTGGGTGGTGGACGTTGCAAAACTCGTCAATTTGCAGGTGTTCTTCAGAGAAAAATTAATCTGTTTAAAAGTTCTAGGAGCTCTGTGCTTCTCATCCATCATGGTGTGTACATGAAGAGCGTTCATCGGTCTTACAATGTCCTAAATCTCTTTCAGAGCCAGTTCCCACAAGTGAGTAAATGATCTCTTTATTTGTGGGGATGCACCAAAATGAAGTTTTTGGGCTGAAACAAACAGAAAAATAATTCAACACGAAAAAAATGACTGAACATATTTGAAATTGCAATTACAAAAATACAAGTTAAAAATATTTCTTAAGCACTTAACATTTTAATATCCCAGCAGATATGCCAACAGAGTCAAAGTCATTTTAGTCTATTTGAAAATGGATTTACATCAGTACTGCTGTTCTAATTATGATTTTAGGGCAATTCTAGTGTTAAATTCACCTCAATCTTAGTTATATAGAGCTATTCTAATCATTAATTTGGCTCAGCAGTGAAGTTTTATCAACATATTTACCTTAGTAGAGCTGTTATAGTTGTAAACGTACCTCAGTAGTGCTGATTTAACCATATACTTAGGTACCACAGTGGAGCTATATAAATCATCAAATTATCTCAGCGTCTGCGAGCTGATTTATCGGGACCAAGTCCCTGCGTAGCTAATTTGGAAGAAAAATGGGAGAAAATCAGAAATAAATATGTTTGGCTCAGCAGGGAAGTTTTAGCAACATATTTACCTTAGTATAGCTTATATAATTGTAAATGTACCTCAATAATACTGATTTAATTAGAACCTTAGCTACCCCAGTAGAGCTATACTAATCATAAATGTTCCTCAGCAGTGCCATTTTAGTCGTAGATTTACATTAAAAGTTTTACTCAAGTCACATGAGTAAAAAGTAGCCAGTCCTTTGGTAAGCAAACAAATACTAAGGCTAGGTAACCTCAGCTAACGCTACTATCCTAGCCTTGTATTGGTTGTATCTTTCAGCTAGAAATCTGGAAGTTCGTGAAGAGTTAGGCAATTGAGTATACTGAGAGTGAATGCTTCATGTACATTAATATATGCGAGTAGAGCTTAAAAATTACCTTAAATATGGTGTTTATAATATGGTGTTTGTAATAGGAGGTGGATTGGTGGGCGCTGCTTTAAAAATGTCTTAATTTTCGAGGAATCGCAGCAGTATGATGTCAAATTAATGACTTATTGTTTGGTAGAAATCACTCAGTCTTTTAACATCTTAATGGCTTTTTTTTGACATTTCTGGATAAATAATTTTGGTTGCCAAATATTTGGTGCATCCCTACTCTTTTTCAATTCTAGCTAAGACCTAATATCTTTTAATTATGGGATATCTAATCATATTTGTGTGGTCTTCATGTTTCTCTCCGTGATCACTCAAAGAAATCATTTGTAGGCATGGAGCTTTTAAAAAGATAGCTAAAGAAAAATTGTTAATCCTGTTCATGCTATTAATAATTGATGACTGCCAACAGGGGCCAATTAGCATTATGTGTCGTGCCAAATGGTCCCTGTTACTTTCTTATTTTCCTTTAATAATAAGCCTTTTTTTCATACATCTCGTCTGATGTGTTGCTTTAATCTAAACACCAGACGTGTAAATGCTGTGGCCGGTATTTAAAGCCTTGTCCAGGGTATTGATCCTGGTGTTTGTACTTCCTTTTAGTGGTTCATTGATCTTGTTAAATCAGCCATGACTCATATGGTGTCTTTCCTATTTCCTAATTGATTCTCAGCACTCAAAAACAAAAGTGGCAGAATTCTCATTCTTTATTCCACAGTGAAATTTCATAGAGTACTGTGCAAGTGTTTTAGGCACCTGTGAAAATACTGCAAGACCTCCTTATCGTGGCACTTAGTGTTGATTTGTCTATTTATATTTGAATAAATGGAAATTATATATTTTCTTAAGTCTTTACATCACTGTGTTTATTAAAACATTTCCAAAGCTCCTTCATTAACTCTAGTTTGATAACATAGAGCTTAATGATGGTAAATAAAGACAAGCTCATTAGATCTTGACTACTTTCTAAAAAAAAATAAAAAATACATGTTATTTTTACTGTATTTGCTGTGTTTAAACAGGATCTGGAGTTTTTTACAGTATAAGCTCTCTTAATTTTTAAGAGACATGGTCTATAATCATGTTATTAGGTACCTTAAACTCATACACAGTACTCATACATACAGGGGTTGGACAATGAAACTGAAACACATTGGTTTCAGTTAGTTCTGTTAAACATTTAGTGTGGAAGTGGCTAAATTAGACCAGCTTGGTGGCCAATCTTCAGCGGAGTGTGAAGGTTTAATTAGCAGGGTAAGAGCACAGTTATGCTCAAAATTTTGCAATGCACACAACATTATGGGTGATGTACCAGAGTTCAAAAGAGGACAAATTGTTGGTGCACGTCTTGCTGGCGCATCTGTGACCAAGACAGCAAGTCTTTGTGATGTATCAAGAGCCACGGAATCCAGGGTAATGTCAGCATACCACCAAGAAAGACCAACCACATCCAACAGGATTAACTGTGGATGCTGTAAGAGGAAGCTGTCTGAAAGGGATGTTCGAGTGCTAACCTGGATTGTATCCAAAAAACATAAAACCACGGCTGCCCAAATCACGACAGAATTCAGTGTGCACCTTAACTCTCCTGTTTCCACCAGAACTGTCCGTCAGGACAATAAATTATTGTGGTCTGAAACCAGGTGTTTCAGTTTCATTGTCCAACCCCTGTATATACAGATGGGTATTTAATATGATTACGATTTTCTAATCAAATCACCTGTATTCTTTCCCTTTTCTTTTATAAATCATGAACTATGTAGTTTTAAAGCTGCCATTAGTTCTAGCTCTATGGTGGTGATTTATTGGCAAGGGAATGATGATTATGGAATATTCTTCCTTTTTTTCCATTTTAACTGTTGTCTCCTGTCAGCATTACCATCATTACCATATCTGATTGGCTCTTGTGCTTGTCCTCACTCAGATATGTCGGACCAGGTGCTGCGGGTGTTTAAGGCGGATCAGCAGAGTCGCTACATCATGATCGGGAAGGACACCACAGCCAAGGAGGTTGTGGCTCAGGCCATCCGGGAGTTTGCTCTGACCGCTGCTCCTGAAGCTTATTCGCTGTGTGAGGTGTCCGTCACACCCGAGGGCGTGATCAAACAGCGCCGGCTACCGGAGCAGCTCTCTAAACTGGCGGACAGGATCCAGCTGAGCGGCAGGTACTGCCTCAGAACAACCACACAGAATAAACTCGCATACAGACACAGTGTGAACAAGTGTAGGTTTGTAAATATCGGGAACATTAAGTCCTTTTCTAAAATGAAAAAAAGTAAAAAAAAAAATAAAAAAATAAAAAAGTTAATGTTCGGAAGAAACACAGCAGTCTTCAAATAATTTAAGTATAAATTAGTCATTTTCTAAAATGATAAACTATACTCTGTATTTATGTGCTTATCACAATTTTAAGGTATTAAGCTCAAGATTTTATCACCACTTTTCATACATAGAGTTTATAGAGCATAATCTAGATATATATGCAGAATTGTCACTAAAGAGCACTATCGAAAATGATCATGTAGTGTTATATAAGAAAACAGCTTGGGAATGCCCTTACATGTATATGTTATGAGGTGTTATCTTGTGAGGGAGCTTCAATACTGGTCAGAGTGCTCATGGCAAGGCGATGTGAATGTCTACATAATAAAGCAGAATGACCAAAAAGCCTTCTGTAACCTCTCTGTGCCCACTCTGTTGCTCAGGTACTACCTGAAGAGCAACATGGAGACGGAGACGCTGTGTTCGGACGAGGACGCTCAGGAGCTGCTGAGGGAGAGTCAGATCAGCCTGCTGCAGCTCAGCACGGTGGAGGTAGCCACTCAGCTGTCCATGCGTGCCTTCGAGCTCTTCTGCGCCATCGAGCCCACGGAGTACATTGACGACCTGTTCAAGCTGCGCTCGCGGGCCTCCGGACCCTCCAGCCTCAAGCTCTTTGAGGAGGCCATCAACCGAGAGACTTTCTGGGTGGCAACTGAAGTCGTCAGAGAGCCCAACCAGCTGAAGCGCATGAAGATCGTCAAACACTTCATCAAAATCGCCCTGCACTGCCGAGAGTGCAAGAACTTTAACTCCATGTTCGCCATCATCAGGTGTGTGAGAGCTTTAGGACTTTAGGATTGTGAAGTGTCTTGATTTCGATAAGCTTAATATTTGCTTTTTATATATTTATATTTTTTGAGCGCATTACTAATTGTTGAATGACCAGATAGAAAGAGGTGGAATTAAAATAAACAATTTCTGAAACAATACAATTATTAACCAAATAACTCCATTAGAGGTGGGAAATATCTAAGTCACTAATTGCAGGGTGTGTGTGTTTGCAGTGGTCTGAACCTGGCACCCGTATCCAGGTTGCGAGGAACCTGGGAGAAACTGCCCAGTAAGTATGAGAAGCTCTTCAGTGACCTGCAGGACTTGTTTGACCCGTCCAGAAACATGGCCAAGTACCGGAACGTTCTCAACAGCCAGAACCTGCAGCCGCCAATCATCCCTCTGTTTCCTGTCATCAAGAAAGACCTGACCTTCCTCCACGAGGGTGAGAGATGCACCTCTTTTTGTGACACTCCTGTAATCCTCATTAGAGAAACCCTGCATGTCCACACACGTCGGTTTTCTAGTTTTTTTTAGAGAAATACTGCAAATAGAATAGAACTCTACAGAGAAAACTAATATAGACATGCTGGGCAGGTGTAGGTTAGGTATGTATAAATCCTCCCTCATCATTAAGCTGTGTTATCTATTAAGAATGATGTAATTTGATCAGTATTTATGAAATGCATGTTAGTCTTAATGTTAATAGTCCTGTACATGTAGTGTACATAGAGGGGCGTAAGAAAACATTGATGTATCGAAGTATTGTGATATTATGCAACAGTTTCTCAATTCTTTATCGAATCTTAAAAACAGTAAAAAAAAGTATTTTTGGTTCATTGTTTAATTAACACTGGTTTAGTTGCGTTGTGTGTTTTTTTTAAACCCCACCTACTAGATATCAGTGTTCAGAACCAACTGTTGGATAAGATCAGATTTTTTGCATATGATAGTGTGTTTTTATATTATGCCAGTTTTTCTTAAACCTTTATTGGCAGAATAAATGGCAGCCATTTTGCTTACAGTATCATATTGTGACCCCTGTACCATGATGCGCATCATATCCTAAATATACAGCCCTGTGCATGTGTTATTTTGATAGAGAGGTAAATATTAGATACACGTGAAGAAAGTAATGTTAGATTTCAAAAAGTAAATTAACACATTGAATACGGGGTCACATTTCCCCATTGGTCATATAAATATTATAAATCATACAGTACATCATTAAATTTAGTTTTAAAACTGGGAGCAAATGATTATTTATTTATATATATATATATATATATATATATATATATATTTTTTTATCCCACATTTTTCCGCACCATCTACCCACCCAGATAGAGTAAGACCAATTGTGCTCTCTCGGGGCTCTGGCAGCTGTTATGGCGAGCTGCATGACCGGGATTCAATCAAGCAATCTCCTTCAAATGATTTTTATACTCTGTTTTTATTCTATAACAGAAACAATGTGCAGTATATTATTTTGCTTTCTATTGCAATATATCCCAGTATTGCATCTCAGGTTTAAGCCCGCTACTAAAACATGGTCTTGTTCTATCATCTCATTTCTCTGTAGGCAACGACTCGAAGGTGGATGGCCTGGTGAACTTTGAGAAGCTGCGCATGATCGCTAAAGAGATCAGACATGTGGGCAGGATGGCGGCGGTGAACATGGACCCTGCACTGATGTTCCGCACCAGGTGAGTCCAAACAGTCCAAGCAGAGCCTCGTGTTCCTCCGGCTCTGTCCACCCTGTAGGCTGAAGCCCGTTCACCACCGAGAGCTTTGAGTGCGCCTCACAGCCATGTAGCTCCACAGCGCCTCGGCTTCACCCACACACACACACCTACACACACACAGGCTTTCACTGGAGGTTTGTGATCGGCTGCAGACGTGTGTGTGTGTGTGTGTGTATATTGTATTTCTGTACAGACCACTGTTATAAGTGTGTGTGTGTGTTTATAATGTGTTAATGTGCAGATTACTGTATGAGTGTGTACGTGTGTGTGTGTATATTGTATTAAGATGGTATAACTGTTGTCTGTCTGAGGGTCTCTGGTGTTACTCTTTTGTCTCTTTCTCGTCATCTAAGCATCTCTAAGCAAGTCTCCCTCTCGTTCTTTGCTCTCTCTCTCTCCTTCACACACTCTTTATCTTTGTGTCTCTCTCCCCTTCTCCCCTCCCTCTTTGCTCCGCCCCCACACGTCACTGTTCATGGCTCTACCTTGCAGGAAGAAGAAGTGGAGGAGTTTGGGGTAAGTTTGGTCTCCAGTCGGTGACCTCTGTCCTCCAGCCCCATTGCCTCCTTGCTCACACGCACTCCTCCCTTCTCATCTTTAATTTCAGCTGCTCCTCACCTGCTCATCTCCTTCCTTTGCGTTCTGTTGTTTTGTTTGGTTTTGATTTGTGCGCGCCTCTCGCTCTGACACGCTGCTGTCAGAGAGTGCGACTGCCATCACTTTTGCTGCTCCGGGTCATTTAAACACACGCTAATATGCTTAAAGTACCACAAAAACATTCATTAAAAATGCCCACACTAACACAGGGTTCCCACATGTGGTTTTTATTACATTAAAACACCTGAAAAAAAAAAAAAACCTTTAGTTAGATTGCCGCCTTATTTCTTTAGTTTTATTTAAGCTATTACCTACTAAATAAGTCTTAATATTAGTTAAGTGAAGATCTGATGTCCATATGTTTAAATATGTGTCCAGTGTTAACATCTTTTTTATTGAAACATATAAAACATATAACATAACATATAAAAGTAATAACATATACAAGTTTGAGGAAATATATAAAGTATTTAAAAAATATATACAGCTCTGGAAAAAAAATAAGATACCACTTAAAATTATGAGTTTCTTTGATTTTATCAAATTGAAAACATCTGGAATATAATTGGAAATTGGAAATATCACAAAATATAGTCCCTGTTTTTTTTTTTTGTTTTTGTAAAGAGTGGGAACCCTGTAACACCATCTCTACTCATACATAGTTTGAGTTCTACACAAGTACATCATTCTGCATGGCACTGTATCACGTGGGTACCTCTCTTTACAGCAAGACTGCCCTTATGAAGAGTTTATAAATGGTTCATGCGAGGTCTATTATAATAAGGTAATAAACACCTTGTAAATCATTGATAAGCAGTTATAGCTCATTAATACTTTTATACAATTATACAATTATAAAATTTGGTTTAGTAAGGTCAGTAACAAACAGAATATGGTTTGATTCCCTGGGTGGGCATTCCACTCTACACAATTAGAGCTAACTGTTTTTATGGATGTGAAAGAGTCGTTTCTACTATTGTCTAGTCTATTTTTATGCCTTTTGCCTGCGCTGTTAAAACAACTAAGGCACTTACTAATATTTCTACGATAATGGTTGAAGGGGTTTGTAAGTGACGTGTTCAAATACATTTCTGGCATATTGCTACCTTAGCAGTGTAAAACACTGGCTAAATTGAACCCTGACAACAGCCATCTTGGCAATGCTCTTAATAAAAAAAACATTGCTGTTCCTCTAAATGACTTGCTCGCACACTTTCACAGTGTGAACGTGCAGGTCGGTTTCCTCTGCAAAGAAGCGCAGAAGCACTGTGCTGTTAAAATACCAATTTGCCAAAATCAGAGTGCACCTGCCTCTTAAAGGGAATGACAAGTACCATTAAAGGGAAAAGCCAGAACACACCTATGATTAATTAAAATAATTAATGCATGCCTTTTGTGCATTTTGAGCCGCGCAACCCGGACTTTTCCTGTCGTTATGATGGCAAAGACACACTAAAGGCACACCCCAAATCAAGCTGTGCTTACTAAATATTTTTATACTATGCATCATTTGCGATGACATTTTTAGCATTATCAGTGTGGGGTCTCTGTAATTCTGTGATCCTGATAATGTAATTAGCTCCCTTTTTGGTTGCTGTAATAATAATTATTAACTTAGCCTAGGAAACGCCAAATCACAGGACAATAAAAAATATATATATATAATTTATTCTATAACATTTCACTCTTAAACATTTTATTAGGTAGTACTGCTTAATACTGTTTTCTAAGGTGTTTATAACCTTATTAACATTTAACTGCTAATGGACTGTTTTTTTCTTAACCATTCATAAGAGCTGTCTCATTGTGAAAGGGTTCCATCATCTAATATTACATCACATATTAATGTAATCCTGTGAAGATCCATCAAAGCAAAAGTGATTTGTGTTAACTGTGTATAACCTCCAGCTACAGTACTTACCAAAAAAGCATGTCTTTGCCAGGTTTTTCTTTTCAGTGCTGTGAATTTTGGTTTAAGTTTTGTTTACAGTTTTGTGTGTTGAGTGACATGTTCACCTGTGTATTGAAGGTAAAAGTAAAATCCACAATAGTTTAAGTGTAATTAGTTATGGCATTGTGGCATTATACCCTAAAACTCCAGTTTCTGCTTGACCCAGGTGCTCCCTGTGCTGCTCAGTAACTGTAAACTGCACTGCAGAAGTCATATCCTGGCTGGTGAAATCACTTTAACTAAAATTTAAAATCTCCGTTTTTGAGATTGCTGTGCGAAAGTAACACATTTTTTTTTAAGATTATATTTGTTTGGTCTATTTTTACGGAATTGCACTTGACTTATATATATATTCATTTGCTGTTTTTCGTATTTTAAGACAATAATGGGGTCTATGAGTAATTTAATTAAAACATTTTAAAATATATATTTTTTTATGTTCACCCTCCAAAAACACATTTTTTTTTATTAATGCTTAAAGCTATTATTATATGACATGTGACTGAATGATAAATACCTCTTATTTTTATATATATATTTTGCATTAATAGTGTTCCATTTTAAATTTTTCCTTTTATATTTTGTGAGATGGAGTCGCAAAGTTAAGTTCGACAGAACCTGTATTAAAACGTCTAATATAATATAAACGTAATATATTGTGTCCTATAACATTTGTCATGACTGACTCGTCTGTTGGCATGGACAAATCTAGCCAGATTACCCCGGTCACCATCATTACCATCCACTGTTCTGTCTACTGTGGGTGGTAACATTTTTTCTTGTCTATTAGGTGTCTCTATTACACACGTGACACTGTGGATCAGGGAATGTTAAATGCCTTGTCATGAGCATGCTGACCAGTGTTCAAATTCACTCACAAGATAACACCTCACAACTTATACATATCAGTATAAGTGTGGGCAATTCTAAGCCACCCCCAAGCCATCATCTGATTTAACTCTTGATAATTAGATTTCAAAGTGCTGTCCCATGACTTTTGGCATATCAGTGTAATATTCTGTAACAGTAATCTTGTAGTTGTAGATATTCAGAACAGATGTCACTGGCCATGAGATGTTTTTTGCAGTGTAAACCCAGTTTAGAAAAAAAAAAAAACAATCGATTATATTTGGAATGTGAATGGAAGAAAGATTTGCTGTGTATTTCTCTTAACCCTGTGCAACCAACCCTTCAATCTGAGTTGAAGTGCCCTCCTCTTCTCCTCCCCTTTCGTCTAATTGGCTGAGATCCCGAATGCATGGAATGTTCTAAAACTGCGAGGAATGCGACTTGCTGCATGCTTGTGTCTAAGAGCACTGTCTGGTCTTGGCCTGGCCACGCCCCCGCAGCCTCCCTGACACCGTGCATATGTGTCCGCGCAGGTCTCTCAGCCAGGGCAGTGCCAATGCAGCAGTGCTGGACGTGACCCAGACGGGTGGCCACAAGAAGCGGGTGAGGCGGAGCTCCTTCCTCAACGCCAAGAAGCTGTACGAGGACGCACAGATGGCCCGCAAGGTGAAGCAGTACCTGTCCAACCTCACGCTGGAGACCAACGAGGAGAGCCTGCAGACGCTCTCCATACAGTGCGAACCCTCCATAAACACTCGTAAGTGTGATACACACATGTATACACACTCTGCCCAGTAACTGTGCACTACCCATGACTGTGAACAAGAGCATCTGTCACTGAAAACATAACAATATTATGACCATCATTTTGTTTCTGTTTCTATACACATTATTCTTTTTTTTTTTCTTTTTTTTTTAAGCTCCACTGATCATATAGGATTCTGTGTAGTCCTGTCCTATCAGTTTCACTGCATACTTTGATTTATATCTTTAGGACCCCACAAGACCATCACAGAGTAGGTGTAAAGGAGGTTTTCAATGTTATGTCTGATTGGGGAATATCCACTATAAATAAGGCTGATCAGATATTGTCTTGTGCTATTCCATATAATTCAAGATTCATCATTCATCATCAGTTATTGCTCTGGGAATTTATTAATGCTTAAAGCATTAAAAGTGCCAAAACATTAAGACATGTTAAATTAACAAGCGCCTAATAGCCTGGGTCACAGAATGTCCCAAACCTCTGCCTTGTTTTTACTGTACCGTATTTCTCAGATTATAAGGTACATCGGATTATAAGGCGCAATTGTCAATTAATTAATTAATTAATTAATTAATTAATTAATTATTTTCTGGTCTATTTTAAGGCGCATTAAGCTACACTTGTAAGAATGCATACTTTAAGTGAACAAGGGTGTCGCCATGTTTCTCTTCTAATTAAACAAAACTGTAATTCTTAAAAAAAAAAAAAAAAAAAAAAAAACCTTTTTTCAAAGTCAAACAAGCACTAGATGTTAATTTACATAGATATCTTTCCTGACAACTGTATGTTTGGGTGAGTAAAGTGCTTCTGTTTATTTACAGTAAGCTTAAAATTACAGTATTTTGTCCAAGGGTGAGCGCTAGCCTCGGTTAGCAAGTGCTAGCCAGCCGCGGTTAGCAGTGCTTGCCAGCCGTGGTTAGCAGCGCTTGCCAGCCGCGGTAAGCAGTGCTTAGCCAACCGCGATTAGCAGTGCTTAGCCATCCGCGGTTAGCAACGCTAGCCAGCCGTGGTTAGCAGTGCTTAGCCATCCGCGGTTAGCAGTGCTTAGCCAGCCGCGGTTAGCAGTGCTTAGACATCCGTGGTTAGCAGCGCTAGCCAGCCGTGGTTAGCAGTGCTTAGCCAGCCGCAGTTAGCAGTGCTTAGCCATCCGCAGTTAGCAGCGCTAGCCAGCCGTGGTTATCAGCGCTACCACGTTTGCAGTGCTTAGCCAACCGCAATTAGCAGTGCTTAGCCATCCGCGGTTAGCAGCGCTAGCCAGCCGTGGTTAGCAGCGCTTGCCAGCTGCGGTTAGCAGTGCTTAGCCAGCCGCGGTTAGCAGTGCTTAGCCATCCGCGGTTAGCAGCGCTAGCCAGCCGTGGTTAGCAGTGCTTAGCCAGCCGCAGTTAGCAGTGCTTAGCCATCCGCAGTTAGCAGCGCTAGCCAGCCGTGGTTATCAGCGCTACCACGGTTAGCAGTGCTAGCCAGCCGTGTTTAGCAGCACTAGCCAGCTCCGGTTAGCAGCACTAGCCTGATACGGTTAGCGCTAGTAAATGCCGCCCGAAAGCAGTAGACTGAGGAACCATATATGCTATATGCTATACAGTAAAATTCAGTATAAAATAAGACATTAAACAGTATTTGTATTTTTCCCCATTTAGCAGTACCTAAGGGCTCCGGGGACAGAAAGAGGCCGGACACGTCTCCAGTGGTTGCACGAGCGGCCGCCCACCAACGGCAGCAGCTCCAGAAGCCCAACCAGGCCCTGCAAGTGCCCGCCGTCGCCCTCTACCCCTCCCGCAAGAAAGTGCCCGTCAAAGACCTGCCGCCCTTCGGTAAGGAAGCATTCACAAACACCGTGTCTGAGTTTCTAAAAGCAGTGTTCAAACCCAGTCTAAATCAGAGACGCTGTCTGCAGGCACGAGTTCTCCACAGTCCCTGAAGAAGATCCTGTCTCTGTCAGAGGAAGCCAGCGATCGGCACAGGAAACAAGCAGACGATGCCGTTTCCAACGCCTCCTCTCAGCTTTCCTCTCCTCCCACGTCTCCACACAGCTCGCCCAAGAAAGGTGAGACCAGGATAGAACATATTTACACCCATGACCATGTTACACACTCTCGTACACAAGATACACAAAACCATACAGGAATTATTTACGCTTTCCTTTCTGCTGTCTAATAATCTATACAATTGTAAATTTGTGAAAACCTTGTATCTCCAAAAAGGCAATTGTACCTCAATCCTGGATTTTCTGGGCAGCCATTGGCTACATATAATTGAACTTTAGAGAGTTTTTTGTCCATTAATCCTGAATTTGAGGTAAATTAGTCTAAAAAAAATAAAATAATAATAAATAAATAAATAAATATAAAGATTTTCCTTGAGAGCAATAATATATATAATCTGTGGCATTGTTGCACTCTGCTGGAAGCGTAATAAAATACTGCACAAGCCTCATTTGGCAGCACAGGACCAGCTAAGTGCTGTAGTGTCACACACAGTTCATGCCTCTGGCACTATGTCTCAGTTATGTGCATGCACACACACACACACACATTTGCTTATAAGTAGTGCCCTCTGGTGGTCACCCACAAAAGCGTTCCTGAAATGTCTGCCATCTTGTGGTGAAACGACAACATTTATAGCAATACACACACACCCACACACACATCTCATTGCCAGAATAATGGATCCTGTTTTTGTTCCTATCTAATGTGGAAGCCAGTTGTAGCATCACTGACCCGTGTTTGCCTTGCCTGCAGCCTTGGCGTCTTTGAGAAGTCAAAGTGTGCGGAGCTTTACCTCTCAGTGTAAAAAAGCAGCTGCAGGTAACACGGACTGGACTGACCTGAGGACAGCAGCACTCAGGGAGAGCCCCCCCAAATAATGGGATATGTATTTACTGGTATTTGTGGAATTAACGAAAGAGTTGCATATATTTTTTCATATATATTTCTATATATGTAGGGCTACGTTTTTTCACTGCCATGTAAAAAAGCTTGTATCTCTAAAACAGTAATGTTTCAGGAGATTTAAAAATTCAATGTGAATAACACTGGAAATCAGTTTAAAAAGATTTTGTTTCAGATCATTTTTATTGGTCCAATTACACAATGTCAGAATCATGAATCAAGAATCATGTCTGCCAGGTTCACATTATGACAGAAAGTGATAAACAGCAAATACAGAGATACAAGGTTTTTGCAGGACAGTGAAAATCTTCAGTAGAGCTATGCTGTAGTGAGAGTGTAAGACCAATATTCCCTGAATTTGGATGGACTCTCTCTGTGTGCTGTGCCGTTGCTTTGTCCTAGTTGTAGACTGCAGAGGCTCTGATAGGTCAGTAGAGCTGCAGCTGGCAGGCTGCCACTGTGAGGATTGTCTGCCATTGAGGAAACTCAGCCTCATTGATTAGCGTGGTTCTGAACAGGAGCCCGGTTGGCTCTCAGGGACTTGGCTGAGTTTTTCTGAATGGCAGATTCAGAAAAGTGCTTGGAAGTGCTGTCTTTTTTATTTTTAAAGTACAGTACCAGTCAAAAGTTTGGACATACCCCTTTTCATTAATTTATTTTCTACACTGTAAATTAATGTTAAAGACAAAAAAACTATGAAGGAATGCACATGCAATTATGAGGTAAACAAAAAAGGGTTAAATTTGACAAAATGTATTTTATACTTAAAATTCTTCAAAGTAGCACCTTTTTCTTTGATGCCAACTTTGCCCACTCTTATTATTATTCTCTCAGTCAGCTTCAAGAGGCAGACCCTGAATGGTTCTCCAATTGGGGTGTAACGATGCACTCTAATCACAATTCAGTTGACAATTATGGAAAGTTTTTTTTTTTTTACAGTATATTTTCACAGTATATGGTGCATGTAAAATCCTTTAATTTTCCCAAAAAAATGTCAGTGTGTCTTATGTATGAATTTTACCAGTCAGGTAAAGGCACTTCCCTGAAGTGCAGTGCAGTGCAAGCTGGAGCTGTATTAGCATTAGCTGAGAGCGCCCTGGCTTTAACGGAACACTCAGGGTTCTTCAGTGTAGTGTTGTTGGGTGGCATTTACTAGCGCTAAACTGCTGCTAGCACTGCTGCTAACTGAGGCTAGCGCTGCTGCTAACCACGCTGTTGAAAATATTGGAAATCTAAGCTTATTATAAATAAACTGAAGTGCTTTTTACTCACCCACATAAACAGTTTTTAGCAGAGACATCTGTGTAGAATACTGTTCAACAACCATGTTCTGTAATATTGTAGCTTTAAATGTGCCTTATAATCCAGTGTGCACAGTGTATAAAAAATAGACCAGAAAATTGACGTTCATTGCTAGTGCTCCTTATAGTCCGTAAAAACGGTAATTTGACTGCTTTTAAAAATCAGACATTATACTTTTCATTCCACGACATTATTGGAAATCTGTCCTTCCTTTTGGCCTGTAAGGGGTGGGTGAAGGACCTATTGTTTTTCCCAGTCCACGATAGTTAAGCCTGGACAGCCAAAAGTTGTGCAGCGGGAAAAACAGCTTGTGTGATTGGCTTTAGCCAAAAATGTCTTAACATATCCTCTCCCTTTGCCTTACACCCACTGGTTCTTTGGCCCGCAGTATAGAGGGATTATGACCTCTGGTGTTCAGACAATGCACCTGCAAGCTTGGATACACCCCTATTGTCCAACTTTTTTAAATAATTTTTAGAGGTGTTGAGCTCTTGTTAACTGCCTTTCCTTCACTTTGCGCTGAAACTCATCCCAAACCACCGGAGTTGGATTTTTATGTGCTTTATTTTTTTATTTGTCTTTTATCTAATTATGTATATGTTCCATCATAGTTTTTATTAAGTCTTTAATACTAATCTACAGTGTAGTGAATAATATAAAAAAGAACAAATATTAATGAGAATGTGTCCAAATTTTTGACTGGTATATAATAAATGAAGTTTGTGCTGTGTTTCTGTTAGGGAAGCATAGTGTTACCCTAGGGGCTGCCTTGGGCATGCCCACACCTGTATAATTTGTGAGGTGCTATCTTGGGTAAATGAGGCTGAACACTGGTCAGCATGTTCATAAAAATGTGACATGAGTGAATTATGGGAGTTGGAATTATAGTAATGGATTATAGTAATCATAAATAGTCTAATGTATGGCAGCGTATGGTAGAATAAGGTTCACTCTGCTAAAACTGATAAAATAAAGAGGAATTTGCTGCGTCGACAGGTTTTGGACGAGCAGGTGACAATCTGTCTGACTCAGGCCACAGCGAGATATCGTCCCGGTCCAGCCTGGTCAGCACCTCATCCCTGGACATGGGTCAGGACGAGCGGCGGCACCGTTATGGAGGAGGAGGAGAGGGTCACGGCGGGGTTCACCGGCTTGAGCGCAGAGCGACAGCTGATCCAGACCAGTACAGCTTGGGGTGAGTAACATGACTAACCCTACAATCTGATCCTGCAGCTCTAAAATGGGATATACTAATTCACACTTGTACCCTAACTGTCCTACCAAGTGTTACATTTTCATTATCGTAAACTATGACGAAAAATACTTGTTTAAAACTTTAAAATCCAAATAAACTCTGGTTAACCCTGAATAATCAGATGATCAAAATCACCTGTGAAAATTTACACTGGCCCTGACCTCTATCCTCAGGTCGTACTCGTCCATGCAGGACTGTCGGGGTGTGTACGCTGGAGCAACGGTGCTTTCTTCACCCAGCTCAGAGGAACTGACCCAGGACCAAGGAGACCGCGTCTCTCTGGACGCCGCAGACTCTGGACGAGGGAGCTGGACGTCCTGCTCCAGCGGTTCCCACGATAACATCCAGACCATGCAGCAGGGCCGCAGCTGGGAGGTGCTAGCGGAAGGGGCCGGACTGTGGGCGGGCCGAGGCAGCTGGGCGTCGGCCTGTTCGTCCTCATCCTCGTCGGCGGCCTGCTGGGGGGAGGATTCAGAGGGTGATACAGGAACCATAAAGCGGCGAGGGGGAAAGGACGTTAGCGCTGACCCAGAGACCAGCAGTATCACCTCCACAGGCTCCGAGGAGTCCAAACAGCACAGCCGACGCCCGTCACCTATCACCGCTGGGAACGCCAAGGGTGTGATCAGTAAGTAAAATCATTCCTTCTTTCTCTTAGATACATAATCCTGATTATAGATATAGTTTTAGATATTGATCACTCTTCCACCTCTCAACCACCCCTGTTCCTCCCCACCAGCACGTAAAGACGGCCGGTACCGCGACCCCCCGCCCACGCCTCCGGGTTACACAGCGCTGACCATCTCAGACGTGACTGAGGGGGCGGCCCACGCTGGCCGGAGGCCGCCGGACTACACCACGGCCCTGCAGCGCTCCCGTCTGGTCACACACTCGCCCGACTCCCAGCAGCCCCCCACCGCAGGCAAGCCGGGGCCGTCGGACCTCCGCGGCTCAGCGGAGGACCAGGCACAGGAGGTGGAAGAGGAGGGTGAGTGCTTGTCTCCCAAACTCAGAGCTCAGAGGAGGAGAGGCCCACACACAGCAGTGCCCCCCAGGCCATGAGTTACACACACCACCCCGGCAGGCAGGTAAAACTTCCCAAACTCCAATTTTTCCTCACACACACAAACACACACACATGCAAACACACACACACATTTATTAGGGATGCACGATATATATACCAAAAATTATAATGCGACTGTGGTATGTCCGTTGTTGCTGTCGGAAAAATTAATTTCCATTTTTCTAAGGCTTCCGTTTTTTAAAGAGTTCAATGTTTTTCTGCTTTCATAAAGGGTGTCAAGTTAACTTTATTGTGACTTCCTCTGAAAATGAAATAAAAAAATTCTGCAATTATTATTACATTCACAATTTTGTTGAAAATATACAGTATATTGACAAAATTATCCACTCACCCATCTAAATCATTGCATTCAGCTGTTCTTATTCACTTTCAGAGAAAAGAACTCTTAATGCTTTAACATACCAGGACATTTTGGAAATGCTATGCTTCCAGCTTTGTGGGGATGACCCCTTCCTGTTCCAACTTGACTACGAACCAATTCAAAAATCAAGGTCCTTAAAGAAATGGAAGAGCAAGCTTGGTGTGGAAGAACCTGACTGGCCTGCACAGAGTCTTTTCTGGGGTACTAACCTTTGTTGAATAGCCTACCAAAATACAACACTTTTAGCCAATGATTTTATTATGGCATTAACAAGCTCAAAGTAACTCCCTGACAATGATTGAGAACATTGAAAGTGCACAAATAGTTTATTAAAAAACACTGTTTAGACACAGAGTACTTTGAGTACATTGTTCATCGGGTGCCGCCATCTTTAAATAATGTCGTTATAAGTCGAATGATGAGCAAGAACAAATGGGTAGGATATGGGAACAGATTGCAAAAGTAATTCAGCTGAAATGCATGAATATTGTAGAAATATATACTTTAGGCATGAGCCAAAAGTTCATGCTCGTTGTCCCAGCTGGCCACCAATGTCAGTAGACGTTAAATTCAGGTTGAACGTTGGTCCTGATGTCAGATGACAAAAAAATGACGTCAGCATAACATCTAATACTGTAACGTGCCTGCAGGGTGAGTTTTACCTGTAAAATTACATTCCTGTTTTGTTAAAATAGCATACACAAACAAGCTCGTTCCATTAGTTATAGTGTTATAGTATATATATATATATATATATATATATATATATATATATATATATATATATATATATATATATATATGTGTGTGTGTGTGTGTGTGTGTGTATATATTTTGACCACAATTAAATGACATAAATGGATCAGAATTGTGATGATAATTAAAAAACAATATATCGTGCATACCCAACACACACACGCACACCTGCACCCTCAAACTCACAAGCTCACATACTCATGTTGCTCCACACACACAGACACACACACTCACGTACACTGCGTGTGCCTCTGGGCCCCGAGCCGGAGCCTGCACTGCATGCTAAAAATCACAAGTCATCCACGGCCCCCGCCACCATCACAAGCCACCAACCACCACCACCACCCCATCTCACGCAGTGCATGCAGCGCCATGCAGATGGCCCTTCACCACCACCACCGCCGTGGCAGCTTCCCTCCCATCACTCTCTCTCTCTGCTCTGCAGTATGTGTTAGGCACTCTCACCATCAGTGCTGTCCTGTAGAATCTGTAGACCTAATAATGCTTGCATAGCTACTAGCAGTACTGTGAGATACTGTATGTACTTAGTTAATTACAGTTTTAAATACTGATTAAGTAATAATGAACCCTATTTAACTATTACCACAGTTGTCTTATCCCACTTAGTGCATGTCTAGTCATGTGACAGATGCTTTACTTGTGAATGTAGTTAACGTATTTATATTAGCTGAGTTGTTTTTATTTAGGATTGAGTGTTTTTCTATGTGTGCCTCGCGTTGTTTGACACTGGTGTGGTAAGACCAGTATAATATATACTGTATGTTGTTATGTATGTCACGGACACATTAGAGCTGGCCCAAACATAGTTATACAATGTATAAATAATTATATGTTTCTTAGCAACTTTCTAAACTGCAGCTTCTAATTCAAAATTTTCTTTGTGCCTTAAAGGTAGGACAGGGTAATATGGTAAAAAAAAATATATATATCACAATATTTAAAACATTTTCATGATGAACTATATTTTTTACAACGTTTTAAAGGAGAACTCCCGTGTAAAATTGACTTTGGGTGTAGTAAAACATGATAAACAGTACTAACCTTTGTTGAATAGCCCACCTCCCCTCAGCTTTCCGAGATCTAGCAATTTTGAGCTTTTTGCCAACACTCTTTACAATGGCCGCTTCGGGGCATCCACTTGACCCTGCATATAAAACGGGCTACATTTAAGCCTGGATAACGGTGTAAAAAGTAGGGCTGGGAATCAATCCGAATTTCCTGGATCAATTCGATTCTGATTCATGAGGTCAAGATCTGATTTGATCCACGATTCGATCTGATTCGATTCGATATCGATCTATTGACATATTGCTGCATTATCACTTTTAAAAAAAGAAACAGCTCCATGTGTGTTTGTGACTGTATCTGTGTATCTGTAAGAAGGACACACTCTCGCTCTCTTTTAAGTTTGGGTTTCGTTTAGCCGGCACCTGCTTTTTATACTGCCCCTTGCGCGTCAAAAAAAATAGTGCCTATAGTCACCTGGAAAAGATTAATCCACATATTTTTGGATCGATATCGTATTTTTTGAGCGTGAATCGATATTGGATCGCGGATCAGTCTTTTGAACACAGCCCTAGTAAAAAGCGATTTATCTGCAGGGGCAAGTGGATAACCCAGAGGTTAGAACTTTTTATCATACTTTACTAAACCAAATGTCAGTTTTACCCCAGAAAGAACCCCTTTAAAAGATAATATACACCCAAACCAGCAAATTCTATTAAAGAATTATCCTATTATCCAACCCCTAATATATATTTTAAATGTGCTGCATTATACACTGAACATTTATATGTATATAGAAGAGTGCTATGATTATTAATGTTTAGAGATTTTTTTTGTGTCCTTCATTTACAGCAGGATGATATTGTAGTATTTTCAGTTATGCTTTATAATGCAATTAGAAATTATCCAATATTACTGGGATTAAATTCTCTTCTCTTATTATATGACTTATTATATATTATATATTATATATATATATATATCTGAGGCCATCATATGTTAGAAAAAATTTAAGTTTCTTTGATAAATTCCAATTTAGCTTCATAATGTAAATCTGGTATTTATTCTGTGCATTGTGTCAGAATTTCATGACTAATGGACTAATAGAAATAGTCCATAATGTAAAATCTTTTTACACTTATTCCGTTAAAAGTTAATTAAAAAAGTTTTTATTTTTTATTTTTTTAAGTTGCTACAGTGGGTGTATTTTTTTTTCTTTGTATCAGGAGTGATAGATTTAAGAAAAACTAGTCTTTGACTGATTTCGCCTATAATATTTATAACAACAAGGTAAAAATACTACAACAAGATTTTTAAAAGATTTAGGCCAGCCCTAGTACACATGTTTTTTGTATGTATGTGTATATTTGTCTTTTTCTGACCGAGGTTTCTTTCTTCCTGCTTCCAGAGGATGAACAGGTGTCAGCCGTGTGAAGGGGAGAGCACTCTCTACTGTTGGACACTTGGCGCTGTGACCCAAGGTCTAGTACAGGGCCTCTGGAGGCAGACAGACAGCCAGAGCAACCAATCATCATCTCAGCGGCACTGCCTGTCTCCCTCCTCAGCGGTGGATTCATCTCCCTTCCCTGCCTTAATTCATCATGAGGGGTCTTGTAGCCCTGCATGCTAAAATACTGTGAAGAAAGGAGGAGAATGAAAAAAAAAAAGAACAGAAGAAAAATAAGCAAGATACTTGGCACTTTGGAAAATCGTACTTGTCCATAAGAAAAGAGAAAAGAACGAATAAAGACTGAAACTGAACTTGAAACAAACACAGCGGTGCGACATTCACACAGAGACAAAACTGCCGTCGAGAGGTGACAAGTGACTGACATTGTCGTCCTAGAAGAGCCCGCCCCCTTTTTTCCGCACACAACAACAAACTGCATTGTTTCCGCCTGCACTTTTTACTTATAAACTACGTTTTATAAGATGAGGACAGAATGCACACACACACTCTCATCTCACTCTGGAACACACACACACACACACACTCTAGAGTAGGGGAAATAAAACACTCCAAACTTTACAAACTCCCGCTACACTAAGTCTCTCTCTTTCTCTCTCTATCTCTCTTTAAGTCTAAGCATCAGCGCTGGTCAGAACAGAACACTCCATTGGTTGTGTGTGGGTGTGTATCAATCACTGTTGCAGTATTATTTGTACAGTCGGACTGCTGTCCAGCAGTGTGTGGGAGAAGATGTTAATGCACTAAAGGAGGAAGAGGAAGGAAGCACACTGGCACAACTGTCTTTGGGAGCATCCCAAAGCTTTGGATTCAGCAGACTACTTCTCTTCGGCCCATTGGTGGAGAATGCTGGGGAGTGTGTATGAATTCCATAGAGAACCCAACTTTACCAATGCTTCGCTAAAAGAAGAGGGAGAAGGCAGCGCAGGTGGTCCACAAGGCTTTAACACATCGAACAGCGCAGAGATACCGGAGCACTGCATCCGTTTATCATTCACAGTGCTTTGATGAGAGTCTAGACTCTGATGTCTAGACTGTTACATCAGAGAGCGGCTCGGACACCCGGCAGGCCTTAGGCAAGGTTTTTCTTTTTTAGGCCATCTTACTCTTCAGAAAATAAAAATGTCAAGTTTCAATTTAGTTCCTACTTCACTTTACCCACTCAGTCACTCGAGGAGTACAAGAAAGGCTTGGTTTTATTGCTGCTAACACCTCTACATACGTTTGGGACAATATCAATATCCACAGGTTTTCACTCCCATAGATATCTTTTGTGAAGTTCTTTAGCCACAGTCACCTGTTCTGCAGGTGGAAAAATGCCATATTTAGTAAAGAATTAATGATCTAGGAAATCTCTAAGAACTCCAATCGGGCTTATTTGTTTCAAGTCAAAAGAATCCAGTTCATAAAGTGCTGCAGATGCTTGTCAAATACTTCCCCAGATTTCTGGTCGCTCTAAAATGAACCCAGAAATGCTTAGAAGATGCTTAGTCTTTCAGCAGACATCATGGTCCAAGTGTCAAGGATGGAAAAATGGAAACATGCCATGACGAGGCTTCTTAAAATGAATCATGTAGGAGTATAATAGATTTGAAAAACTTTAATTAGGTTTTTTTTTTATTGGTGGACAAACAAATGGTGTTCATAACACGCTGCAGTTGCTTATCAAACACCTCCCCTAACTACAGGTTGCTCTTAAATAAACATAAATATGCTTAGAAAACCATCTTCCATCAGACATCATAGCCCAAATGAGTGATAGACTGCATTCCCCACAGTTTTCTTTGTCACTAAATTCTCATTTCAAATTCCTACCTGTTTGAGTGGTACAGACAGTCACGTTTTGCTGAAGGTTAGTCCAGCCAGTGAAGTTGTGCTATTTTATCTTACTGACATGAACCAGCCTCAACCTCTCTGTCAGGTGTCATCAGACATTTGTGACCAGCATAGAGTGTTGTCTTTCTGGCTTTTTGTGGTGCTAACATAAGTAGGCCTTAAAAAGGCTCAAGTCATGCCTGTGTCACCGTGTCAATGCACGTACAAAAGGACTGGACCAAAACTGCTCAACAGACAAAACGAAAGGACAGATTTCAAAAGAACTTTCCCTCAGAATCGTGCTTCTAAGACTCCGGCGTGGGGGAAGGATCATGTTAACCGACCCAAAGGCAAAGCAAGGCTGCCGAGCTGATCAAGCCGATAGAACTCGACGGATGAGAACAAGTCACTTTTATCATTTTATTTTTATCACTGAGTTAAGCTGATCACATTGATCAGTCGTTAGGAATGATAAACTTTGAAATGGGGGGGTGGGGCGGGGCTAAAAAGATTGCAGTGTTTTCCACTGTACCCTGTAATATCACTTCAATGTTTCTTTCTCTTCTTGCTGTAATTTTTCTTTGGGTTTTGTAATGGTTGCAATCGTTTAAAAAACAAAAAAAAAAGAAGAAAAAAAAAAGACTCGATCACATTTGTAAAACAGTGGTTCTATAAATCATTCACTTCCATTTGAATTTTTGGAAACTAGTCATGCTTTTCTGGCGAGCTGAGTGGAGTCCTCTTTCGAAAAATAAGTTGCACAAAATGTACAAGCATAAGATAAAATTGTAGTAGGTAGCGCTGCTACTTTGTTTGATGTGTGATGTCAAGTGAGAAGTGTACATTTAGCTGGTGAAGAGTTTCTTATTCTTGACTACTTTTACCTGTACGTCTTTTACAAAGACAATTGGTGGAGTATGTATCGGTTGTTATTTTCTGTCTTTCTTTCTTTTTGTATTTTTAATACAATAATTGTAAATATTGGTTCTATTTTTGTTGAATTGTAGAAATGTACTATGTTTATGCCTCAACATCCAGTTTATATGAAGCTGGGAATCAATAAATGCGACAAAAAAAGGAATCCGCTCGTAGGTTTCAAACGCACTTATTTTTGTTTCCCCCTCATCAAGGTTTTTCTCTTTGGAATATTGTTACTTTAAATGACCTCTGGCACCATCTAGTGTTTGCACAAGATAAAGACATGGAAGTAACTTGAAATGTGTATCTCATAACTTTTTTTAACTGACAAATGTATGTCAGAATTAATAAAAAGACATCGATACTGACTTGCTGTGCCTATATAAGTGTATTTTCACTGATGGATAGTACTCTATTCATAGTAAGAGGAACTGATATGTTTCAGGTGAGTCTTTCAGTTAATTTAATTGCACATGCACCACTTGTAAGGAACCTTACACCTTGCACCGTATTGCTTCCACAGACAGTACACTCAAAACACAGGGCAATGAGAATCCCTGGAAAGATGGCGGCACAATCAACCAAACCAAACCCACAAATTTTAGCATTTTCCTTGTTAAAAATCACAATAACTGCTATATTACCATAGTTTAATGAGTCATTTAACTACTATATTGGCATGGTTTAATGTGTAGATTTAATGCTAGCTAAGTTTTCTCTTCCACCTTAAACTGGGCAAGAGAGGGCAGAAGCTGGAGCATTGAAGATGGAAGAGAAAATAAAATAAAATAAAAAATTGGTAAAGGTTTATTTCAGCTCCCCATCACAGAGGAATTAAGGGTTTGCCAATAATTTCTGCACCACCTGCCCCTTTTCTGAACGCATATGTTGCCCTCAAGTTAACTAGTTAACCAGCATCTACCCAGATAGCCAGCGACTTTGGCCCGGACTCGTTTCTAAGTCGGCACTGCTGGTTTAGAGTCGCAAGCAGAAAAATACTTCTGGCCCACAGCTGGCCCAGTGTCACTTTCTGACTGTTCTACATCAGTGTCACTGAGCAGTCGTTTTGGTGCTGGTGAAGGACTGACGCACCTGACCTGTTGATTATCTGAACACAGGTGTGTACTGGCTCAAATACGGCAGACGACCCTGTACCAGCACTGTTATAGTACACACGCACACGCACACACAGCCTGTTATAGTACTGCTTCACACACACACACCCAGAGAGTCTAATTCTATTGGCCACATTTTTCTACATGGACTGGATAAGCTGTGTGTGTGATCACGTTTAGAGTGATCTAGGTGATATTTACCTTGGTGCCCCTGCGCATCAGCCCAGTTCAACCCGTGCGGTTTCTCGTAGCACTTGGCGCGCGGATTCCTCAAACATTAAAACTTTCCTCAACTGTCAGCTATCCTGAAACCTTTGAAGTTTGTAGGTAGGTAGCAAACCTACGTACCTAAGTATTAAGTACCTTTTTTGAAATATCATTTATTTAGATTCCATGTACTTAATAAATATTTTGACCGTCAAATATGAGTTATAACCCTATCTGTGTGTCGCCTCTTCAGTTAGCTAAGCTAGCTAACTTAGCAGCATATCAAGGTGATATTATCTGAGGCTAAATTATCTCAGAATGTAGCATTAAACACATTTCATGTTAATGTAAATGATAATGCAGCTATAACAGTCATTAACATACAACCAAAAAGTATGGTTTTACTTGAAATTAAAATTGTTAACTAGTGTACAAGGCCAGAACAGAAGTACTGTTTCGGTAACCTTATTTAGGTTAGCTAAGCTAATAAATAGTTAGCTTGCTAGGATAGAAACCAGCTAGTTTGCTAGCGTTAGCTTAAATGCTTTTACAAACATACATACCGTAAAAGCATTTAGGCTGGCTAGTTAACCAATTTGGTAGTTAGCTAGCGAATTGTTTTTTATTAGCTAACCTAAACTTTTGTTTAGATGTTGTACATTAGCTAGCTAGTCAGCTAGGTTAACTTAGTGGTTGTGTGTCTCTACAAGTCACTGTGTAATGTTTGTTTTAGCTAGCTTTTTAGTTAAATAAAATGGTGCTGTGTCTGTCAGTTAATACAAAAAAATCTTTATTCAGTAATAAAGATCAGTAATATGTTCCTGCACACTCTGCTACTTTGTTAAAAATGTAAGTACTTTATTAACTTAGCTAGCACAGTTTTATATACACACTCACTACTACCAAATAAGCTTTAGTCAACATTTCTCTAATTTGTAAAATCACACTAGAAGTTGTTTGTGTGTGCAGTAAGTTATATTAGTATACTAGAGACAAAAGTGTTTTACTTAAAAAATGTAAAATCAAATTACATACAGTTATCTATAACTAACTTAGACACAACAGGAGAATTTAACAGCATTAAGTAAAATAGTGGAGCTTTTCAGAGCAATTAACTTATTCATGTTTTATATTATATTTATATATATCCTAAATTTCCTTCGGGATAAATAAAGTATCTATCTATCTATCTATCTATCTATCTATCTATCTATCTATCTATCTATTGGCAGAAAATGAAATAGGAAAATCATAGATGCCTTTTATTATTGTCAGTAAATTAATATATGTTTTAATGTTGCTGCCCCTACTTTCGCTTCTGCTAGTGCCCAATTTTCCAAGTACTTATGTTAAGAATGTGATGCTGAATTTAAAATGGTCAACATTATGGGCAAAAAAAAAATGGTCACAATGGGCAAACATAACATTATATTTGCAAATATGACTGCAATAAACATATTTAACATTAAACTATTACTGTACTTTGATTCTATTAGTTGATAGTTGTATCTATAGAAACAAGCGTACAATTAAATATGTGTAGAAAAGGTATAACTTGCTTTTAGAGCCTACTCAGGAAATATAAATAAGCAAAACTATACTGGTGTGTAATGCTCTCAGGCTAATGTTAGGTGTTGCATTGGACGCTAATGCCAACATGTTCTCCAAACGGGAGTAAGATATAAATTTACTGAGGAGGAGACATCAATGAATTATTAAATTATCTTTATCTTTAATTGTCTTATATTATTTTAATATCTATAATCAACACATTTTCCGTATAATTAATGTAGATGTATTTATTTATTTAAGTAGTACAGTATGGTGGACCAAAAATGACATATGTATAAATAAATAAATGCACGCATGAATAATTGTATAGTTAAATAAATAAAATAATACATACATTTCTTATTTATTTTTTATATATTTTTTAATTATTCATTTATATGTGCATTTATTTATTTTAACATTTGTTTATTCATTCATTTATTTCCACATTTATTTATTGATTTATTTCCACATTTATTTATTGATTTATTTCCACATTTATTAATTTATTTATTTCTGTATTTCTGCATTTGTATGATAGTTAGGTAGGTGGTCCTATCCTCGCTCTAAAGCAGGATTAGTTTTTGAGATGCAAAAGTGTTGGCTCTACTGCTCCTGTCTTGGCCTGCAGCGGCAACATTTTGAAGCTGTTGACCCTCATTTATTTTCAGCAGTTGTTACTGCAGTAGGGGTTATAGCCGTGATGTTGCTGTGCCGTCCCTTTGTTTCCTTCTCACTGATACCGGAAGTACAGGACGGTGGGGTGTGCGCCGGGACACACACCAGCACAGCGGGGTGTGCGCCGGTACACCAGTGTGTACTGGTGTATACACCACTGTCCTGTTATGTACTGGTGTGTAAAACACTGTTCTGTAGGGTGTACTGGTGTATACACCACTGTACTGGTGTGTAAAACACTTCTTTACTGGAACCCCCATGTCTGTTTTCTTGTGAATTACTGTATAAAGACAGCCGCTGTACTTCTGTGTCCCGCAACCAATCCTGCTTTAATTGCTCTAATTACCATAGACATGCAGAAATGTGGAAATAAATAAATGAAGAAATGTGGAAATAAATAAATGAAGAAATGTGAAAATAAATGAATAAATAAATGTAGAAATGTTGAAATAAATAAATGAATAAATGTAGAAATGGTGAAATAAATAAATGAATAAATAAATAAATAAATAAATGCACATTAATATATAAATAAATGTATAAATAAATAAGAAATGTATTTATTAATTTATTTATTTACCTATGCAAATATTTATGCGTGTATTTATTTATTTATTTATTTATTCATTCATTTATATGTTCATTTATTTATATATTTATTTATTTCAACATGTATTTATTTATTCATTTATTTATGTCTATATTTATGTATTTCTACATTAATATGTGCATTTATTAATTTATACTTATGTCATTTCTGGTCCTCCATAGTACAGATCAAACACACACAAAAACCTATACAGTATGTGTGTATGTACATTACTGTGAAAATGTTTTAGGCTGATGCAATTTTCTTAAAACCAATTATCTCAATATTAAGAGAGTTTTACGTAGCAAAGGTACCATGCATTAAAACAGATGCAAATAAAAATAAATACGGTAAAAAGTAACAAGAAGTCCACAGGTGCCAAACCTTTAACCTTAAACCTATTAAACCAATGTTATTCATAGTACAGAGTAGGGCTGTGAATCTTTGGGAATCCCACAATTCGATTCAGATTTGCAAATTGTATTCTGTTTCTGTTTTCTTTTTTTTCCTTTTTTTTAATATGTAAAATTTATGAATTAAACATAAATTTAATATAAGTCTTTGTTTTATGTCTTTCTTTGAGCTTTTTTTTCTCATTAACACTAATTGAGTAAACAAAATACTTTATTTAAACCAATGGTAAGTTCCTTATTAGTGTTTCCTATAATAATATATAATATATATAATATAATATAATAATATAATAATCATATTGATGTACTGATGTACGAAGTGGTTATTTACGTAAATTTTATGTACAAATAGCTTGTAGCTTGTAGTAGTAGGAATAACATTGTAGGTTCCTGAATCTACTAGTTCTTAGAAAACAAATTCACCAACAGTAAAAGACAAAGTACCTTCAGTTACAAGCAGTTTGCTTACTCTATTCAGCCCAATGTTGGGCACTGGACCGAGTCCGGTGACCGAATCTCAGCCAGCTTCAAGGAGTCAGAAACCGGAAAAGGCCCAGACCTGGTCCTACGTTCAAAAAGACACTGGACCGAGTCCGGTGACCGAATCTCAGCCAGCTTTGAGGAGTCAGAAACCGAGTAAGGCCCAGTCCTGGTCCTACGTTCAAAAAGACACTGGGCCGAGTCCGGTGACCGAATCTCAGCCAGCTTCCAGAACAGTCAGAAACTGAATAAGGCCCAGACCTGGCCCCACATTCAAAAAGACACTGGGCTGAGTCCGGTGACCGACTCCCAGCCAGCTTTGAGGAGTCAGAAACCGAATAAGGCCCAGTCCTGGTCCTACGTTCAAAAATACACTGGGCCGAGTCCAGTGGCTGGTTCTGGGCCAGCTTTGAGGACAGTCAGAAACCAGCTAAGGCCCAATTCTGGGCCAGCACTCGGTGGCTATCTGGGCCAGTCCTGGTCCTACGTTCAAAAAGACACTGGGCCGAGTCCGGTGACCGAATCTCAGCCAGCTTCCAGAACAGTCAGAAACTGAATAAGGCCCAGACCTGGCCCCACATTCAAAAAGACACTGGGCTGAGTCCGGTGACCGACTCCCAGCCAGCTTTGAGGAGTCAGAAACCGAATAAGGCCCAGTCCTGGTCCTACGTTCAAAAATACACTGGGCCGAGTCCAGTGGCTGGTTCTGGGCCAGCTTTGAGGACAGTCAGAAACCAGCTAAGGCCCAATTCTGGGCCAGCACTCGGTGGCTATCTGGGTAGGTTGCTGAGCTTTTTTTTTTGTATAATGCAATAAATGCACATATAAAATAATGAATAAATAAATACATTCATAAATAATCCTATAGATATTATATATTTGTTGATTTATGTATTTCTACGTTTATACATCTCTGGATTTATTCATTTTTGTATTTATTTCAACGTGTATTTATTCATTTATTTCTTTCTGTATTTCTGCATTTATATGTTAATAAGGTACGTGGTCCGTCCCAACCGCCACCCCCGCCGAGAAGCGGAGGAATGACGGGCTGCCAGTGTTCACACAAGTTACCCATCGATGTGCTTTTTTTCCGGCCCTACATTTTACATTTTTTTGACCTACATTTAGTTTTTTTTTTTTAATAATGTTTTCATGTGTTTTTCAGGATAGTTCTATTTTCATTTGAGGCTTTAAACAACATTGACTCAATCCCATTGCTACATAAGTGCAAATGTCAAGCAATACATTAGAAAAAAATATAATAAACAATTAAAAATGTAAAATTCAAAAATAAAATTGATTTAGGCTTTTAACTAGTAGGAATACCCTTCCTTCAGTTTTGCTGGGAGCGAGCTCTAATATAGTGCTTTTTTTGTATTTTTACCTTTAAATATATACCAATACCAGCAGGGTTGACAAGGTAGCGTAAAACTCCGGACGTGAAAAGGAGGGATGCGATGTGTGCGGAGGCTTCCGGACGAGGGGCGGAACGACGGGGCGCGCGGGCCAGCTGCTCCCCCAGTCGCGGCTCGAGCCCAGCCCTATTTCTTTCCCTGACCCGACCGACCCAGCCCAAAGTCCATATCGGCGCTGAGCTGAACTAAACAATCCATACTAAACCAAATAGAGGGTAGTTATTTGGGACATGGCTCTTAAAATCATTAGCTAATGAGGGTAATGGATGGTTTTGTTCAACTTTCACGTCCGGCGGCCCCTCGCGGCGAGGGGTGGAAATAAGTAAATGTTGAAATAAATAAATGCAGGAACAGCCTCAAATAAAGGTTCATGCATGGAAATAGATTCCTGATACAATTTTATATGTGTACTTTTTCATGACAAAATGCATGTATTCATTTATCTATACATGACTTAAAAACAGTTTAATTTAAATACATACACCTGATACAGAAGAGCAGGTAAGTATAAATGGGATACAGTGCAGTAAAATTTAAAGATATTTATATTTATTAATGTGAATATTAGTTAATGTAAACCCCTTTTTTCAAATTCTGTTTGGTTCATCATTTATCCATTGGTTTAATAAATTGCATGATAATAAATTGGATCAATTTCATGTTTGGATCTTCTTGAAAAGATAAAATGGCTTTGCGTATTTTAGAAAAATACAATGTGCATGCATGTAGAGTGAATTCTTGTGTCATAAATATCAATCAGGTGAACATGTAGTCAACCGTTTCTTTAAAATAAACACTTTTTTGAGAAAAAAAAATCAAAGGAATTAAGGAAGTTTATTTTAAACATGCTTTTTAAATGTCACATGAGTTTTGGTAACAGGACTGAGAAAAATGTAACCATCTTCGGCTAAGAAACCGTGTATTTTTTTTTTTTTTTTTTTGCAATTACTACAAAATAACCTAATAAATTCTTAGTGATTATTGAACTGGAGCAACAGAATTCCATATAGTTCATACTGGTACAGTAGGTTTTCAGACATTACTTAAGTTATTTAGTTAGTAATTATATATTCAGGTGTTTTTTATGTTTAGGTGTTTATGTTTACAGTCATTTGCTGTAGTGTGAAATAAAGTAATACTGAAATATCATATTCAGATCTACATAACCAAAGAAAGTTTAAGGTAAATTATGCTAACAAAACAAAAGACATGGTTATGGGTGGCTAAGGCTCATTAAGTGATCCACAGTTGCTGTGTGGGGATAACATCCAACCAGTTGTGTGTAAAAGTAATAAAAGTTAAGTTTTAAAATAATTTTAATTTTAAAATAAATAACTTATTTTACTTGCTTAAATGTTTGTTTTATTAAAAGCTTTCCAATAAAATTGTTAAAGCATGAATTGTCAAATGTCTTGTTGTTTCTGTTCTTATTCCCCATCCTCAGGGCAAAATATTACAGAGTCATTGTGTACAGATTTTGTAAATTGTAAGTTTTGTGCAATTTCCTAACTGATGTCCACAAATGAAAGATAAAATCTGACCTGTTAACTATGAATCAGCCAGCCAGTTCTTTCTTGTGGCAAGGCCTATTTCATACTGATGAAAAGTTAGAAATACTGTGCTGTGAAAAAGTATTTTACCATACTTACATTTTTCAGACAAATGTAACCTTGGTAAATATAAAACGTATTTAAATAGTAATTTAATTTATTAAGAGACAACAATCTATCCAAACCAACCTGGCCATGTGTGAAAAAGTATTTGCCCTGAAACCTAATAACTTTGTTGGAACTTCAATCAAGCTTTACCGATAACTGGCAATTAGTCTTTCATATCTCTGTGGAGAAATGTTGGCTCTTCTTTTCTTTACAGAATTATTATAATTCAGACACATTGGGTTCTGCCTGAGCCAGAACATCACACTACCACCACCATGTTTAACTTTTTGTATGATATTGTTTTTTTCTGAAATGTGTCATAACAGGACACACACCTTCCAAAATGTTCCACTTTTGTCACATCAGTTCACAGAATATTTACCCAAAGTCCGGGAGATCATCAAGATCTTTGTTGCAGAAAAGCAAACACAAAATAAATATATAAGGGCAAATCCTTTTTCACTGCACTGTACAGGGTCATCTCAAAAAAATAGAATATCTTTGAAAATCTTTGGCTTACAGCCAATGAAAACCCAAAATTGATACTTTTGGCAGTGTGGGCAGTGTGCCAAATCCTGCTGAAAACCGAAATCTGCATCTCCATAAAAGTTGTGAGCAGAGGGAAGCATGAAGTGCTGTAAGATTTTGTGGGAAAACAAAACTGAACTGACTTTAGACTTGATAATAAAACACAGTGGATCAACACCAGCAGATGACATGTCTCTCCAAACCATCACTGATTGTAGAAACTTCACACTAGTCCTCAAGCAGTTTGGACTGTGTGTCTCTCCACTCTTCCTCCAGACTCTGCTCCCTTGATTTACAAATGAAATGTGAAATTTACTGATGATCAGTGACGGTTTGGAGAGACATGTCATCTGCTGGTGTTGATCCACTGTCTTTTATCAAGTTTAAAGTCAGTGCAGTTTTGTTTCCCCACAAAATCTTACAGCACTTCATGATTCCCTCTACTGACAGCTTTATCTATGGATATACAGTCCCCACACTGCAGAAAGTACCAATTGGTCTTATCTAATATTCTAATTTTCTGAGAAACTGATTTTTGGGTTTTCATTGTCTCTGAGCCATAATCTTTAATAATAAAATAAATAAACGCTTAAAAAAGATCACTCTGTTTGTAATACATCTATATAATATATAAGTTTCACACCTCTAGAATATAGTCAAGAGGAAGCTGGATAATCACAAGCTATCAAACCAAGCTAAACTGCTTGAATTTTTTGCACCAGGAGTAAAGGCATAAAGTGATCCAAAATAAGTGTGTAAGACTGGTGGAGGAGAACATGATGCCAAGATGCATGAAAACTGTGATTAAAACCCAGGGTTATTCCACCAAATATTGATTTCTGAACTCTTAAAACTTTATGAATATGAACTTGTTTTCTTTGCATTTTTTGAGATCTGAAAGCTCTGCATCTTTTTTGTTATTTCAGCCATTTCTCATTTTCTGCAAATAATTACTTGAGAATATTTTGAATTTGGAAGAAATGTTGTATGTAGTTTATAGAATAAAACAACAATGTTCATTTTGCTCAAACAAATACCTATAAATAGCAAAATTAGAAAAACTGATTCAGAAACTGAAGTCCTTCTTTATTTTTATCCAGAGCTGTATAAATTCAACATATAAACATTAGTGATGCTCAGTAAACTGTAAAGTAAATAGTTTGTATATTCAGGCAATTCTTGATAGTGGTCCCTTTAAGAATTTTATTTGTCATATTGTAAAATAAGATGTTATATTAAAATTTATTTTTTACAGCAGGTAAAAAATTCTAATAGAAATAACAATCCATCGATATTTTAAGATTTTTTTTCTCTCTGTAGGCTGTATGAAAATTGCTCAATCACATGCTTGAGAATTGCTCAACCTTTAAACCTTTAAAAAGGTGCTTAGTCTTCAGAACATCCAGAACTCCTGAAGCCTTCCTATTCCACACACAACCAAAAAAGAAACACAACAGCTGCCAGGTGCGTTAATTTTATTAGATTTTTTATAAACATCAAGAATGCTTAATGAGAAAAAGGTGTATGTATGTACTATCTACTGGTTTGCACTCTTTATTCAGTGTTTTGCCCAAAGCCATGGGGATCTGGACTGCCTTCTTCTTGTTTGGTCTTTTGTTGGGCACAGGTAAGAGAAATCACCCCACCCTCACAAAAAAAAACTCACTAATCTGCTCTAAATTTAGAATAAGAATTTACTGTACGTTAGAAATGGAATTAAATGTACTTATTTTTATATTTTATTCTAGATCACACCATACTGCCAACCTATACTACAGTATATGATGTAGATTATTCAATGTATCTTTATGTCTGGTGTATGACCTATAATTGCAGTAGTCTTCTTTTAGAGACTCGATCTGGACCCCCTGTCTGCTAAAGATTTCATAGAATTTGTAATGAACTATAGTCTGAACTACATATGCAAAAATATCTTAATTTTTAAATTGCATTATTTAAAAGTCTCATTGTTAATGTAAAATCAAGTTGTCAGTGGAGTTTTAAAATCCAGTTTAATGACCATTTTGCAAATGCCTCATGTCAATTACCTTAAGCCTGTCATTTTGGATCACTGTTAATCTTACATCATAATGATATTTTAGTGGAATCTGCCTTAAAAAAGTGATTCAATTTAGGCGTTCTGTGATACCTGTAAAAACTCATATTCATATCAGTACATTTGTCACAGGAAATACATCATGCCCATGGCCTGCTCTTGGAGGCAAGTTTTACAAGTTCTTCAATACCAAAGTTGGATGGGCTGATGCAGAGGTACACTGATAGGGCTGTGTGTTGAGAGAACTTGATGATTATGATATGAGTTTTTTTGTGATATTGTAAGAGAGAAATGTTTTTAACTTTTGTTGTTGTAGGTGCCTAAAGAAATATATATGTATATATATATATATATATATATATATATATATATATATATATATATATATATATATATATATAAAATAAATGACTAATTTCTCCAAAAAAGTCGTTGTTATGGTGGTGTGTACTGTAATGATTACAGCAATGGTTGTATGAATTACAATAACTGCAAGCAGAAATCGGTGGGTTCAAGTTTCAACCATGGCCTGGCACAATGATGCCTACTAGAGCATTGTCTGGTGATGTGTAAGAAAGTGTGATACAGTGAGACAACTCGTCACATTTAGAGATTATTAAAGGACTATCATTTGTTATAATTGTTGAGCAGAGGCCTTCAAATATTATAGTATCAGCAGATGGACCATGGGCAGCTGGGCTGAAGTGGATATCAATAGGCACAGTGAATTTAAAAAGGTGAAGAGAGGATGAACAGCAACGTTTGAATACAAGTTTTTTTCTATTTCAGGTTCACTGTTTGAAGAACGGTGGCAATCTTGCTTCAGTTCATAACAAGGAGGAAAACTTCTTCATTCAGAATCTCATCAAACAAGCCACTGGTTCCAACACCAGGACCTGGATCGGTGGCTATGATGCTGTAAAAGTAAGTGTTAACAAAAACCCGAGCCTTTCTGGATATTCTGTTCTTTCATAAATAACTGTAATCCCTGTGACTTTTACAAGTGGAGAAAACACACTGAAAAGTTGAGTAAAAATCTGTTTATTATCCAGAATCTGAATTAATTCTGCTTCCTACACATGCTCACGTGTTTCTGTATTTGTGTGGATAATCTGTTCTAAACTGTTGGTTGATTTTACTTTGACTTTTATTTTGATACAGTCTGTTGTATAATAAGTCACTAATAAAAACAGGTGCGTATAAGCATTTTGTTGTTTGTTTTTGCTCCTCCAAAATCAAACTATTAACAATATGTTATTCCCCTTTGATGGGGATTCGCTAACATTTACTTTATTGTATGTTATGTTTCTGTTCCACCTTAAATCCTGCAGCCTCTGGCATCTGTTGCACCATTTAAGGTGGAATTGGAAAGTTAGCTAGCTAGATAGCTACCAAGAATAACTATTAGCAATATATTATGCATGTTAAAAGAAAATGGCCATAAACCATTAAAGCTACATGCTAAATTGTGGTAATATAGTGGTTATTGTAATTTCTAACAAGGAAAATTTGTGGGTTTCTTTGGTTGCTTGTGCCGTCATCTTGTCAGTGATTCTCAGCCCTCTGTTTGGAGTGACCCTCTCTGAACCTAAAGAGAAACTTGTGAAAACTTGTCATTAATTGCTAGTTGCTCACCACAGTGGAAGACAAGTCCACTAACTACCAAAAACACTCTCTCAGTTGTGCTGCATAGTCTGATTTTTGGGATTTAACATCTTTTAACATCATTTAATCACCTTTCTCTCTGCTGTTCTCTCCCCTATCCTCATGGGGAGCTGTTGAGCAAAACTGAGCACAGTTTGTATAATGAGATTTTATTAATTTTCTCAACACAGAACAATATCAAATGTTTTAGCACTAAAAATATACTTCTGAAAGCTTTTAAACTCCAGGAATAAACCTTTTAAACTCAGCCTCTCAGTTTAGCTTACTAACTAATCAGTTCACAGTAGCAGTAATGCTAACGACTTTATATACAGGTAAGTTTTCTTTGCATTTTTAGCAAAATAATGTATTCCACTTCGTAAAATTAAAGGAATATTCTGGACAAGTGGAGAGTTACTATTTTTAATTTGTGTTTATTATTATTCTTTTTCTTTTTTTTTTCGAACCAACGTCAATCATAGTCAATCATAGTGGCAGTGCCTTGGTCCTCTGTACAACCCATTGACTGATATTATTGTGGGAGATATGGTGTGGGCAGGCTCTTCCTAACAACGAACAGTCTCTGGTATAACAACACAATTTCAGACTAAAAACTAAAATTACTGTTTTACATTTGATTCCCTATTTTTTTTAATGTTTTAATTTTTTTAAATCTTAAAAATGATCCTATGTTGAATAAAAATGTGCTCTTACTTGAACCACTGGATTTGTGATTCTTTACACCATTATTAAACATTGTAAACACTAAGGAACACTTCTACAACAATTCTAAAATCTACAAAATCTGAATGAAATTGACCAAATAACTAAAACAAGCAAAAATGAATTGGAATTTAGAACAAAATAAACCTAAATGACCAAATAATCACCACAGACTGTAAAGTCTAAACCAGTGATCTGTTTTTCTGCACAGGAAGGAACATGGCTCTGGAGCGATGGGCTCGAAATGAACTTCAAGAACTGGGGTTATACTCAGCCCAGTAACTACCTGGGGAAAGAGCACTGCATTGAGGTGAACTATGCAAGTAAGCAGCTGTTTTGTGACTGCTTTCTTTCTTCATCAGTGACACAAACTTTTCAAACTTTCTGTCTGTGGCCTTGTGGCACGTGCTGATTAGGCACCGGTTGGTAATCCATCCTTATGTTTGGTTCATAATCTGTGCAGAGGCGTGATATTTGAACAGCTGTGATGTTAAAACTGCAGGGTGGAGGTGAACACTGCTGGATTAAACCACGCTAAAGATGAATTATGCATGAGGATGAAGATTTATACTGTATATTCATGAATGTGTTTTTCCCTTTGTTCATCACAGGCTCACCTCAATGGAACGATGACAACTGCAGCTCAGAGAAGCCGTTCGTTTGTGTTAGAAGAGGCTAGAAGTAGCAGTCGAGATTTTCTCACTTGAATCCATCTGCAAAAAAAAAAAAAAAAAATTATAATACGATTCAATAAAGTTAAGCAAGCTCTGTGTTTGTTATTTGGCTCATTCTCGTTTTGGAGAGGAATTAATGGGATATATTTAACTCTAATGTTCTCATCAAGGGCAAAAACTGCAATATGTGAATAGTTATATTATTTTTAAAAAGGTGAGGTTTATTGTACAAAAGTAAGTTCTATTTAGTAAAGTAGGACATGGGTATGCCTAGAAGTGCTTGTACATACATATATAATACCCTTCTAATATTATTAATGTAATATAATATAATATAATATAATACATTTAATTTCATCAATATTTAAAATAAATGCATTCAAGGGACATTAATGTTTTTGATGCATTTAAATTAAAATATATTTTATGTTAATGTAAAAACTGTACGTAAGATATATACACACCAATGAAATGTTTGCAAAAAACTAATAATAATAATACAAACCACAACAACTAAATACTTATCCAAAACTGTACAGTATGTTGTACAAAGTTACAGAATTCCTTTCATCCAAAATTCTGATATTATTCTGCATATTATTGGCTTACCAAAACAATTCACATGTGTTTAGAATTTTACGGATGAGAATTAAAAAGGCATACCATTAAAAGACAGAGTTCTCTAGTGCATTTTATTAGCCTAATATACGCCTGCTGATTGGTCGAGATAGCACAATCAGGTTAAGCTTACATTAAAACCTTCTTTAATATAAAAAAATAGTGACTCAAATGTGTTTTACAAATGATTGAACTTGAAGTTAAAAATGGGTTTAAAAAAAAAGCTTTAAATTTAATTAATTCCGGAAATAAAAGAGCCTTAAAATTACTGTTAACTTCTCCGGTTATCGAACATCCGAAATGGGGGGCCTAATTTCATACAGATTTAAATACAGTATATTGTAATGTAAAAAGCATTTCAGTGAGCATTATTTTGTCATCAGTGTATTCCCTTCCTGCTGCTGACAACTTTCATGGAGATGCGGATTTCATTTTCCAGCAGGACTTGGCACACTGCCCACACTGCCAATTTAAAATTGTTTTTTTTTTATTGGCTGTATACCATAATCATCAACAATAAAAGAAATAGCAGCTTAGATACATCTATAAAATTTATGAGTTTCACATTTTGAACTGAATTACTGAAATAAAGTAACTTTTCAATGATATTCTACATTTAAGATGCACTAGTAGCTATTTGTTCTCCAGCTTGCAGTTTTATGTCACTTTAAATGGTGCATCATTTTCGTCTAGGTACCTGTAACTGCTTCACTGTTTAAGGTGTGATGAAAATGTAAAATGAGCCAGCTTATGGGGGAGTTTAAATGAGTATTATACAGTAAAATACTATAATTATTCGCTCACTTTTCAATTTTGTGCTTTAGAGTTTGGTTCATATATGTTTACTGTGGCGCTGTGAAGCTGTAAAGGTTGTGGAGAGCCAGTGTGCACCTTAAAATATCTTTCAGTGTCTATGGTAATCAGACCTGATCAACTCCACCTGGGTTTCCCCCATATAAACCCTGAGATTCAGTTTCTCGGGGTGATCCAATGCCAAATTTTCCTCTGAGCTCCGTCTCTGTTTTCCTCCCTGCTTTATCCACGGCAAGTGCCGTTTTCCTGCCTGTGCTTGGAGTGAGACGTGATGGACGGCATAGCTGGCTTTCTCCTCCCCTCTCGAGTTTCCCCTAGTGATGGGCGGATGAAGCCTCACTGAAGCTTTTAAAGCTGCTTCCTGATTGTGTCGAAAAAGATTCGAGGCATTGAAGCCTCAAAAAGAGTGACATCTGGTATCTGAAATAAATTATTACAGCCTGCACTTTGCAGCGCTGCTTTGTATTCTGCTGCTCTGCACTTGGGTTCTACAACCTTCTGGGCTGGAGAGCTGCTGTTCCCCACCCATTGCACATTTCCTCATATTCTTCTGGTTGATATGGGACACTAACTCTACCTACCCTAACTGGATGGAGAGACGATGGGCTTTATTAATTTGCAGGGTACTACACAACGTTTAATGAGCGTATAGGACTGTATATATCCTGCTCTGAGTTACGCTAAATCACAAACTAGATGTGAGTGTGTAAGTGAACAAATGTTATGATAACCTGTGAAGAACTGGAACTCTGTCCACAATCTATTCCTTCTTTGTACCCAATGATCTGAGTTACTCAAAATCAAAGTTCAAACAGATTTAAAAATATATATATTCTGTTATCACATTAGTAATATCCCTCAAAAAGCAAAATAATGAAGATGATAAAAGGGAAAAAAGTAAAATATCAGGGAAATAGTCCTTTTCAGGATTGTAGACACATCATAAGTAAACCACATTTATGCCAATGTTTAAAAAAAATTGATTGAAATAATATTAAAATCTTTGAGATTTTTGTATATTTCCCCTAAACCATGATTTTAAACAGTCTTTGTTTTCAGGTTATTTGAGAGTTGTGTTTTAAGGCTCCCATGTTGCCACTCTTTTCAGCGTGCTTTTTCGGACAAGGCTGAGCGATTCTCACTTGAGCGGGGCGTGGCAAACCCCCTCATTCACACATTCTCTGTCTACACACCTCAGGGGCATTACTCACGCTTTAAAAGACAGTCTGGTGGAGCTGATTTCCTATATCGCCCGCATCTGCGCGCAAATTCAGACTCCTATGTCGTCACTCACACTCGCCGAGGCGTCAGCTGTTGTGTGAAGACCCTCTCGTGTGAAGACCTAACTCGGGTAAAGACCTGCGAGTCTACCTGCGCGAGTCCACCGAGCAAGGCCACTGACAAGGCAGCCCGTCCTACTGCCTCACAAAATGTGCTCCCATCACATTCCTGTCATCTCCGGTACGCACAGAAGGCGTAAAAACACACATAGGCGCCAGGACCATACTAACCTGCGTCCTCTTGAGCAAGCCACGCCCACTACTACCTCATTCTCTGTTGGGCTGTGGAACTGCCAGTCGGCGGTTAATAAAGCAGATTTCATCGCCTCTTATGCAAATCATCTCTCACTACAACTACTGGCTCTGACTGAAACCTGGATTAAACCTGAAAACACTGCTACTCTGGCGGCACTTTCAAATAATTATTCCTTTACCCATACTTCTCGTCTCTCAGGAGGAGGAGGTGGAACTGGCCTATTGCTCGCGAATGGCTTAAAATACACTCCACTATTACCTGCAAACTCATACAACTCGTTCGAGTATCATGCCACACTGGTTAATACTCCATCAAAACTTACTGTCGTTGTCATCTACCATCCTCCTGGACAAATGGGCGAGTTCACACATGAACTTGACATGCTACTGTCTTCTATCCCCGAGCAAGATTGCCCCATGCTCATTCTAGGGGATATGAACATCCATCATGACAGTACCAGCTTCACAGACTTCTCATCCCTCATGCAGTCTTTCGATCTGGAGCAGGTCCCCAGCCCCCCAACACATAAAGCTGGCAAACATCTAGACCTGATCTTCACTCGTAACTGTGACACCGACTCTTTGTCACTCCTCTACACCTCTCAGACCACTTCTTCATGCAACTCAACGTTCGCATTTCGAAAAAACCCACAGCTACTCCTACTATGGTCTCGTTCCACCGAAATCTTCGAGATCTCCCAGCAGACCAGTACTCCTCGCTGGTGACTGACAATATGCCTCCATTAGGCTCATTTTCATCACTCAATGTTAATGATGCCACTGACACTCTCTGCTCCACACTAAGCTCCTGTTTGGACGACCTCTGTCCTCAAACATCTCGAGCCATTAAACCAAGCAAACCACAGCCATGGCTCAAAAATGACACGCTCAGGGAATTACACTCCAAACTCAGAGCTGCTGAAAGAAAATGGCAAAAAAAGCAAAACCAGACAGACCTAAAAAACTACCAACTGCTCCTGGCTTCTTTTTCAGCCAGCCTCACTGCTGCTAAAGCTGAATTCTATCACAAAAAAATCAGCTCCCTCACAGACTCCCGGAAACTATTTGCTACATTCAAAACACTACTCAACCCTCCACCTCCTCCTCAGGCTACCTGCCTTACGGCTGAAGCTCTTGCCTCATTCTTTACTGGGAAAGTGGCAGCTATCAGCAGACAGTTTACTGATGCGACATGTAGCAGTCCTACATCATGCTCTGCTGCCCGGTATCCCTCTACCGAAGGCGTCGCTTTCTCCTCGTTCGCTCCTCTCACTGAGAACGAGACACTGGCTCTCCTAACGCGTAGCCGTCCTACTACGTGTCCACTTGACCCGATTCCTTCAGACCTTCTGCAAACCATTGCACCTGCAATCATTCCGGCTATTACTCACACGATCAATGCCTCTTTAACATCTGGTGTGTTCCCGACTGCTTTTAAACAAGCACAGGTCACACCACTGCTTAAAAAGCCTTCTCTCAACCCCGCCCAGGTTGATAACTACAGACCGGTCTCACTACTGCCTTTTCTTTCTAAAACATTAGAAAGAGCAGCTCTCAATCAAGTCTCTGGCATCCTCACCCAAAATGACCTCCTGGACCAGAACCAATCTGGTTTCAAAAAAGGGCACTCTACTGAGACGGCTCTGTTGTCTGTGACAGAAGCGTTAAAAACTGCTAGAGCTGCAGGACAGTCCTCAGTGCTCATTCTGCTGGACCTCTCGGCTGCTTTCGACACAGTCAACCATGACTTCCTCCTAACTATACTCTCGAACATGGGGATCTCAGACAATGCGCTGTCATGGTTCAGATCGTACCTCACTGGGCGCTCGTTCAGGGTGTCATGGCAAGGACGGCTGTCCCCAGCCCACTCGTTACCCACTGGGGTTCCCCAGGGTTCGGTACTGGGACCTCTTCTCTTCTCAATATACACCACCTCTCTAGGTCGGGTTATCCGCTCACATGGTTTTTCCTACCACTGCTTTGCTGACGACACTCAGCTATACCTGTCGTTCTCACCCGATGATCACTCAATCTCTGCACGAATATCACAGTGTCTCTCAGACATATCCGCATGGATGAAGGAACATCACCTCCAACTAAACCTCTCAAAGACTGAACTTCTGGTCATACCAGCAAAACCTTCTATTCAACACAACTTTGCCATAACCATCGACTCTCTCTCTCTCTCACCGACAAAGGTTGCTAGGAACCTGGGTGTCATGGTTGATGACCAGCTTCTCTTCACGCACCATATGGCCTCAGTTGCTCGATCCTGCCGCTTTGCGCTTTACAACATCGGAAAAATTTGACCGTTTCTGACGCAACAGGTCACCCAACTCCTGGTACAAGCTGTGGTAATCTCACGCCTCGACTACTGCAATGCCGTACTAACTGGCCTCCCGGCCTGCGTAGTAAAACCACTACAGATGATTCAGAATGCAGCAGCATGTTTGGTCTTCAACCAACCAAAACGGGCACATGTCACTCCGCTGCTCATTGAGCTCCACTGGCTACCGGTTGCTGCTCACATCAAATTCAAAGCGCTTACAATCGCTTACAAGGTGATGACAGTACAGGCTCCTTCCTACCTGCACTGATCACTCCTGAAGGCTTACGCTACCTCCCGGCCGCTGCGCTCCTCCAATGAACGTCACCTCGCTTTACCAAACACTCACACAAAGCAATCCAGACTGTTCTCATACAGAGTTCCCCAATGGTGGAACAAACTACCTTCCACTACCAGATCAGGAGAATCTCTCGCTATCTTTAAGAAACTCCTGAAGACAGAGCTCTTCAAAGAGCACTTACTCTCCTAACACCTCTAACAAACTAACTACTTCTAACCTCATTTCCTTCTTCCTCTTCTCTACTCCTCTATCCCATTATTTCCCTCTGACCTCCTCTGGCCCTATCTATAGATGCTTTATTTTTAACTTCTATTATTTTTGTACTTAACCTCTTCTATTATTTGCACTTCAATATTGTAAGTCGCTTTGGACAAAAGCATCTGCCAAATGTAATGTAATGTAATGTAACGTAAAAAAGGCAAAGAGGAGAAAAACTCGAACTGGCACCTTACCCTTTCTTATAACTGTATTTACCTGTGTATGTAGGTCAAGGGTCAATGAGCTTATCAAACTAATTTTGTGTTCCAATAATTAGTGATAAATATATTTAAAACAATACAACAACAAGGGTGCCCAAATTTATACACCTTCTTAATTTTGTTTAAAGAATTATTGCACACTTTCTGTAAATCCTATAAACTTTATTTTACTTATCACTGTGTTCATCTGCTATATTGTGGCGTGGAAGAGGAGGGAAGACCCGTGAGACTCATGCTGAATGCTCAACAGCTCCTTTTATTGAACCGGCTTGCCACTCACTTACAGCTTTTAACAAGACTAGGAGAGCTAAACCATAAAACCACAGAGCTAAATAGCCCAAAGGCCACCAACCCAGCTGTGTGTCTCCCAGATGGCAGATCCAGAGTGGTGCCCACCCTCTCTGCATAACCCCTCCCAAGGGAGATGCCCCACCCCTGTCATCCTCGCACACAGGAGAACAGAAACATCCCTGCAGGCAGCCACACACACAACCCAGAGCCGCCACAATATGATCTATTTAACTGAAATTGCTGATCCAATCAACCAATGATTTATAAAGAAAAAACATGGAAATTATCAGGGGTGCCCAAATTATGGGAAAATATCGAAAGTAAAAGTATGACTAAAGGAACCACTAGAGTAATACATACTGCATGTAATTAATACAATAAACGCAATACATACAATTTATAACTATTTCTACTTAGTATTAGCTTATTAGCTTAGCTATTGACCACTATATGGTAAATATAAGTTTATGTTTGAGTGGTTTGTTACAATTGTCAACAAATATGACCTGACACAACTAGACCCCCAGTATTCCCAAGCATGACTAAAAACTAAATGCAAAATATATTATGCTGGTCAAGAGCTTGTGTAACAGATAGTTTACCAGTATATAGGGCATGTTTTTATTTGGATAAGCAGTTTCAACCAGCTTGACCATCAAAGAACAGAAGACTCTAGCAGAGTTATTGTGTAAACTGTGTTTCTCAATAATGCTTTTTTTTTTTTAAACGGACACTTACAAATTAAAGATCGCAATCTTTCCTGTGAACAACGCATCTACTGCAGTCATACTGATTCAGCTACTCTGGAGTCATAGTGTCACAACCAAACATTTTTGTTTATAGTTCTAGCTTAATAAAGCTCTACATATCAGCTATAGTAGTTTTACTTATTGGCATAAGCTGTAAACAAATAAACATACAGTCACCTAATCCATATTTTAAGAATCAAACAGAAAATTGAATGTTGCAAATTTTAAAAGAGAGAAAAAAATATTTAAGTTTTGATCTTGTCAGTCTTTTCATTTATTTTTGTGTTTTTTGTGGATTTTGCTGCTAAAGACTTCTGCTTAATTTTTTAAAAGTTTTGTCATACTTTTCTACGGAGCTCCTAAGGTAACAAAAAATAATGCGTGGCCACGCCTGGCGTGGGAATGAGATAATTAAGCAGTAATAATTATTTATTGAATAAAAATGAACAGATAAAACTGGATGAAATTGAACAGAAGAGTATGTGCAAAAGTAGAGCTGGAAATATGTCTCTTCCTCCAAAAGTGTGTGTATGTATGTATGTATGTATGTATGCCCAGTGCCTTGCAAAAGCATTAGGTGGGACACAATCGTGAAGTGGATTGAAATTAATTGGACATTTTATACTTTTTATAGAAATAAAAAACTGAAAAGTGGGGCGTGCAATGTTATTTGCCCCCTTGCATTAATATTTGTAGCACCACCTTTTGCTGTGATTACAGCTTCAAGTCGCTTGGGGTTTGTCTCTATCAGTTTTGCACATCAAGAGACTGAAATTTTTGCCCATTCTTTTTTGCAAAACAGCTGGAGCTCAGTGAGGTTGGATGGAGAGCGTTGATTTGTGAACAGCAGTTTTCAGCTTCTTCCACAGATTCTCGATTGGATTCAGGACTTTGACTTGGCCATTCTAAAACCTGGATACATTTATTTGTGAAGCATTCCATTGTAGATTTTGCTTTATGTTTTGTATCATTGTCTTGTTGGAAGATAAGTCTCCGTCCCAGTCTCAGGTCTTTTACAGACTCCAACAGGTTTTCTTCCAGAATGGTCCTGCATTTGGCTCCATCCACCTTCCCATCAATTTTAACCATCTTCTCTGTCCCTGCTGAAGAAATGCAGGCCCGAACCATGATGCTGCCACCACCATGTTTCACTTTGGGTATGGTGTGTTCAGGGTGATGAGCTGTGTTACTTTTCAGCCACACAAAGCACTTTCTATTTAAGCAAAAAAGCTTAACTTTGTTCTGATCTGACCACAGCACCTTCTTCCATATGCTTGCTGTACAAACAGCACTTCTTATGTCTTTCTTTCAACAGTGGCTTTTTTCTTGCCATTCTTTCATAAAGGTCAGATTTATGGAGTGCATAGTTGTCCTGTTGACAGATTCTTCAACCTTGTAGATCTGTAGATCTCTGCAGTTCATATAGAGTGATCATGGGTATCTTGGCTGCATTTTGTTCAGTCTTCTCCTTGTTTGACCTTGTGTTAGCTTTAAAATTCTCCACAACAGAATCTCAGATCTGCCTGATGTGTTCCTTGGTCTTAATGATGATCTCTGCGCTTTAAACAGAACTCTGAGACTATCACAGAGCAGGTGCATTTATATGGAGACTTGATTACACACAGGTGGATTCTATTTATCATCACAAGTCATTTAGGTCAACAATGGATAATTCAGAGATCCTCACTGAACTTCTGGAGTGAGTTTGTTGCACTGAAAGTAAATGGGCCAAATTCCTTTTTTAATGTCTATAAAAAGTTCAAAATATCCAATACATTTTGTTCCACTTCACAATTGTGTCCCACTTGTTGTTGATTATTCACAAAAAATACAATTTCATATCTTTATGTTTTAAGCCTGAAATGTGGCAAAAGGTTTAAAAGTTCAAGGGGGCCAAATACTTTTGCAAGGTACTGTATGTATGTATGTATGTATGTATTATTATCTGTTTAATCCTCTTCTTCACCTTTGTTGCCAAAGATTTTCACAAATGGAATGATGCCTCATGGAGTCTAACCAGGCCGTTTGTTTGTGCGAGGAACTAAAGATATGGTCACTCAGATTCATCTGCTAGTATCTTAAAAATATATATATTTTAATAAATGAGCATCTGTAATCTGAAAATACAACTCAATAAAGTAGGCAAAGCAAGATATTGTCCTTACCCTGGTGTAAAAGTGCGTTTACAAAGTAATAAACATGTTTTTCTGACCAGTGACCACAAATAAAAGATAAAATCTTGACCGTTAACAGATACAAAACAAAAATGTACCCAATTACATAATTGGAAATTGCTCAACCTCACAAAAAAGTCTTTCAGCCTATCCATAACACTCAGTACTCCAACAACAGCTCACAGACTCAGAAACTACCAGGTATGGTCAGAATATTTTGATTAATTAAATAAACAGTGGGTTCAGATAATAAATGCAAAATATTTACAAAATTGCTCTTTTTTCTCTTTTCAGTGTTTTCTGCTCAAAGCCATGCCGAACATCACTGGTTTCCTGTTTCTCCTGCTTTTGCTGGCCACAGGTAAGAAAAACCATAACTCACCCTCTCATTTTTGTATATATTTTATTATCTTTTTTTTTTTTTTTTAATAGGACAGTACTGAAGATACAACACTTTGATAGAATGTTAAATAGTCAGTGTACAGATTAGCTTGTGTAACAGTGACAGGGCCTTAGTTCTCTGGACCAAAATTATTTTAATACTCACTATTAAGATTTATTTTTTGGTGTGTGCACTTAATCGCTTAAATCTGCAAAAGAAAAATGCAGATTGACTATACATATGAAAAAATCAAATCAATTGATGATAACCCTTTTTTGTTGTAGAAGGATCCCTTGGTAATTCAAAGAATGGTAGGATATTTCTTTTATTTGCTATTCTTACAGAAATGTCACTGTATGTAACAATATTATGATGATTTATAATCACAGTCATACAGCCATACTAAGCCATATATATATATATATATATATATATATATATATATATATATATATATATATATATATATATATATATATATATATATATATATATTATATTTTGTTCTCTCAACATTCAAAGAGACAAAGACTTGCCCACAAATACTTTATCTTTGCCAGTCAGCTTCACCCTTGGTGTAATAAAGGGAAGGAGAGCGAGATCTACCCACCCAGAGAGAACAAGGCCAATTGTGTTCTCTCGGACTCCGGCTGCTGATGGCGAGCGGCATGATCCAGTATTCAAACTGGCAATCCTCAGATCACAGTGACAGGGCCATAGTTTTCTGGGCCACAATTATTCTAATGATCACTATTAAGGCTTTTTATTTGGTTTGTGCATATAATGGCTTAATTCTGCAACAAAAAATAGCTCAGTATTAACAGGCTACGATTATACGTATGAAAAAAGCTAATCAATTGATGATAACCCTCTTTGTTGTAGAAGTATCACATGGTAGTTCCCAGAATGGTAAGATATTTCTTTTATTTACTATTGTTTATCTATGTAAACTGCCCCTAGGTCGGTGCTTGAGACGTTTGAGACAGGGCCTTTGTTCTCTGGACCACAATTATTTTAATGATCACTATTAAGTTTTTTTTTTTGGTGTGTGAACTTAATGGCTTAATTCTGCAACAAAAATAGCATATGAAAAAGCAAATCAATTGATGATAACCCTCTTTGTAGTTGTAGGAAGACCACTTGGTAATTCACTGAATGGTAGGATATTTCTTTTATTTGCTATTCTTACAGAAATGTCACTGTATATAACAATATTATGATGATTTATAATGTAAGTCATACAGCTTCCTGTTTTTCACAGCTTGGAAGTACTGCCAATTGGGATGGTCCACATATGAACGCAGATGTTTCAGATTCTTTAAAACTGCACTGCAATGGATTTATGCAGAGGTACTCAACAGTACGTTTTAGAGAAAATCACGCTTAAATGCAGTCTGAATTCAACTAATTGAACTTTATTCCATTCCAGGCTGAGTGTTTGAGATACGGTGGGAATCTTGCTTCAGTTCACAGCGCTAATGAATATGCCTTCCTAAAAAAACTCATTCACCAAGGTGCTGGCTCTGCCGTGAAGACCTGGATAGGCGGCCATGATGCTGTAAAAGTAAGTGTTGTCTGAAGCCTGCTAGAATTTCTAATAAACAACTATATCCATGTGCTAATGCGTGTATTCCCGTATTCACCTCTTCTCTAAACAGGAAGGAATATGGCTCTGGAGTGATGGATCCTACATGAACTTCAGGGCCTGGAATTCAGGTGACAATCAGCCTGATAACTACAAGAAGAATGAACACTGCCTTGAAATGAACCATGGAGGTAAACCTACATTATGGCTTCTGATAGCTGCATTTTTCCCCATCAATCTCTTTTTCAGTAATAAAGTATGAGATAACACATTCAAAGTCAGGGAGGTATTTTCATAAAAAAAAAAAAAACAACGTTTTTAGACATAAAAAATTTATTGTTTATTGTTTTTATTACACCAAATACTGTTCATTATGAAAATACAGTACATATCAAACATATTATTTTAGTTTTTTTTCCATTTATTTTTGACATTTAAGCCCTTTAGGTCCAGTTGACAACTAGAAATGCTACAGAATCTAGTGTACAAACTTTTAATGTACTTTTGGGGCCTTTGAGGAAAACAAATAAACTAAAAATGGAACAAAGTTATTTTAGTACTGTAAAAAAATCATATCATTTAGTGTTTAAAAAAAGCAAGAAAGTAAACAATTAATTAGCTTTGAAAATGGATTAAAAAAATTGCAATTTACAAGCAGTAAGGCAGAGATGGATGCACTCTCTACTGCTGCCTTTTATATACTTTCATTCTTATCATTATAACTAGAAAAAAACTCAGATAAACACAAATAACCCTCTAACTATTAAAAGTACAATTTTTTTCAGATGAAAGCCAGAAAGTGGTAATTGTTTCCAATTCATCCAGAAGACTCTTGGAAACTGGAGAAAACTGGTAAAGGAAGAGGTCTGGCTGACCCACATGGCAATGCCAGCCTTAAGCTAAGCTTACCAGTGGACTAAGTCTCAGTTTTAGCAGTTTTAGGGGTCTGACAGGTGAAGTGCAGCAGTAAAGTCAAAATACAACTTTTTTGTATATTAAATAAAAAACCTTTTTTCACAAGTGGTTTCAGACTTTTGGACCCCATTATTTAACAGTGAATGTACAGAAGTCAAGGCTGAAGTCAAAGGTACATATGTAATGCACAAAAAAACCCAAAAAAGATTTTTAGTGTCTAATCCTATGCTTCACCTTTGTTTCAACAGCTGTACAATTGTGGAATGATAGCCCATGCTACGAATTAAAGCCATTTATTTGTGTCAAGAAGTGAAGATCTGGACGCTTACATTTATCTACAAGAACCTTCAAAAAGGGAAGATAAAAGAATGAGCATCTGTAATCTGAATAAAACAATTTAATAAAGCAAGCAAAGTATAGTGTTGTCTTCTGGTCTGGTGTGTAATTCCTCCAACTGTTTGTGAACAATCCTTCTAATGAATGTGTACAACTACTTTTATGTTGCACCTGTTGCTGAGACAGACTGACTTATCTAAGTCCAACTATACCACTCCTTATTTAATATGTAGAGCAAAGAGGAACTCTGAACCAAATCAGACACACAGATTCCTTTGTTAAGGACCCCTAGTCGCCCATATATCTGCCCGTCAAAAAAAAAACCTGGGAAGATCCACAACACTAAATCCCTCCCGCTACATTTGATACATATGATCATATATACAGTGGTGTGAAAAAAATTTTGTCCCTTCACGATTTCTTATTTTTTTCACACATTTGTTACTCTTAAATCTTTCAGATCATCAGACAAACCTAAATATTAGTCAAACAAAACACAAGTAAACACACAGTGTAGTTTCTTACGAGTCATGAATGCTAACCTTAACTGAGACAAATGAGGCCTGCAGTTCTTTGGATGTTGTTATGGAGTATTTTGCGACCTCTTGGATGAGTCCTCGCTGCACTCTTGGTGTAATTCTGGTCAGCCGGCCATTCCTGGTAAGGTTTTCCACATTTTTGCTGTTTGTGGATAATGGTTCTCACTGGGGTTTACTGGAGTCCCAAAACTTTAGAAATGGCTGGTAAACCTAAATTCCTTTCTTTCTCATTTGTTTCTAAATTTCTTTGGATCTTGGCATGATGTCTAGCTTTTAAGTATCTTTTTGGTCTACTTTGCTTTGTCAGGCAGGTCCTATTTAAATGGCAGTAATTAGGCCTCTGTGTGGCTAGAAAAAAATAACTCTGGTGTGATTAACCACAGTAACATTATGTTTTAACTGTGGGGGACAAACACTTTTTCTACATTTAAGCAAAAGACATTACTCAAACAACACTCTGGGAAAGGTGATTTATGTTGCATTACACAAACATAAGACACATCTAAAGATTATTTTATTGAATTGAATCACTGCAGTAGGAATAACTTAACTGAATCAATCTACCTTAAAATATGGCAAAAATAAACTCAGTGTGTAGCTCAGATTTCTGTGATATTTAAGTTAGGACAACTTAACTGATTCAAGGTCAGTTAGATTTTACATTGTTTTTAATCAAATTATTACATTACTACTCAAATACCCACTCTTGCAATAAATTATGATGTGCCCTCTAGATCATGAAACACTTGATAGTGTTTCTTAATCAGTGCCCTTTAATGGGTGACCTGCTTTAAACAGAAGAGTGTGCCATTATGAAGTGTCTTCTGTGCCACCCCAGTGTCTCTGTTTCCTGTAAAGAAAATCTAATAGGATGCAGTGCTGTATAGAGTTCTCCTACAGGTGAGAAAACATGATGAATCCACTAGTTGATTGTGGAAATGTGATATACATATATTTATATATTTACCAAATTGAAAACCTCTGGAACATAATCAAGAGGAAGATGGATGATCACAAGCCATCAAACCAAGCTGATCTGCTTGAATTTTTGCACCAGGAGTGGCATAAAGTTATCCAAAAGCAGTGTGTAAGACTGGTGGAGAAGAACATGCCAATATGCATAAAAACTGTGATTTAAAAACAGGGTTATTTCACCAAACAGATTTCTGAACTCTTAAAACTTTATGAATATGAACTTGTTTTCTTTGTATTATTTGAGGTCTGAAAGCTCTGCATCTTTTTCAGCCGTTTCTCATTTTCTGCAAATAAATGCTCTAAATGAGAATATTTTTATTTGGAATTTGGGAGAAATGTTGTCTGTAGTTTATAGAATAAAACACCAATGTTCATTTTACTCAAACATATACCTATAAAAAGCAAAATCAAAGAAACTGATTCAGAAACTGAAGTGGGCTCTTAATTTTTTTGCAGAGCTGCATATGTATGAACTCCAGGGGTCATGGTCTCATGATAGAAAGTGCCTTTACTGGCTGCCCTTCTTGTGGGAAAAAAGTGATTAAGTAACAACTCTTCTGGAAAAAGAATTGTCTGAACAACTAAAAAAAATACTTCAATGGGTACACGCAAATTAATTATGTTTTCAGTAGCACTTTATAATACAATCCGCGTTTTAGAGGGTAAGTTCTCTTTACTTACTTACTAACTTCTCTGGAAGAATCAGTACACTCAAAATACTTACCAGGTCATACAGGCACTTTAACTATAGGTATAAATAAAGTACAGGAACAAGAGTGTAACTACTAGTTAACTTTCTGAAACTTACCTTGTATGTTTCCAGCACTTATGGTTTACCTGTTCTCTATAAATCTATATATACTAAATACTTATGGGGTCCTACTCGTACTTAAATAAGGTACAAATAAAGCACAGGAGAACCTGCAATTTCTCTAAACTTGTGGTGCAGTTTTCATATAAAATAATATATAATTATTTTGTGCCCTGCTCATGGCAGTTATGAAGGCTTCATTCCAATCACACTCAAGGGAATTATTATTCTATTAATTTTATGAGTTTGAAAAAGAAGATAAGAATTTGATTAATCCTTTAAAACTGTTAAGAGTGGAGAAGCTAAAAACAGTTAGGGTGGAGCAGGAAGAAAACGTCAGGAATGCTGAGATTTGAAAGAAAATGTATTCATTATTATACAGAAGGTTTTAAATAAATTGTTAATAAACCAAACCTCACCTGATTTTCACTGTTCTCACTCTATAAGTACACAGCACTTATTCACTAAGTGCTAAGTTACAACAGGGAGCAGCTGTATTATGTAGTGTACAGTGTTTTACCATTCTTACTGTGTACACAGTAAGCACACAAGTACTCAACCTAATTTTTGCTATTGGTATAGACATGCAGCAGTGAACAAACTCAAAATTTACATTAACAATAAATAGAATACAGAATAAAATAACTGTTCTTGTAAATGATCTGCTCACCCACCTTCACAGCATGAACGTGCAGGTCAGTATCCTCTGCTGAGAAGCGCAAAAGCTCTGCACCATTAAAATACCAATCCGCCAAAGTCAGAGTCAGAGTGCACCTGACTTTTGCACATTTTGACCCCCACAAGGTGTATTTTTACCAAACACACACTGAGACGCCCTAAATGAAGCTGTGTGGTGTGCAGTTAATGGCTTGACTATAGATTTCTAAAATAGGGGCCCTTAGCTTATTGGCTTTGGTAAATGAAAAACAATATAAATGTATTTATTCATTATTATAAATTCATTATTATTCATTCTTTTCTGTTCCTTATTCTCTATCCTTAGTGCTAAAGGTTACACAGGGTTGGTGTTTTCTGACCAGATACCAGAAATGAAAGATAAAATCTTGCCTGTTAACTGCAACTCATCCACTGCAGTCATACTGATTCAGCTTTTGTGGAGTCAAACAGTCAAACAGTCGCAATCAGTGACTTGAATTTTTGTTGTTGGCAAATGTAATTTCATGCTGATGCAAATTTCCATAACGTTTTACCTCAATATTACTGAAATATGGTATATTTACTATTTATGCTGTTTCATTAAACTTATGCAAGACAAAATTGACCAATCGCACAACTGAGAATTGCTTAATCTTACCAAATAAAAGTCGTTCAGCCCGTTCACTGTACACAGCTGTTTACAGACTCTACCTGGTAAAGTCAGAACTTTTTTTTATCAAAGCAAAAAAGCAAATAAGCTAAAATTCCGATAAAACTTTGAGACTGTCCTGCTCTTTCTTTCTTTTCCAGGTGTTTCTCCAAAACCATGGCGATCTTGACTGTTGCATTGCTTCTTGGGCTTTTGTTGGCCACAGGTATGAGAGATATTAATTAATTAATATAAATTAGTCCAAAAAGTTTTCTATACTCTATAACTGTGCTAGTCAATGTTATTAGGGAATAACTCAATAGAAGCATATCTTGAAATTGCTTTTTCATTTTTAGGTGAACCACTGTCTGTACCAATCTGTACATGTAAACTAATATTTAACAAAATCAATTGTGTGGTGTTAACAAATATTGTAATACTTCAATTTAATAAATCAAAATTATTGAGCTGATTTTGGTTAGAAGTTGAATTCTGTTCTCGGTTCCTTTACAACCCGTTATCCAGTTTTCTGATATGTTGGGCCAGTGTACTGTCACTATCTGGGAACCTGTACTCTAATAAAATTCCTCTACCTTTCCCCTATACTGTAATTTGTTTTTGTCTAGTGTATATGTCTTGTATAACACTGATTCTTGAGAATTTGGAGTCTTTGTTGTGTACCCTTGTGAAAAAAAGAAGTATACTTAAATTATGCTGAAATAGGTCTGTACTTAAGTTATGTTAATTTGGAACCAATAATTTGTATTTTGTATAATTTGCACTAAATTGATATTTAGTATACTAGTTGTATGTTATTACTAGTTGTATATTTTCGCCACTAATAAATATAATTTAAGTATATTTGTGTGAGCTGATTAAAATTTGATTAAAATCTAGATTTAACATTACAATCATTTTGAGAAGTGTATAAAAACTGGGGAAAACAAAAGCAATATATCCCATTGCTACAAGTTTTTTTAAGTTTTAGGTAAAAATTTAACAAATAAAAGTTCATTATCACAGTTTTAGTTTGTCAAAACAAAATTATTGTTTTGTAGCAAATTTGACTGAAGAAGAGTTTTATTGCAGAAATATCGACTCCTTTAGACTCATTTAGTAAAAGTATAGTTTTATCATAAAAAGCACAGTTTCATAAAATAATACTAAGCATATATATTTTACATCACCAGTAAAAAAAATCAGCACAGCCAAATAAAGTATACTTTTCAAAGTAGACTGAAATACAGATTAAGTAGGTAAAAATGTAAGTATGAGTAGAAAAAGTAAACTTGAATTATTGTGCATATTTCAAGTACACTATTATTATATTTAAATACACAACTTTTTTTACAAGGGTAGTTCAGAGTCTAGAGCAGGCAGACGGACGGCATCAGGACCGTCACCTAGGGGATGAGCTGTGTCTTTCGTTTCTCTCATTTCACTATTAATGTGTTTTTATGGTAGGTGCACTAAGTAATTTGGGATAAACAAAGTGCACCTTCTACCTATCTACACATAGCACATAGTATACAATAAACTCTTCCAATGACTAAACTCAAATAAATATAGCACGACACATATAACCTATTATATATATATTTTATATATATATATATATATATATATATATATATATATATATATATATATATATATATATATATATATATATATATAAAACTAAATATGGAGGTTACACTGGTGGATTTCTGAACAGACAAGACATTAGTCTATAATATTATACCTTTAGATTTAGTAACTTACCTAATTAAAATAAGTTTTATCCAAATTCTGAAGAATCAGTGATATGCAATAGTCTTCTAGTACATGTATTTCACCTTCTGTATACTTCTTTTAATGTTTTGTTAATGATTCTGAACATATGTCAGCAAACCTTGAATCTTGAGTGAAATTATTTAAAGTAATTATTTAAAAAACTGTTAGCTAATCTTATTTATGATAATTTTTTGCAGATGGAGTATGTAAAACTGCAGGTAAGATTGTTCTTTTATGTTATTTTCATATAGTAAAGGACAGTACAACCCCAAACCTAAATAAAAAAAGCTAAGACAGTATGATAAATGCAAAAAATCCTGTTTTTTTTCTGATAAACGTATTTATTTGATTAAAATTAGGGCTGTCAAATTAACGTTATTTTAGTTAATTAATAAAAATAAAAATAAATCATGCCTGAAGACCAGAGAAATGTACAGACATCATACACATATCATACAAAACAGCAGAACTTACTGTGACATTCTGATATCCAAAATCTGCCATTTGTGCAGCTTGGGAAACCATTAGCATTGAAGCTAACATGCTCCAAACCACTGCTGAGTTAGCTTAGCATTGAGCCTGCAGCTGCATTCCAGTGTTATGAGTTCAATAACTAACAACTTGTGTGAACTATAGCCATAATCCATTTATCAAATCAAACCACAGAACCTAATAATCTGTTTGTTATCAATTATTACCGGTTAAATCAGATGAAAATACAGTTAGCAACAGGAGCTACTCATTAGACATTGTGGCTAATATGCCATTTTGGTCGTCATAAAAAAAAATAATAATAAATCCCCAGGCCAGATCGTATTAAAAAAAATATTTGTTTTGGCACATAAAGGATCCTATCATACACCCTGCACAAGGTGCATCACGATGCTCATTGCTATCTTACACCCTGCCAACAATCTATTTTCATGACTTGCACATGCACCCTTTAAATAGCAACAGAGTTTACAATTATATCTATGCCGATAAGTGTGGTGATCACAAGATTAGGTGTGTTCAAGTTCATTTCTGGTGTATTGCTATCTTGACAGCGGCACCTACTGATTAGAACCCTGACAACAGTCAGCAGTTAGATGTTTACACCCGCTTTTTACACACACACTAGAACATGCAGCAATGCACAAACCCAAGCTTTTACATCAACAATAAACAGAAAATACAATAAAATAACATCGCTGTTCCTGTAAATGAACATGCAGGTCAGTTTTCTCTGCTGAGAAGCCGAGATAACAATGATCATCTGACTGCTGATCGTTATCTAGGTTCTAAGCAGTCAGTGGAGCACCTGTGTTTTCCTTTGCCAAGATAGCAATACACAAAAAAAATGATCTAAACACATCTCACTTCCAGACCACCACGCCCATCAGCATAGACATATATTTACGAGCACTGTTGCTATTTAAATGATAGGTGCAAGGTGTGAAAATAGACTTTTGGCTGAGTGCAAGATGGCAATGAGCATCGCAACGCATGCAGCAAAGACGGGCAGAGGATATGTGGCGTGCAACAAATGTGTGAAAGAAATATTGAAATGTTTAAAAATATATATTTTAATATAATTTCAATGCTTAAAGGTCAAGGGCACAAGCCTAAGCTGATCTCTAATTCCTTAGATGGTGCTGCTTCAAGTTTAAAAAGTTTTAATTGAACTTTCACTCAGTTTTCAATAATTAACCCTCTCACTTGTATTGCGATCAACAAGTAATGTTTTTTCATGTTATGGAGGTTCAGCGAAAGCATACTTCTGTGGTGCACCACTAATGCTGAAAATACATAGTCCATGCATTTTTCAACAAGAAAAACAGATAAAAAGATAAAACAAGGTTTCTTTGCCTTTCCCACACTGTATCGGCTTTCCCTTGTTTCTGAATTTCGAGATGTAATAATGGTATGATAATTTATAAACAATCACACAACTGTCTGTGTTTTATAGCTCAAAAGTATTTCCCATCTGAGTGGTCTGCATACGGAATCAGAAAATTCAAGTTCTTCGAAACAAAATTGACATGGGCTGATGCAGAGGTACTCAACAGTAGGTTTTGGAGAAAATCACGCTTTAATGTCAGTCAGAATCCAAGTAACTGAACTGTATTCCATTTCAGGCTGAGTGTTTAAAACATGGTGGGAATCTTGCTTCAATTCACGGCTCTGAAGAAAATGCCTTCATACTGAATCTCATTAAAAAAGGCGCTGGCTCTATCCTGCGTACCTGGATAGGCGGCCATGATACTGTAAAAGTTAGTACTGTCCAACTCCTGCTAGAATTTCTCAGTCACTCCAGGTGTTTATCCATGTATTACAATTCCACCTCTTCTCTGTATAGGAAGGAAGATGGTTCTGGAGTGATGGATCCAAAATGAACTTCCAGAACTGGGGAAAAAATGAACCCAATAACCACCTGTTGGGAGAAGACTGCCTTGAAATTATTTATGGAGGTACGCATTTATTACAGCTTCAGATAGCTGCATTCTCTTTCCATCAGCCTGTTTCTACAGTGAAATGTGTTTAATCTACAGCAAGATCCAAAAGGCTGAAACCTTAGTCAGAATCAGCTATTTGTTTTATTTTATTTAGAAAAAAATAACATGGAAAAACATCCCCCAAAAATAAGCTCCCTATGTTTCTTGTACTTGCAGGATTATCCCAAACATTGAAAAAGGAGCTACTGTCAGTATATGGGATAATCCCGCAAGCTGCAGGAGAAGTGGGATGACATGCACAAACCACATACAAAATCCCAGGAAATCAGGACATAAAAATAAATACACTCACTTAAAATCAATCAAAATGAAAGGTGGCGTTAGACAGTTGGACATCATTGTTTATTAAAGAAAGTAAGGAACTCAAGGGCTGTCAAGGTAACTCATTTGTTTGGCTGATATTATGTCCTAAAAGTAATTGCAATAATCAATTTTTTTGTAATCTTAACATATATAAAATTACAATAGAATAATTTACATATGTGCACAGTACTTGCAAAATGAATTTTTAATTATGAAAAATATTTTAGTTTTTTTATATATCATAAAAAAAATTAAAATTAAAACTCATTCAAGTTAATAGCCTCAAAGAATGGGCAATTTTGAGGTCAGCAAATATAATTGAGGTTAAACAATAAACCAATGACGTAATTAACGCAAAAGTGTGAAAGGCGGTGCTGCACCACTGGCCACCAGCACGGAAGCTGGGCAACAGTGGAGAAGAAACAGTGGAGTTAGGTCCCAGAACTCCATTTCCCAGAATCATTGTGGTAATCAGTGGCAACAAGCCACACCAATGCAGTATGGTATAAAAGCACAGCCCACAGCCTCACACGTTGTCGCACCTTTGTAGAGGGGTGAGCGTTAACAGAGGATCTAAAAAAAAAAAAAAAAAAAAAAAAAAAAATTACAACAAGAAAAACATAAAGGAAAGGAAATCGTATAAAAGCACAGCTCAGAGCCTCACACTTTGCCACACCTTTGTAAAGGGGTGACCAGTAACAGAAGGTATCAAAAAGATGAAAAGAAAAGAAATACAACAAGAAAACATAATGAAAGAATGGGGAAAAAAACAAGTAAAAAAGAGAAAGGTTTGAGAGAATTTATCAGAAAGGAAAACTTAGTTTATTAGAATTAAGCAAAGTAAAGAATTGACTCTGATTCTCCAGCTAGTTTAAATCCCAGCCTTCTCATTTTTCTTTGAATTTCCTCAAGCACACCTTCTATCACTATGCACAAATTCTGTGACAATATAAATAATACTAAAGCATATTTATAAATAATTCATCAACTGAACAAGTATCAAGTAAATGTATGTAATTAAAATAAAACTGAAGTTTAATATGTTAAATATGTTTTTTAGAATCTTGAATCTTATTCTTCTCCTTTTTTTTTTTATTTTTACAACAGACGATCTCAAATGGAATGATATCCCATGCAGTTCAACCAGGTCATTTGTTTGTGCCAGGACCTGAAGATACAGTCACTCATATTCATCTGCAAAATCTTCAAAAAGAGAGATTTAAAAACAAAATGAGCATCTGTAATCTGAACAATACAACTTAATAAAGCAAGCAAAGCATGATGATGTTTTCTGCTCTGGTGTGTGATAACTTTATTTTATATGTCAGTATAAAGAAACTCAACAAAGAAGTCTTAACAAAGCTCACTGTAGTATCTTTTAACCACTTTATGAATTATACTTATTTATGTTAAATATAATATAATAGCTTATATTCATTTATAGTGTATTATAATGTGTCATTATACACTCAAAGTAAGGTGACAGATCTCCATAATGATAATATATTATTAGTAACAGATATATGACATTTTAACCCAGATGTGTAAGATGTTTCTGTGTGTATATATATATGTATATATATATATATATATATATATATCTATATATATATATATATATATATTTGCGTAAAATGAACTTTGTTGTTTTATTCTATAATCTACAGACAAGATTTCTCCCAAATTCCAAATAAAAAAATTGTCATTTAGAGTATTTATTTGCAGAAAATAAGAAATGGATGAAAAATAAAACAAAAAAATGCAGAGCTTTCAGACCTCAAATAATGCAAAGAAAACAAATTCATATTCATAAAGTTGTAATAGTTCAGAAATAAATATTTGGTGGAATAACCCTGGTTTTTAATTAAGTTGGCATGTTCTCCTCCACCAGTCTTACACACTGCTTTTGGAGCAGTTCAGCTTTGTTTGATGGCTTGTAACCATCCATCTTCTTAATGATGATATACCCGTGTTTTTTTTATTTGGTAAAATCGAAGAAACTCATATTTTTTAAGTGCTGTCATTTTTTTTCCCGAGCTGTATATATATATATATATATATATATATATAGTGTTTCTTTCTGTGTCTGTCCTTTTATTTATAAAGAATGCAACAAATACAATTAGATGTACATAAAATTGTTATGCTGATGATTTAGTGGATCAGCATTATGGTCCCACCATAAAGCTGGCAAGGAAGAACCAGATAAGCATATGGAGGAAGAATATTTTAGTTTATAATGAAAAGTAATCCAGATTACCAGCAGAGAGCACTGTTTTACAAGAATTCTCCTTTCCCCACTCTCTCTCTTTCTCTCTCTGCCTCTCTGCTATAGGGCTTATCTACTGCCAGCAGCTGGTCAGTGTGTTTACACATAGATATGCAGCACTCTTGGTCAGAACTGGGGCAAATCAGTGTTTCAAAGCCGTAAAGGGCTCCGATTAGTGTCTGTCCCTCAGGAAGCCTGCAGAGAAAAGCAGCACTGGGGCACAACTGAGGAAAGACACAGACAGTTACAGACATGGGGACATGGTGAGAGAGAGAGAGAGAGAGAGAGAGAGAGAGAGAGAGATAAAAGAGAGGGAGAGGGGGGGTTGTTGGTGAGGGGAATTAAAAAATAAGGAGACAGCTCTGGCCACTACAAAAAGTTTGATTATATATTAACACATTAACGTAATTAAAATTAGGAGGTGGAAACAGACAATCAGATTCAAATCTTCAGTAAATGTGACCAAAAATTCCCTTTTGGTTCTCTGGAAGTCCTACACTGTAACTTATGTTACTCACTTGTTTGAGTGGTCCTTTTAATATTGAATACACAATCACAAAAAAATCTTCTCAAGTTTCAGTAACTTTTTAAGAGCATTTCAGCCATCTAGCAGCATTTAAACATTTAGTAATCCTCAAAAAATATTCAATAAAAACTAATGCTGAATTCAGCTGTTTTCCATTTTACATGGAGTGTCCATCTCCCTCTCTATATCTGTAGATGTTAACTAGGTTTTGAATTGAGGTTAAAGTTAGATCATGGGCCAGGAAAAAGGTTAGGGTTAGGTTTTGTTTCAAAAACAATTATGGCAATAATTGTTGTCAATTGTTGACATACATGTAATTACATAACCTGTACAATTGTAAATAAAGCTGTACCAATGCATTTTTCACAAGTAGTTACACTGTTATTACATGATTGTTAATGTGTAACTACATAGTTATTAGAAACACTTCTTATAAAGTAGGACTAAAGAATGTCATTGGTCAAAGTACTACAGAAATATGTTTTCTTCCATTGATGAAGCATTGATTATACAGTATATATACATTTATTCACTGCAAAAATATCCAGTGGCAAAAACTGGACAAGTAGGATAAACAAATGCTTCATAGTAAGAATTCTTAAAATAATCAATCTCACAATTCCAAAATCCTTGAAGTAAAACTTGTATTAAAGTAAAAATCCCTGATATTATATCTTATAATAAGCAAAATAGCTGTTTACTTACAAAGCTTGGTAAGACAATAAAAACCTAGAATAGAAAATATTATAATTGCCTTTAAATGAGATCATTTCACTTGCTAAGATTAGATTTTTCGCAGTGTTTTGATGTGTGATATACAATAACTTGCTGCTAAACCCTAAATTCCTTCATAATTGAATCTAAAAGGTCGTTTAGCATTACAGTCAGGCCTAATGAATCATTTTACAACAGAAACTCACAGTTATGACTCTGTGTCATTATTTAGTGCGACATGCTCTGGCCCACCTGGGGACATAAACAGCTGGAGCTACTGGGCGTGCTGTTGAAAATCCTTCTCCTTATTATTATGATTGTTGCATTGTGAATCAGCTATATTGTTATTTGATTTATATTCTTCTTATAAATATTTGTCTGTGTTTTTTTTTGCCACATACAGTAACTCTTCCCTCAGCTTTTTGTTTGGATGCATGTTTTTCAAATAACCTTTTTTTTATTAAAAATTAATGGGGTGTAACAGGATACACCCATGTAGAGTGTTTTTGTGTAGCCAGGTGGTGAATTGAGAATACACCTTTAAAATGTGTGTCTGTAACTTTAAGAAACACAATCAGAAGTGTTGTCACCCTGAGAGAGGAAAGGGAGGAGCTAAGAGCATGGTAGAGAAGGAGGCTCAAGCTGCAGTGAATGGTGGTGCTCCATTTTAGGATCCATCCAGAGCCATCCTAATGAAATAAGAGGTAAAAATCAGGAAATACTGAACAATATAAGGTGTAGTTGGCCTATAACAGTAGTAGATGCCTATTTTGCCTTTCTAAACATGTATTTTGGATGAATCACAACCAGATGCGGGCAGATGGCATTGTTTCTGTGGGGTAGTGTGCTCCTCGTGGTCAAGCCTTGTATTTTTCTGGGTTACAGAAGCTGTTTGTCCAAGTTCTCTTGATGAAATACTCAAGTCTTGTTGAGTAAAGCTGAGTAAATCGAGGTGAGCTTAAAAACAAATATAAAAAGAGCTCTGTTAATGGTATTAAGGTGGTATTAATGTTATTTATCTATTTTCTGTAATTAGTGCCACTACCAAATACTGTACTGTGTTCTAAGCTAGGGTTTTACAGTGTATTCATTTTATTTTTGTTATTTTGAGTACAATTGAGTACAAGCTCTGATAAAAGTCTATAAATCTGTACACTGCAGTTGCAGTAAGTCAAAGATAGGTGGTGCAGGGTTGTTGTGCATTGAGACTAATATTTCTGCTCAGCAAGTGCTGATTGTCTTTATTTTGATTTAATTCCATATTTGTTTTATAATTAATATACATTTTTATATTTCATAAAAATCCCTGGGGTGGGATCTATTGGAATAAAATACCCCAAGAAAGTATTTTGTCATTTGGTGTGCGTCCTTTCCCCGGTGACATTTGTTTAACTGATACACAGCATTTTAAATATGCTATTTCTCCTGCACTCATTTGTTTGTCGATTTCTCTTCATATTTGGTTGCTCCTTTTCACTCCCATTCATTTTCATTTTTCATTCATTTAATTGCAATTTATTCTTTGTCCATTCACCAAACAGCACATTCTCAGTCTCATCCACAGGTACACTGACCCACATTCATATATTTGGCATTTTTCATCCCTCGTTCCTCCAATTCACACACATTCACTTTCGTACATGCCCAAGTCATAGAGTTTCATTTGCCTGACAGCTACCAAATTGCAGGTAGTCATATATGGCAGGTCCCTAAGCTCTAATTCACAGTATACTGACCTGCACTCGTCTGTTTGTTGTTTTCACATCCCTCAGTGCATCCATTTAGCTATGTAACAATACAGTGTTTTCTTTAAAAACATGTGCTTCTATAGTTACAAGTTTTACTCAGAATTCTAGTCTATTGACCCTCTCTGTCACGCTGCCTCGTTCTCCTTCCACATTACCGGACTCCATTTCCCAGAATCCTGTTGATTATGACACCAACAGTATCCGTTCTACTTCACCCAATCACATTTCGCTCCGACGCTCTGATTCCCCGGTGTTCTGAGTTAGTTCCGGTTCATACCCATCTAGCTCCGGTATTTAAGTCTGCAGTTTGTAAACAAACACCGCGAGGTATTGTTAACTGATGTTGCATACTAAGCGTTCTCCTATCGTTTCTCGTTTTGGCTTTATGATTACGACTCTGTTTTTGGATTATTGGTTTATGTCTTTTGTCTTGCCCTTATTGGATTTATTGCATGGTTGGACTGATACTCGGTTACGAACTCGGACTGTACTTTCGACTACGTCTTGGTTTTTCGGTGAGATCTTTGTTTGCCTGGCTTTACTGTTTCTTGTTATACTGCCTGTTAATAAACCTGTTTGCTTATTTTACTCGGCTTGCGTCACTCCTCACTACCTGGCGTTACATAATACCTCGCCCCTAGTGATGGCCGAGTTAAATAATCTTCAACAGGCAGTCGGTAACCAGGGGAGGGTTCTCGAACAGCATAGCCAGTTGTTCGAGAGCTTTGCTAACACCGTTACCACTCTTACTACTCAGCAGTCTGAGCAGCACTCTCAGTTAGCTCGGATCACTACGAGCCTCCAAGATATTGCTAATCAGCTTGCTCAGCTGAGAGTAGCCACGCCAGCTAGCTTAGCCTCCGCTAACCAGGCCTCTGTTAGCTCTCCAGCTAGCGCTCCCAGCTATCCTTCGGCGGCTGCTTTTCCGGTAAGCAAACCCGATAAATATGATGGCTCTCCGGATTTGTGCAGAGGTTTCCTTTTGCAAATGTCACTGTTTTTTGCCAATTCTCTTGTGAGCGTCGATGCAGCGCGTATTTCATTTTTTATATCGCGCCTTACCGGTAGAGCTTTGGATTGGGCTACTGCTATCTGGCCTAGCATTGAGCATAGCACCTACGAACACTTTCTCAGTGAGTTTAAGCTGGTTTTTGATCACCCTCATCACGGACAATCTCAGGGGGAGTTATTAGTCCAGTTACGTCAGGGAAATCGGTCTGTTTCTGATTATGCTCTGGAATTTCGCACTCTGGCTGCGGGTAGTGGTTGGAATGAACCGGCGCTACGAGTGATGTTTCGTAACGGACTCAGGGCAGATGTGCTATCCGAATTAGCATGCAAAGACGACGGATTACCCCTTGATGAACTAATCTCGCTAGCCATTAGACTGGATCAGCTTAAACAAAGCTCTGTACCTGGTCGTAGAGCTGGTATCCCTACTCCTCATCTCGCTCCGCCCCGAGCATCTGGATATACTCCTCGGTCCACTTTCAGGGAGGAAGAACCCATGCAAGTGGATGCTACCCGTCTATCGAGTGAAGAGAAGAGGCGACGACTTCAGGCTGGATTATGCTTTTACTGTGGAAGAGCGGGGCACATGTTACGCGAGTGTCGGAGCTGCCCTCCCCGAGTACAGCGAAAACAGTCGTCAGGCTCGTCCAACGGTGGGCAATCCCATGGTTACCATGGCAACCCGGACCGTCCATATGAGCCACCTGCTTCTGACTCGGGAAAGCGTGTGGAGGGGGTTCCACACGCTAAGAGGGTAAGCCGACTAAGCTCTGACATGTTTTCACGATCATTTATTATATCAGTTATTCTGTTCTGCCAGTCCTCTTCCTGTGTTTTTCCAGCTCTGATTGATTCCGGTGCTGAGGGGAACTTTATTAATGAGGAGCTGGCCAGAAGTCTCCAGATCCAGTTCGAGTGCCTGGAGAATCCAATGAGGCTGTCAGCGGTGGATGGGACCCCAGTAGGACAAGGAGCCGTATCCCACATCACCACACCAGTCAAACTGAACGTCAGCGCCCTGCATTCTGAGGAGACCAGGTTTTTTGTAATGAAGGACACTAGCTATCAGATTATTTTAGGACTTCCTTGGTTGAAAAAACACAACCCTCTGATTTCTTGGTCTAATTGTGAAATCATTTCTTGGTCTCCTTACTGTCATGATCACTGTATTACTGGTCCTAAATTGTTGATTCAGGCTACTACTGTAGAGAGCCCAGGTCAGGAATCACTTACACAGATTCCTTCCGATTATGCAGATTTATCTGAAGTATTTAGCAAATCTCGTGCCACTCAACTTCCCCCACATCGTTCTTATGACTGTGCAATTGAACTTATTAATAACCAGATACCTCCTAAATCACGCATTTACCCATTAACTCAGGTTGAGGAATGCGCTATGGAGGAATACGTTCAGGAAGCTCTAGCTCAGGGGTTTATTCGTCCTTCCACCTCTCCCGTGGCTGCATCCTTCTTCTTTGTTAAGAAGAAGGATGGAGGTCTTCGCCCCTGTATCGATTATCGCCAACTCAATGCTGTTACCAAGACATATCCGTACCCACTGCCTCTAGTTCCGGTGGCTCTTGAACAATTACGTGGAGCCTCCTTATTCACTAAGTTAGACCTCCGTAGTGCCTATAATTTGGTAAGAATCAGAGAGGGTGATGAGTGGAAAACTGCCTTTTCGACCACCAGGGGGCACTATGAGTATTTAGTTATGCCTTTTGGTCTCAAGAATGCCCCTTCCGTTTTTCAATCCTTCATTAATGACGTACTCCGTGATATGTTAGGACGATTTGTCATAGTATATATTGACGATATCCTTATTTACTCACCTGATCTACATACTCATGTCTCTCATGTACGCGCTGTACTTACTCGATTACTGCAGAATCAGCTTTTCGTCAAAGCAGAGAAATGCGAATTTCATATGTCTACTATTTCCTTTTTAGGATATGTGATCAGTACTACTGGTATAACTATGGATGATAGGAAGGTTCAAGCTGTTGCTAATTGGCCTCGTCCCAAATCAGTCAAGGAATTACAGAGATTTCTGGGTTTTGCTAACTTTTATCGTAGATTTATACGTAATTATAGTTCAGTAGCTGCCCCACTTACAAACTTGCTAAAAGGTAATGCCCGAAAATTGGTTTGGTCAGAAGAAGCATCTGTTGCATTCTCTTCTCTCAAGGAAGTGTTTATTACGGCCCCTTTATTGAAACACCCCGAGCCTAAGGAACCTTTTGTAGTCGAAGTTGATGCGTCCAGTGTAGGGGTTGGAGCCGTACTCTCCCAACATTTCGGTTCCCCCAGTAAGATGCACCCGGTGGCTTATTTCTCTCATAAGCTCTCCCCAGCTGAACGTAATTATGGAATTGGCGATCGTGAGCTTTTGGCTATTAAGCTAGCTTTAGAGGAGTGGAGACATTGGTTGGAGGGATCATTACATCCCTTTGTAGTAATCACTGACCACAAGAATTTGGAGTATTTAAGATCCATGAAATGTTTAAATTCACGTCAGGCTCGTTGGTCGGTTTTCTTTGCACGTTTTGATTTCGTTATCACCTATCGACCAGGTTCCAGAAACACCAAGGCAGATGCTCTCTCTAGAATTTACGAGGACGAGAGTTTAGAAAGCTCAGAACCCTCTACTATTCTGAAACCAGGCATTGTGGTAGCTCCCATCCGATGGGAGATCTCAGAAGAAATTGATCGGATTAACTCCACTTCACAGCCCCCTGCACAGTGTCCCTCAGATAAAACCTATGTACCTGACCAGTGTAGAGATAGACTTATCACATGGGCCCACACTTCTCTCACTTCAGGACATCCTGGTGAGACTCGAACACATGAATTATTGGAGAATCATTTTTGGTGGGAAAACATGCGCTCGGACATTCATGACTTTGTTGCGTCTTGTACTATTTGTGCTCAGTGTAAAACTCCTCGTACTCTCCCCGCTGGCAAATTAGTGCCATTGCCCGTACCTGCTCGACCCTGGTCACATCTTGCAGTTGATTTTGTTACAGACCTCCCTGAATCTATGGGTCAGACAGTGATCATGACAGTCATAGATCGATTCTCTCGCGGTGTGAGATTCATTCCTTTTTGTAAAATGCCCGTTGCCTTAGAAACTGCTGAAGCTTTGTTTAATCATGTGTTTCGTGTGTTTGGTATCCCGGAGGATATTGTTTCCGACCGCGGTCCTCAATTCATTTCTCAAGTCTGGTCAGCCTTTATGAATAGATTAGGTATTTCTGTTAGTTTATCCTCTGGCTACCATCCTCAAAGTAACGGCCAATGTGAACGAATGAATCAGGAGCTAGGTAAATTTTTGAGAATATATTGTTCTAACAACATTCACGATTGGGCTAAATTCCTTCCTTGGGCCGAACTAGCTCAGAACTCTTTGATCAGTTCCACCACAAAATTGACTCCTTTTCAGTGTTTTTTAGGCTACCAGCCACCCATCATGCCCTGGTCAGCTGAACCCTCCAACATTCCTGCAGTTGATGATTGGATGCGTCGGAGCGAGGAAGTGTGGGAGGAGACTCACAGGCGTATTGAGGCAGTATTACAGCGACAGAAAAGACAGGCTGATCGCCTACGTCGCGAGGCCCCCCTCTATTCTCCTGGAGATCGGGTTTGGCTGTCAACCAGGGATTTCCGGCAACCAGATTCACATAAGAAACTTTCAGCTAAGTACATTGGACCTTTTAAGATTATTAAGAGAATTAATGAAGTCACCTACCGTCTTGATTTGCCTCCTCATTACCGTGTTTGTCCTTCGTTTCATGTATCTTTGTTAAAGCCGGTTATCCCTGGTCCGTTGGATGAGACGTCGCTTGGGTCGCTTCCTCCTCCTTCGGTGGCTGTGGATGGTGATCCAGTCTATGCGGTGGAACGACTGCTGGACTCCAGGCGGAGAGGGGGAGCCCTGGAGTACCTGGTGGACTGGAGGGGTTACGGACCAGAGGAAAGGAGCTGGGTGCCTGCGAGGGATGTTCTGGACCCACTAATGGTGGAGGACTTTCATCGGTCTCATCCGTCTCGTCCGGCTCCACGCCCCAGAGGTCGCCCCAGGAAGAGGTCTCCGGTTCCTCGACGGAGTAGACGTCGTGGTTCAGTTTCTGCCCTTTCTTCCAGCTCCGTCCGCGGCTCCAGGAGAGGTCGTCCAAGGTCCAGGGTTCCCGTCCGTTCCGATCCCGCTTCTGCATTGCCTGTCCAGGACGCCGCTGGGGGGGAGGAGGTGGTTTCCTTGCATCGTCCTCATCCTTCGGCTCCTTCGGACTCTTTGGAGGGGGGAACTGTCACGCTGCCTCGTTCTCCTTCCACATTACCGGACTCCATTTCCCAGAATCCTGTTGATTATGACACCAACAGTATCCGTTCTACTTCACCCAATCACATTTCGCTCCGACGCTCTGATTCCCCGGTGTTCTGAGTTAGTTCCGGTTCATACCCATCTAGCTCCGGTATTTAAGTCTGCAGTTTGTAAACAAACACCGCGAGGTATTGTTAACTGATGTTGCATACTAAGCGTTCTCCTATCGTTTCTCGTTTTGGCTTTATGATTACGACTCTGTTTTTGGATTATTGGTTTATGTCTTTTGTCTTGCCCTTATTGGATTTATTGCATGGTTGGACTGATACTCGGTTACGAACTCGGACTGTACTTTCGACTACGTCTTGGTTTTTCGGTGAGATCTTTGTTTGCCTGGCTTTACTGTTTCTTGTTATACTGCCTGTTAATAAACCTGTTTGCTTATTTTACTCGGCTTGCGTCACTCCTCACTACCTGGCGTTACACTCTCTGGCATAGTGTTGCTGTTGTTTTCCTTTTTTCCTTACTATACCATACTTTATTTATTTATTCATTTACTTCCTTAATTATGTACTCATTTATCTTTAATATAACGCTTCATGGCATATTTGCGTCCAATGCAATGAAGCATACAAGTGGGTCATAAATAAAAATATATAACCCATATGTGCAGGAATATATGAAGAGAATATTTGGCTTTTTATATTTTTACTACATTCTTACATTCTTACTTCCTCATACCCTGCATGTTTTAAGTGCTTCTTTGCTCTAAAACACCTGATTCAGATTAGCAGCTTGTTATCAAAAGTCAAAAATCTAAAGTCTGAATTTGAGCTATATCTACATGGACTCCTAAAGTTCCAAAAATTATTTTTTTTTTTATCCCAAAAAATTAAATTCATGCCATAGAGGGATAAATTAGTCTGCTATAAACTAGGCCTGTCACTATTACATTATAGACTCATAGTAGAATATAAGGATATAACCTCAATAATTGTTTAGTACTGCCCAGTGTGAGAAGAGGTCAGTAATGTAATTGTACTAGTATTTCAGCTTTGTTAAAAACAATATATATATATATATATATATATATATATATATATATATATATATATATATATATATATATATATATATATATATATATTATTTATGTATGAAATGTAAACATTTAATATTTCAATTTCTTGTCTTTTCTTTTCTTTTTATAGCAAAAAAATATTTCTCCATTATTATACCATGGTGTTAGCATTATATCAGTGACATGAAATGATCTTAAAGTTGCAATGACATTGTTTATTGCAAAAATTGGCTATCATGGCAGGCTTACTAATTCTACATGATTGTCATGAAAGGTACTGATAGAATTGGAGAAATTCATGAAGTGCCTGAAGAATTCATATTACTTTATTCACAGTTTAGGTGAATCTTTACAAAGCATCCAGCATGATTGGCAGCTTCTATTAGCCTTTAGCTTCAGGCCCTCACTAACCCAGCCAGGCTGGAAAAAGAGAGAGAGAAAGAGGGAGAGAGAGAGAGAGCTATGCTGTGTGATTGATTGCTACCTAAACCTCTTTTTGTTATTCAAAAGGCTCTTTATAACATATGCTCCTTTATGACATTATTAGACCCTAGGGAGAAATTGCTTGGCGGCACTGTCGCATTTAGATTATGAGCTTGTCCTCTTCTATAACTAATATAGATCAGCTCACAGGCAGTTATATAAGGGAAAAAACATTTAATAGTAAAGAAAATGGATCTTGTACGAGCAGCATTAATAAAAGAGATATTTGTTGCATTATTATTGAAGAAACTGCTCGTATGTGCCCTAAGGATTAGCTCAGTTAATGGCTCTTCTGCTAATAAACCAAAGACAGTCACACAAATTCTGTAAAAGACATTCTAATCGAGTGTCATCTAAACACTGGATGCCTAAAAAACTATGATAACAGTATAGCATTTAACATATTGTCACTATCACTCAAAAAGTGTCTGTAACTGACCGTATATTACATTACATTTAGCGGACACTTTTATCCAAAGCAGCTTACCAATAATAATGTATATTTAGTAATAGAGGACATAGAAGTTTAAGGCAAAAACATTTTTACAGGGCCTAAAGAAGGTTAAATGTAAATAGTGGGATAGAGGAGGAAAGGAGAGGTTAGAAGTAGTTAGTTTGTTAGAGGTGTTAGGAGAGTAAGTGCTCTTTAAAGAGCTCTGTCTTTAGGAGTTTTTTTCCGCTCCTGATTTGCTAGTAGAAGGTAAACTATATATAAGAACAGTCTGGATTGCTTTGTGTGAATATTTGGCAAAGCCATCTGACGTTCACTGGAGAAACATAGCATCCAGAAGGGAACATACGCCTTTAGGTGTGAGTGCAGGTAGGAAGAAACTAAAGAAATAAAACAGTTTTGATCTTCATTTGTGCTTTTTTTAAAACAAATTGAGTAAACAAATCACAGTTCAGGCTAGAAAAATAAGTCTGAATCTGTAAAAAAGGTGTTTCAGGTAAGGAGAAAAGATTGGCAGTATGGCTTTCACATTAACTATGGGTTTTCAGAAGACTTTTCTAATCAGAATATGCTGTAGATACACACAAAGCTGGGAAAAACCGCAAAAGCATTGTTAACCCTCTATGGCATGCTGTTGCCCCCAGGCAACAAACCACTTTTTTGATTATTACACCATCTCTTTAATTTTGCAATACTCTTTTTTTTTGTCACAAATGTCTCAAAACATCACGTTTAGTTTTGTTTATTTTTAACTTAATAAAAGTACATCTGTTTAACCAATACACACTATTACAGTCAGTGCTGTTTCACCTGCACTCACTTGTTTGTCATTTTCTCTTCCTCTTTCGTTACTCCTATTCACTCTCATTCATTTTTAACACTTACCAAACCCCAATCTATCTTTTATCCACTCAACACACTCTCATTCTAATCTATAGGTACACTGACCCACATTCATCTATTTTGCATTTATTCATCCCTCAGTCCTCCCATTTACACACATTCGTTTAAGTACATGCCCAAGGCCTAGAGGTTCATTTGCCAAATTGGCAAATATCAAATTGAGTAAAAATCCCTAACCCTAGGAAAAATAAGTTAGCCTGTGAAAAAGTGTTTCATTTTAAAGATCACACATGTTCTGCTCATTAAATATGTGCTTTCTAAAGACTTCAGAAGATGCTGTACATACAGGAGAAGCTGAAAAAGCATTATTAACCCTCTGTGGCACAGTGTTGCCCTTAGGCAACAAACTACTTTTTTGATTTTTACACCATCCCTTTCATTTTTGCAACATTCTTGTTTGTCACAAAATGTCTCAAAACATCACGTTTAGTTTTGCTTAATTGCTTACTTACTAAAACAATGTTTTTTTATCTGTTGCCTCTGGGAAATATAATGTAGCTAAACCATGTTTCTTGGGAATAACGCAAAAGGTGCGGTGCAGTAGTTATTATTTTCCTCTCAAAAAGTACCGTATTTTTCGGACTATAAGGCGCACCGTATTATAAGACGCACTATCAAAGAACGCCTATTTTCTGCTATTTTTCCATACATAGGGCGCATCGCATTATAAGGCGCGTTAAGTGACACTAGAAAGGGTGCCTATATCAAAGTGAACAGGGGTGGCGCCATGTTTCCCTTCCCCCACCGGGGGTGGTCGCTTGCCGGTGGAGCGTCTCAGTATATATAAATCTAGCTCTTTCAAAGTCAAACGAGTGCTGGATATTAATCTACACAGATTCCTCTCCTGAAAACTGTTTATTTGGGTGAGTAACGTGCTTCAGTTTATTTACAGTAAGCTTAGATTTCCAGATGTCCACTAAGGCTTGCTGCACCAGCGTTAGCATAGCTATCCGCTAGCACGCTAGCTAGTCACCTAAACTAGTAAAGTTAACCCAAACTTAAACGACAGCGTTACACTGAGTAATCCTGCGTGTTCTGGTAAGACAGTGAGATATTAGCTAGCGATTCGTCCCCCGTAGCTTGTTTTAACACTGTAAACAAGCAGATTACAGGCTGATAAAACTCACCTCTGAGAGAGTTAGCGCTTAGCATCTAGCTAATGCTAGCCAGGCAAAGCAGCACAGACTTACAGGCCGATAACTCACCTCTGAACGGTGAACGCTTAGCGATTAGCATCTAACTCTAATAATACTGCTCCAGCAGTATTAAAAGTGCTAAATTTAGAAAATACTGATCTCTGAACAGTGAAAAAGCTAGCTAGCTAAGCGGTTAGCATCTAGCTAATGCTATTGCTGCTCTGCACGGAGTGTGTGTTTACTGCTCCTTACACCTGACGGGTAAAATTTAGATAATACTGATCTCTGAACAGTGAATAAGCTAGCTAATGCTATTTGCTGCTCCAGCCTCGGAGCTGCACGGCTCTGGACTCTGTATAGCACTGAAACTCTGTATAACGCTGCACGGAGTGTGTGTTTACTGCTCCTTACAACCTGACGAGTAAAATTTAGATAATACTGATCTCAGTGAATAAGCTAGCTAGCTTAGCGGTTAGCATCTAGCTAATGCTATTGCTGCTCAGCCTCGGAGCTGCACGGCTCTGGACTCTGTATAGCACTGAAACTCTCTATAACGCTGCACGGAGTGTGTGTTTACTGCTCCTTACAACCTGACGAGTAAAATCCATACAAAAGGCGCACCGTATTATAAGACGCACTGTCAATTTTTGTGAAAATTAAAAGTTTTTAAGTGCGCCTTATAGTCCGAAAAATACGGTAAGTACATAAATCTGTGTCATAGAGGGTTAAACACCTGGGTTTATATCAGTTCAAAATTAAAAAAAAAATCTACAGTCTACAAATAGAAAATAGAAAAAAAAAATCAGGATTGATGCTGCTCTTAATAGAAATGAGTGACCTAACAAACTGATTAAAGCATAGTGATCTAGGATAAACTAATGGTAACTTTGATTGTGTTTCCACCTAGGTGCTCCATAATGCTTCTCTGAAAGATAAACTTTCTATGGATAGATAAAAAAGACAAAAAAAATCAAAGGAAATTTAAGCCTAATACCCAATATCTAAACACCTAAGCACACTGTTTTAATCCAGGTAATTGAAAAAGATCATTTTAAACTGCAAATTTGTCAGCCATATTCATACCTCTAGTTCCAGTTTCATTTTTACAATTCTCCTATTTAGTACAGTCTGAGAGTTCGCCTCTGCCTCTGTCCTCAGCTGATAACATTTAACAGTCTTTATTTTCAGCCTGTCAGTCAAAGCGCTCTGCCAGAGCAAAGAATGGGCAGCAAAGAAAAAAGATAAACAGATAAAGAGAGGCAGGGAGATAACAGGATATGTTTGACCTCCCATAATTAATTTCCACTGTGACCAACAGAATCATTTGAGGCAGTTTTTCAGCATAAGTAAATTTATTTGGAGATAAAATACAGGATTGGTCAGGAAAAGGACATTTATAAACCTTTATTGAACTGGGAGTGTTGAGCATCTGTGGTAAAGACCATGCTGGAAAACAGCATATATACAGAGCAGGGGGTGTTGCTTACCACCAGGGGAATCCACGTAGGTTGAGAAACCAAACTGCAGCAGCGACAATGTACTGTACAATATAAAAACTGCAAAGACAGTAGTAGAAACCTGACCTCACTCACTCCTATTGCAAGTGGCATGCAGTAAAAATGAAGAGGCGTTCTTCTACATTGTTAAACCCAATAAGTTCACTAATTCAAAATGTCTGTTTAACCAATTACCTACATTTTTTTATGTACAGTGAACTTTAGATTTGTTTTCTCTTTGATTTTATTCAAGTATTTTTTAAAATACTCATAAAAAAGTAGAAAAAGAAAAGAACACGCTATGAAGTGAATACCGTATTTTTCGGACTATAAGGCGCACTTAAAAACTTTTAGTTTTCACAAAAATTGACAGTGCGTCTTATAATACGGTGCACCTTTTGTATGGATTTTACTCGTCAGGTTGTAAGGAGCAGTAAACACACACTCCGTGCAGCGTTATAGAGAGTTTCAGTGCTATACAGAGTCCAGAGCCGTGCAGCTCCGAGGCTGAGCAGCAATAGCATTAGCTAGATGCTAACCGCTAAGCTAGCTAGCTTATTCACTGAGATCAGTATTATCTAAATTTTACTCGTCAGGTTGTAAGGAGCAGTAAACACACACTCCGTGCAGCGTTATACAGAGTTTCAGTGCTATACAGAGTCCAGAGCCGTGCAGCTGCGAGGCTGGAGCAGCAAATAGCATTAGCTAGCTTATTCACTGTTCAGAGATCAGTATTATCTAAATTTTACCCGTCAGGTGTAAGGAGCAGTAAACACACACTCCGTGCAGAGCAGCAATAGCATTAGCTAGATGCTAACCGCTTAGCTAGCTAGCTTTTTCACTGTTCAGAGATCAGTATTTTCTAAATTTAGCACTTTTAATACTGCTGGAGCAGTATTATTAGAGTTAGATGCTAATCGCTAAGCGTTCACCGTTCAGAGGTGAGTTATCGGCCTGTAAGTCTGTGCTGCTTTGCCTGGCTAGCATTAGCTAGATGCTAAGCGCTAACTCTCTCAGAGGTGAGTTTTATCAGCCTGTAATCTGCTTGTTTACAGTGTTAAAACAAGCTACGGGGGACGAATCGCTAGCTAATATCTCACTGTCTTACCAGAACACGCAGGATTACTCAGTGTAACGCTGTCGTTTAAGTTTGGGTTAACTTTACTAGTTTAGGTGACTAGCTAGCGTGCTAGCGGATAGCTATGCTAACGCTGGTGCAGCAAGCCTTAGTGGACATCTGGAAATCTAAGCTTACTGTAAATAAACTGAAGCACGTTACTCACCCAAATAAACAGTTTTCAGGAGAGGAATCTGTGTAGATTAATATCCAGCACTCGTTTGACTTTGAAAGAGCTAGATTTATATATACTGAGACGCTCCACCGGCAAGCGACCACCCCCGGTGGGGGAAGGGAAACATGGCGCCACCCCTGTTCACTTTGATATAGGCACCCTTTCTAGTGTCACTTAACGCGCCTTATAATGCGATGCGCCCTATGTATGGAAAAATAGCAGAAAATAGGCGTTCTTTGATAGTGCGTCTTATAATACGGTGCGCCTTATAGTCCGAAAAATACGGTAGTATTGAGAGCACAGCCAACACAGAGTTAACAGCTCAGACGCTTGCTCAAATGTTGCTTGTTCTCACAGCCTACAACACAGAGGCCAATCAGTTAATCATAATATATGAACTACAAGTTTACCAAAGGTAACCTCAGGTAGAAACGCTATATTCATGCACAGCAAAATTGACAGTGTCAAATGAACTATGTAAAAGTTTAATTTAACACTGTCCTAGATAACATATGGTCCCACTCACTATAGTATTAAAATAACTCTACCACAAGAGTTAACATTTTAGAGTTAAATCAACACCATATGGAGTCATATAATAACCCTATGTAACTCTCATCAGTGTTCATTCAACACTGTAGGGTTGTAAAACATCAATTGTTGATTTTTTTTTAAGTTGGTTTGAATTTATTTTTGTGTATTTTCTGACTTTTACCCAACCAACTATATATCAGAGTATCTATAAAACATTATAAAATATGAGCTATATCATAGAATAAATTACCTTTTTATACTATCTAAGCTTTATTTAGAACAAGAAATACCATCTCCTGTATAGAGACTCTTATCCCCATCCAACCCAACACCACCAAGAGGATTAATAATGCTCCATCAGTGGAAATAGCACAACTAAACTTAACCACATACATACACAGCAGAATCAAGAGGCGGAGCCTGTTAGAGTTGCTTAAAAAACTGACAAATGCTTTAAGAACTGTGACTCCATACACACAGTAGGTTAAGAAATAAGTATATCATTCCCAAACTATGATTAATTGAAACTGTATTGTCTTTAAACTGGTATGATTGTTTTTTTATGCTATTCTGTTATCATTAAGTAAGTGTCATTTAATGGTTCTAAAATGGCAAAAAAAATATTGTGTGTCGCAATAATTTCTGTGATGATATATCGGCCACAAAATAATCTTGTCGTGAAAGGCCTTAGAGTAGGTGTACAAAACAACAGTAAAATGTATAAAAGGAGAAAAAAGCAGTACAGTGGTGAATAAAGCAGAAAAGAATGATCAAATATAATCCTTAATATCTTAATGCTGCCTGATATATATTTCATTAACTTTGACATTAGTTTAAGATTAGTTAACTTAGCTCTAGGAAGCAGCTGGATGTGTCCAGCTCTGTTGAGTGCAATGTGTTGAATGATAAGTTATGAAATGTACAGTGTTAAATCAACACTGTTAGTGTTAAATCAACACTTATTAGTGTTAAACTTAATTTAACACTAACAGTGTTGATTTAACACTGCTAAATTTCCTGTGTAGATGCAAAAATGGTGCATTGGTGTAAATTATAGTGATATACAGCATGTGTAGTGTGGTCGTTGTGGTGTAGTGTAGAATTAATGGTTTTATGATACTGAAAACTGTACGTTTCCATTATATAATAACAGTTGGTGCTAAATTTCTCACACCATGGTATGGAATGGTGTCTAAAAGAGCCCACAGTGGATTTTTGCCTTGGGACTCAAGAGTGGCTACAGATTCCTGGCAGAACAGCAAATGCAGTGGACAACTCAGAGAGTCCCCTTCATGTATGCTGCAGAGTTCCTGTGCGTGTGTGTCACATGGAGAAAGACACACACACACACACACACACACACACACAGAGTATCTGCGTGATGTGACTGTGTGATATTGGACTTCGCATCTGTAATCTACCCAGAATGCAGTGTGAGACTCCTGACCATTTCTTATGAAAAACATATGTGTCCACTTGTGAGTGCGGTGGTATGGAATGCAGTAAGAGGTCATAGCGGTTTTGACATCAAAAACATCTCTAAATGCAATCATATTCTCACTACAATGCAACAAACAAAATCTAATGGAAGACTTTGCTAGACAGCAGAGACAGTTACTCCAACATATGCAGGATAAAATATTTTTTATATCAATTTAGAAAATATATATATATATTATTTTCTTAGTCACATTGTTTTTTTTAAATGTACAGTGAACTCTCAGGTCATCTGTGCAAAACATGATGCAATTCTGTCCATATGACATGTTTGCAACACAGGTTTTCATGTATCTACATTTACGTAATTAGCCATTACATTAACACTACTGGCAGATGAAGTAAAAAAAAAAAAAATATATATATATATATATATATATATATATATATATATATATATATATATATATATATATATATATATATTTAAGTACTGTGGAATTTGTTGAGGGGTGGATACATAAGGCAGCAAGTGAAAAATCCATGCCCTAAAACAATACATCAGTGTCTTCATTCCATTTACAATAACACTATAGTAATACCATTGTAATAACACACTAATGATCACCAAAAATTGTAACAACACAGTAATATCATAATTGTAATCACATGGTAATACAACAACAGTAATAACATGGTAATCAAATTGCACAGTAGCTATGACTTCACCTTTCTACGCATCATACCTTAGATATTAGATATATTAACTTTCGAGTAACCACCTAAAAACAACTTTTTAATTCAGTTAAGCATGGCTATCTAGCCGTCTGTATTAATTTTATCTTTATTAATTCAATTTTATTTATTTATTTATTTTTTGGTATTAGAATTGGTATTTGTACTGGTGTCTCCTATAGGGAATGCATATCTAGTTTAATTCTCAGTGTATATCCTTTGGTTTGATCCAGCTTCCACTCTGGGTTTGATTCTCCATCTTGTTAGTCTTCTCTTTTGCATATTAAATGGCTCATTAATTTTATGTATTTGAATGGTTTTGTTCATTTATAAGGCCAGAGCAGATCCATGTGTGCACAGCTTCTGCTGGAGTTAGCATCAACAGTGAGCAGATGTGCGTCAGGTTGATAAATGTTAATAATATTGTGCTTCAGCTTGCATTTTTTACCCAGAGCGTGGTGAAAAATGCAGAATTTGATAAATGACAAACCACACATGCAGACTGTGGAAACATAATGACGGAACCAATGTCAAACCCCAACAAGGCCCATTAGAGACCTGAAGACATTGCTTCACTGCCTTAGAAAACATGTATGGATGTATGTTGTTTTAAAGGAAGAGCTCCTTACAAGCATAAAGAAGAACCAGTGAGAAGAACCCTCCAAACCCTCCAAAACAAGAACCTCTTAAAGCATTAAGAACTACTAAGCAGAACCAAGACTCCAGAAAAGGTCTTCTAAAAATATAAGAAACCACTACAAAAAAAAAGATTCCAAGGGAAGAATTCATTAAATTCATAAGAAGAACCACTGAAAGGAACCAAAAAATATTTAAATGCATGAAGAAGAACCAAGAAGAATCAAGATAGCAAAAGGATCATACACTTCTCAACTCTCTACCTGTTTTGGTACCTATTACCAAGGTCGTTTTCCACTACCACAGTTATCCACCCAAAGGTTGGTAAAAAGGGTTTTGAGTATGACGACCCTCTATGTAGAACAAAGATTCAAAAAAGGAACTGCTTAAAAGCATGAGAAAAATAAGCAAGGCTCTAAAGGAAAACAAGAAGTACCACTGAAAGAAACAAAGATTTCAGAAGGAAAATGTGCAATGACTTTGAGGGAGGACCACTGAAAGAAACCAAGACTCCAAAGGAAAAATGATAAATGACTTTAAGAGAGAACCACTGAAAAGAACCAATATTCTAAAGAGAAATTGTTTAATGACTTTGAAGGAGAACCACTGAAAGAAACCAACACCCGAAAGAAAAACTGTTCAATAACTATGAGGAGAACCACTGAAAAAAAAACAAGACTTCAAAGGGAAATTGTTCAATGACTTTGAGGGAGAACCACTGAAAAGAACCAAGACACAAAAGAGAAAATGTTCAATCTATGAGGAGAACGACTGAAAGAAAGCTAGACTCACATAAAAATAAAAGCATCAAAATGAACCACAATGAATCAAGACTTCAAAGGGAAAATGTTCAATGTTTTTGAGGGAGCACCACTGAAAAGAACCAAAACTCCAAAGGGAAAATGTTAAATGACTTTGAGGGACAGCCACTGAAAGAAACCAAGAATCCAAAGGGAAAATATTCAATGACTATGGGGGAACCACTGAAAAAAAACAAGACTTCAGAGGGAAATTATGACATTATGGGGAGAATCACTGAAAGAAACCAAGACTCTCACAAAAAGTAGAAGCATCAAGATGAACCACTTAGAAGAATCAAGATGGCAAAAAAGTACCTCTCTAACAATGCTTTCTCATTGCATGGTATCTACACTGCTTGACTCTGTTCAGCTCTACTTGCTTTTTGTTTTCCACTACCACAGTTACCCACCAAAATGTTGCTGATGCCGAGTGAAAAACCAGTATTGTTCAGTCAACAACCCACCATAAACTCCACTTATCTACAGTATCTCCACCCCATACAAACTCTTTACTCACACTTTATTCTTTAAAACACTTTACTCACAGCCACACTGCACCCATCAGAACTTTCCCCCTCACCCTGTCATACACTTCTGGATTCACATTTACCCAATTGTCTATATGTGTGTGTATGTGTTTAATGAGCTAGATTTTAATTTAATCTACAAATGTGACTTAACAGGCACAGCTCCCTGGTCAGCAGCTCTAGCTCTATGTGGCATACTGGACTCCCTGCATTTTTACATTTAAGCTTAGCTAAGCAATCATTTAACCATATTACACTGCATAACCAGACACACAGTGTGCACAGGAATGCAATTTACCTTATCAAGTACACGTTAAAGAATCACAAAGACGGTTTTTCATTAGATTTATATCAGATACATCACCACATTTTGGACATGTTTTAGTAGTTGTGCCACATAGTTGAATCTACTTGTTTTTCTCTCTCCTGTTCTTTCTCCTATTCTCTCTCTCTTGTGTTCTCCTGTTCTCTTGCTCATTCTCTTTCTCTCTCTTTCGCCCAGTTCCTAGGTCCACCCACTACTGACAGGCAGACTTGCACCACATAGATATCGCAACAGAACATTCTGTATTAAATTGTGTGAGCAAAAAACTAAATTACCTTTTTTTTTATAAATTCCTCTAAAACTGTATTTAAATAATAGTGAAATTCAGCAGGGCTGCATCATATTGTATGTTAAGTGTGTGTGTGGGGGGTGTGGGGGGTCCAAACAAATAATTATGAAATGTGAAAGGGAAACGCCACCCCTCAGATTTACTGGCATTGACACCCATGTGTAAATAGTAACGTAAAGGAAATAGTCTAAAAGATAGGTCCTCTCAGATGGTACTTAATAGGCTATTCAGATATGTCATGTTTTCTTTTATTTCTGAAATAAAATAGTGTCCTGTGATGTTTAATTAATTACCAAATACCTGTTTTTTTTTTTACTTTTTTTTAACAGAGGTATAATGGAAAATCATTATGGGGACTAGACCTGGACTACATTGCATTTTAAGATTTTTAATTAAAAGGAAAATGTAGTCTACAACTGGCCCTTCATTTATGTATTTATGCACTGTGCAATTTCCAGTTGCCATCTATACAGCAGTGCACTACGCAATCACACATTTAGGTAGAAGCACCAGTTACTCTGTTTTTTTAAACTAATGATATGAGGTATGTGTGCATGTGCAGGCTGCTGTATGACAGTGTGAATAATGCTGTGACAGGTCTGTAGGTTCATGCCTTCCGCTGTGCTTTAAATTGAACTTCTTCATTTTCTCACTTTGAAAAAAAAGAAAGAACGAAAAAACCCTGCTGCTCAGACAGCGTCACTCCGTTTGCTCCAGGTAAAACCTGCACAACACCTTTTGTTTACATGCTTCCACACATTTCTAACACATAAGCTCCACATTTGCATAGAATTTGAAAAGCAAAACATGTTTTTATGATTTTGTTTTCAGCATAGAAAATCTTTGTTGGCATCTCACATGTCTATAAGGGAGTTTTACCCTCAATAAAACCCTGATTTCTACAAATAATAGTTTTGTGGATTTTTTATTTTACAGTTTAAGTCTCCTCAACTTGTTAACCTTCTTGATAAAGAAGAATATAAAGATGATAATGATGATGATGATGATGATGGTGTTTTTTTGCATTGTGCCAATCTTTACCTGCAATAAAAATCGTCCACAGGATAATGTCAAAAATATACAGCTATGCAAAAAAAAAAAAAAAATCATCATCACTTAAAAATGATGAGTAGTTTTAACTAAATGTAACGTGTGATGAAAATATAATAAAACATTTAATGATGATAAAATGAGACAAAAATACCTGTTTTAGTTTTTTAATATTTTAATATCAAGTAATGTGTAATAAAAATATAGTGAAAAAATCCAAGTCAATATAATATTAACATTAACATGAGTAATTTTAATTAAAAAATATATATATGGCAGTTTTGTTCTATTTCACTTTTCATCTAATAAAATCTGGCAGTTGTTCTTTTTTATACTGTGGTAAAATATGATGAATGGACCAAAAGGAATGCTGTAGGTAATTTTTTTCCGTGTGAATTCCATTCAGACATATTGTATTTTTGAACCTTGGTTTTGTTGAGAAATACAAGGTTTGTGTGTGACAGTAACAATACATGAATAATTGCATGAATGTAAATATTGTCCTTTTTATCTGTTAACAATGGACATACAAGGATGATGCTAGGCTGATGTACATAATTAAAAAAAATATTCAAAACCTCATACTGTAACACACAACACACACCTCACCTCATTGTTCTGCAGTGAGCAGCTGAAAAGTACCTAAAAATGTCATTTCTTAGTATGGTGGGGTCAACCTGCTGTATCTTGTGTCGACAGTCCAGCCTGCTGGAGGTGATGGTTTCTAGTGTTGGTAATGGTTATTTTCTTGGCAAACTTTGGGTCATTAATATCAACCCATCTGTAAATGATTGCTTTAGACTGTTTAAGTATTTTTACTGATGTCTTTTAAAACTGGTTTCAAGAACTTACCCAGGGTTATTGGTGTTCCCAATAAAGTTCTTTTTTGAGGAGACTAATAAAATAGTTCTTAAAATCATTGCTGATGTTTAGTTATAGTTTAGCCCACATCTATATGCTTAAATGTTAACATAAAATACTTACATAACTAATACCTTATTAGTATGAAAATCCATAGCCAGTCATGGCTAAAATGACTAGCTGCTTCACTAATAATTGACCCATCTTTCTCTTCTTCATTCTTCTAATGAGTTCCATAATGAATCAAACCTCACTTACTGCAGAGCTTCCAATGAAAACAGCTTTAATTTTAACCATACTTCAAGAAAATCACCCTGAAAGTGGCTAGATAATTGATGATTTTTCAATCTCACTTTGGAGCAGAGCTCATTTGCTAGCAGATTAACAGATTTTCCAAGTGCTTCATGCTTCTCTTAATACCGAACGTGTGAAAAACAATGTTCACATAGATACGGATATCAGTGAGATCTTTAAACCATGGCACAAACATGGCAGATTGGAAGAAACAGAGACTACAGTAACTCTTGGCTGAAAAACAGAAAAGATGTACCTAAAAAGGAGAATTAAGGAATTTTTTTTTTACAGTGGACACAAAAAGGTGTTTCGCATGGCAACCTATTGTATGATTCCTAAACGGAGCTGTAGAATTGTGAATGCTCTTTAAGGAACCAGGAACTCTAATATTTGGCTTCACACTCATTAAAACTGTTCCACACAGCACTTATGAACTGTTTATTAAGCTTATATGTACTGACCTGTAAACCACATTACTGGCCACTCAGACATGTGATCTGGAGAGTTCTCTGTATGCTGCTAAAAACCTTTCCGATGCCTTCAGTGTCCTCACTGTTCCTAAGTGGATCATAGGTGTGCACAAGCATGTTTCATAGATGTTATTTTTTACCATTTTCATTTAAAAGCTCAACACGATTGGATGAGAACACTAACTGACAGTTCTGTTACACTGGTCAACAGATGCCCTTAATTTTCTATTGAAGAAAATGACAGAACGCACTACATAGCATGCATAAGAGTATTTCCCCCCTGTATAGCCAACATTTCAGCGCATTTGTATCTTCTATTCCCCCTCAGGTCATTCATTAGTCCATCTTACACTAGGATCACTTTACTTATTTACCGACGTTTAACTAGCTACTTAACCTAGCTTAACCTGCTGGCCCAAAACATCACTGATCATCAGTAAATTTCACATTTCATTTGGAAATCAAGGGACCAGAGTCTGGAGGAAGAGTGGAGAGACACACATTTCAAGCTGCTTGAGGTCTAGTGTGACGTTTCCACAATCAGTGATGGTTTGGAGAGATATGTCATCTGCTGGTGTTGATCCACTGTCTTGATGTCTATTTTTTATTCTATTCTATTCTAATAAAGTGTTCTTATTTTTATTTAATTTTATTTTATCTATATTTATCTATTTTAACAATTGCTCCTGGGTGTAAACTGGATCATGAGATCACAATTTTGTTCTACCTTATGTACCACATGTGATGTGAATGACAATAAAATCTCCTTGAATCCTTATATCAAGTTTAAAGTCAGTGCAGTGTTTTCCCAGAATATCCTACAGCACTTCATGCTCCCCTCTGCTGACAACTTTCATGGATGCAGATTTTATTTTCCAGCAGGACTTGGCACACTGCACACTGTGCCAAAAGTACCAATAGGTCTTTTATAATATTCAGATTTTTTGAGACACTGATTTTTGGGTTTTTATTGAGTGTAAGCCATAATCATCAACAGTAAAAGTAAAAAAAAAAGAAACACTTAAAATAGATCAGTCTGTGTGTAACAGTGTTGGGCACGTTACTTAGTAATTAGTCATAGTTACTAACTGAGTTACTCCACTATTAAAGTAACTAGTTACCAGTAAAAGTAACTATTGCGCTACTTTTGTGTTACTCGCCCCCGTATCCCCCACCCCCCCACCCCACGACAGCAAAGACAACAATCATTGCATAGGCAGTTATCTGATCCTCCCCTCCCTTCTGACTCACACACACAATGCAAACACACACTTGCGCCTTTGTCTGTATGCACAAAGTAAAAAAAAACCTTTGTGTTTATTCAGCTGCTAAAGTAACGCGCAGTAACGGGGTGTGGGAAATGGTAACGGTGTTATAGTGACAGTCAGAGTAATTAGTTAGATTATTAATAATGCCCTTTATTTCAACGCTGTTATTCTCATCACTGGTGTGTAATACTAGATAATGTATGATTTTCACATTTTGAACTGAAGTAATGAAATATAGTAACTTTTGAATGATACTCAATTTTTTTGAGATGCACCTGTATAGTGAAAACTATGCACAAGAAGACAATTGAAAAGGACATCGTAAGGATTATTAATGGCACAATAGTGATAAACACAGATGCAGATAGACTCTAAAATCACCACTCTTAGACAAAGAGGCAAGCCATACATTTTTTTCTTTCAGTCTAGAAAGTCTTTTGGTTCTGTATGTTCAAATCTCTCAAGACCAGACTGGTGTGTTTAAGCGGAAAGCCTTCACATGGATTAACATCTATATGACTCAGTCTGATTGACTGCTTGTAATAACACTCTCAATCTTTCAGTACTTTTAAAACTCACCGCCTGTCTGTCCCGTCAATACTTTAGCAAAGCATTCTCTTCTATAAGATCTATAAGAGACTAGCTTTAGATGTGTTGGGAGATGTGCCATGGAGTCAATCAATACTCAGAGACACAAACCAGTGGTGGAACTGTCTGAAGATGCTGATGGACTGTGCTGGACTGTTGCCATTTTTCGATTTAGCATGCAAAAGAAATGGTTTGAAAACAACAACTTTTTAAATACACTTTGTAAAGCAGGAATTGTTGCAAATTCAGACTATTGGAAGAAATCCTTACTTTCTCAACATCCCAGAACAAGAAATGCTGAGAATAAGGAATGTATGCAGTAAATAGACCTGATTATAATGTTGTACAAAGGGTTTCTAAAGGTTCTTGGCTTCAATACATTATGAATTGTGTTGCTTTGGTCAATTAATTTGATTTGGTCAATCAAATTAATTAACTTGATATAGAATATACAAGCATGTACAGGGTTTTGTTTGTGTACAAGGAACCACCTTATCCAGCAAAGGTTCTTATAAGAGCACTGATTTTATAAGGACTGGTAACAATGTTGAAGCTTTGGTGTAGTATAAAACCATAATAAAAACTATTAAAGGAAAACTATTTATAATTTTTAATTATGTATTTTCTGACAAAATATGAAACTGGCTGAGATAAATAACAGCACATCTGACTCTTTGAATATTTGTGTCACGTCCTGGTCTTGTCTCATGTCTCTGTGTGTTATTCCCACGTGACCCCTGCTCCTCTGTGTCTCCTGTCTCAGTAGTTTTCCACCACTTGTCTTATTTGTAGCTCCGCCCTTCCCCAGGTGTTCATTGTTTCCTGTTCCAATATATATAGTCTCTAGTTGGTTTAGTTTATGTTCTCTGGTTTGTTTTGGTTATTGGTTATTTGTGTATCTTTGTTTCGTGTTACTCGTTCCTTGTTTCTTTGTTATTTATTTAATAAATTATTTATTTCTTACCTGCATTTACGTTCTACGTCTGTTAGTGGTCCTTGTGTTTTCCGTTGCTCCTCAGTCCTGGTCTGTATTGTTAAGTTTATGTTTATTTTGTGTTTGTTTTTGTTATTAAATTCCTTATTTGTTTGCATTTGCGTCCGCCTCCTCGTCCTTCCCGCACCCCACCTGACAATTTGTAGAATGTGTAAAACTGACATGCTCACATGAAAGAAGGAGAGTAAAGCCTTTTAACACCACTAACCAGATACACTTCCAGAAATACATCCTTTACCCCAGCACAAAGAGTATCAGAACACTAACCAGATACCCCTCTTTAAAGTACACCACTAAGCCCAGTACAGTAAGTATATAACACAGAGCTAACAAACACTGCAAATGACAATCTGAGCCCCACAGTGCAGTTCTGCAATTGAATCCACAGACTCTTGCAGCTCATGATAAAAGTTTTGCACCATTTTAAATGAAATTGATTCCAATAACTAAAATACATTTGATCTTGAGAAATGCAAAGTGTTACAGAAGCCCTGCATGATGATGCATTACTTAGTTTGCTATATAAATTCTAATGTGGCATCCAGCCCTGCCCATGATCAATGTTGATGACTCATGATGAGTCATACAACATGATAAATGGCATAATCCCCCAAAAACACTGATAAGTCATTTCTAATAACATGTAGTGTTTAGAGACAGGTCTCTGTAGGTTGAACTGGAAAGCTCTAGTAGAAAATAACATTTGCATGCAGATTGTAATTTAAATGTCAGAGCTACCTTGAAAGCAAACCATTCAATGGCTGCTATATTTTTTGATCATATGACAAAACATGTCACCTCCATGAATGACATCATTGAGCCATTGTGACCATTACCCTTTTGCCAGTTCAACGGATTTCCATCCTTTCTTTAGAGCATTTATGATAGGTACTGGCCTATGCATACCAGGAACATCCAACTCACAAGACCTGTAGTTCTGTAGGTTTCACAACGAATTTGGAATTTGGTTCTTGTGAAATTGTGTGAGTTTCTATTGCTTGACCATTTGTCCTGCTTCCGACACATCACCTTTACAAACTGACTGTTTAATTGCTGCCTAATATATCCTCCAAACAATGTTCTTTACATCACTTTGTCATTGGCTTTAAGTAAGTGCTTTGTTGTTGTGAGTTGTGTGTTGTTGTTTGTTCTATATTGGCATTGGTTTCCACGGCTAATCTGAGCTTTGAAAAGCCTTACAGCTACCTGCTGGTGTATAGATTACTGCTGCAGTTAATTTGTCTGGGAGTGTTTTACCCAAATCTGTGGCCTAGTGTTGATTCTCAAAGATTTATAAAGCAGTCGTAAAGCACAGGCACTATTTCTCCCCCCCCCCCCCCCCCCCCACAGTTAAAAATAACTTAACTGTGGTTTATCACACCTTACTTCAATTTCTTTAGCCAAACCCAGGCCTGATTACAGCCACACCAGTTATAAATCAAAATAATCACTTAAATAGGACAAAGCCTGACAAAGCAAATTAGACCAAAAGATACTCAAAAACTAGACATTATGCCAATATCCATCAAAAGGTTATAAAACTATTTTAAAAGTTTGGGAGTCCAGTAAACCACAGTGAGAGCCATTATCTGTAAATGATAAAAATGTAGAACAGTGGTGAACCTTCCCAGGAGTGGCTGGCTGATCAAAATTACCCCCAAAAGTGTAGGGATGACTCAGCCAAGAGGTCACAAAAGACTACACAACAGCCTCCAAAGAACTGCAGGGCTCACTTGCCACAGTTAAAGGAAACGTCATGACTCCACCTAAGAAATAGGTTGGGCAAAATTACTTGGATGGCAAAGTGCCAACACAAAAATCACTGCTGAGCAAAAAGAACATTAAGGCTCATCACAATTTTGCCAGAAAACATCTTAATGATCCCCAAGACTTTTGGGTAAATACTCTGTGGACTGATGAGACAAAAGTTGAACATTTTGGAAGGCGGTAGTGTGATGGTCTGGGGCTATTTTGCTGTTTAAGGAACTGGAAGACTGTGATAAACGAAACCATGAATTCTGTTTACCAAAAAATCCTGAAGGAGAATGTCTGACCATCCGTTTGTGACTGCAAGCAGAAAGGAACTTGGGTTCTGCAGCAGGACAATGATCCAAAACACACCAGCAAGTCCACCTCTGAATGGCTGAAGAAAAACAAAATGAAGACTTTGGAGTGGCCTAGTCAAAGTCTTGACCTGAATCTGATTGAGATGCTGTAGTATGATCTTAAAAGGTGGTTCATGCTGGAAAACCCTCAAATGTGGCAGAATTACAACAATTCTGCAAAGATGAGTGTTTCAGACAACCTCCACAGCGCTGTGATTGCCGTTGTTGCTGCTAAGGGTGGCCCAACCATTTATTAAGTTTAGGGGCAAACCCTTTTTCACACAGGGCCATGTTTTTTCTCCCTTAATATTAAAAACATTCATTTTAAAACAGTTTTTTGTATTCACTTGTGTTGTCATTGACTAATATGTAAACTTATTTGATGATCTGCAAAAAAATAAGAAGTCATGATGGGCGCAAACACTTTTTCAGACCACTGTATATAAATATTTAGGTATACATATATCTCAGCTCTGGAGTCAACACTGTTCAATCTGTAACTCCCACAGAGGTAAGCAGTAATTTTTGAGCTCTTAAGGGATGCAGAAACCATACTTTACTTAATCGCTGCCCTTAAACCTGCAGTTGAAGACACATAAAGTGCATAATCCCTCAGTGTATACTACCATCTGCTCGGCTTTCCAACCAAGCAGCAGAGGAACATCTACCCCGGCTCTGCTGGCATTGTAAACAATGCTGATGTGATTTACACAATAATAAGCTTCACTCTTTCCGCTGTCTATCTGACAGCATAAGCCAGCTCCGAAAATCCGAAGAACTTGTTTTTGAGATAGCGAGTGTGAAAGCGAGTGAAAAGCAGTCTTTATACACACATAGCTGCCATTAATGAGAAAGGCTGTCAGATAAGAAGTGCTTTTGAAGCTGAATGCGAGGCATGAGGAAAAATGCATCTGATTCATACAACAACTGAAGTGTGATGCTGAAAATTTCACTCCATGGTCTACACTCAGATCATTACCGCGTACTCTGTGACCCAGAGTCGCTGTGAAAAACATATTTGGCATTAACGTCACCTTATGAAGTGTCATAACATTTTATTCAGGCACAGGATCTTGAAAATTACTCTCTAACTCATTCTCAGTAAACATTATACACATGTATATAAAAATAGGCGTATTGGTTCATTGAAGATGCCTCAGAGGTGCTCAACTAATATTCAACTAAATTGTTTATTGACAGCAACTGCTGTTAAAATCCTTGTTGAATCTAAATGATTCTGTATTGAATGTAACCTTACACCTAACCCTAACACCTGGGCTGACATTAGCTAAATTTTGGTTTATGCAAAACCAAATCAACATTTTTTTTCTATAATTGACCTCCCATTACACCAAAATGCTACAGCAATATTACTTTATACTGTGAAGTGAGGAGGCAGGAGAACCGTGGGTCTGCCCAAGAGGCGCACCCTCAGTCAGTCCCAGCTGGCCCTCGTTGGACTGATTAGGCAGCTGGGACCGGCTTAAAAACCCTGCCTCAGCCTTCACTCAGAAAGAGACACAAAAAGACACAAACAGTGGAAGAAAGGCAGAAGCAACACAGACCCTAAAAAACAGTTTGACAATATGACTAGAGCATCACTGGCCCATCGCGATGTTTGTTTAAGTTTGTTTTGGGTGTTGGTGGATGGCAATTTCCAAATAAAGGTACGTTTGGAGTTTATTCACTCCCTTTGTCTGTATCTCTCTGTGCTTCTGGACTACTGGGTCACCATGGCCACGCCCCTATCCCCAGAGATCTATCAAAGTACTTATACCATTATTACTATGTAAAGAGCTATGCACGGATTTAATGTCATCTTAGATAACAAGTTGATTTTGGTTGTTTTTTGTTGGTTTTATAGGACTCCAAAATCTGGTTTATGCAAAACCGGATGGACACTTCTCTTAAGTTTGACTTCCCATTACAAAAAAATTTACTTACTTTATTGATTAACAGTATGTTATGGGTTCTTAATGGTGTCATTTGATAATTTGATTTGCTTGTTTTATAGGACTCCAAATTCTGCTTAATGTAAAACCGAAAAAACACTTCTGAGCTTGACTTCCCATTATTACAAAATGCTACTGTAATATCACTTAAATACATGAGAATAAGATAATTATGAATTTAGAGGTGTGATATGATAACACTTTGATTTTCATGTTTTATAGGACTCCAAACGCTATAGGTCTATATACAACCAAATACAGTGGTGTGCTCCTTCATGATTTCTTATATTTTCTGAAATGCTTTTACACCAGATGTAATGGGACACACAACTTTAAAAAAGATAAACTTTTTTTCTCGTCAGTCAAAGGAAAAGAGTATTTTTCCAAAAATTATGGGGATCATCAAGATGTTTGAGACAAGCTTTAATGTTCTTTTTGCTTAGCAGTGGTTTTCGTCTTGGCCTCTTGGATGAATTGTCGCAGCACTTTTGGGGTAAGGCTGGCCACTCCTAGAAAGTTTCACCACTGTCCTTCATTTTCACTGTTTGTGGGTAATGGCTCTCACTGTGGTTCACTGGAGTCTAAAAACTTTAGAACTGGCTTTATAACCTTTTCCAGACTAATAAATCTCAAATACTTTCTCATTTGTTCCTGAATTTCTTTGGATCTCGGCATGATGTGTAGCTTTTGAGTATCTTTTTGGTGGACTTCACTTTGTCAGGCAGGTCCTATTTAATTGATTTCTTGATTGAGAACAGGTGTGGCTAGAAAAGTTGAACTCAGGTGTGATAAACTAGAGTTAAGTAAGTAGTTTTAACCTGGGAGCAAACACTTTTTCACACAGGGCCACGTAGGTTTAGATTTTTTTCTTCCTTAATAATAAAAACCTTCTATTAAAAACTGCATTTTGTGTTTAGTTGTGCTGTCTTTGACTAATATTTAAATTAGTTTGATGATGTGAAACATTTAAGAATAATAAACATAAAATATGAAATTATGTCGGGACAAACACTTTTTCACACCACTATAAATAGATTATTATATTATTATATTATAATGCATAATTAATGTGTTCATTATGCAATATTACAGGCATACTTATAATGCAGTATAATCCCAATTCGTAATGGAAAATAAACATTACCATAATGTGCTTAGCATTTCATTGCATTATGTATGCATTATAATGTGTATAATGTGTGTTATGAATGTGTTCATAGAGCCTTATAGACATGATATTCATAGTAGTTGTTGCCAAAATGTCCTAATTGGAAGTCCTACTTGAAATTCCAACAGCCAAGTTCAAATGGAATGCAGCATTAGAACAGATTTTGGGGGAAAAAAGTTTCTGAGTGTTTGAAGTTATTTTATAAGTATGATTTGAGGCACAGTGTTGCTGGTAGCAAGCCTTAGAAATATGACTACAATAAAAAGGCACCAAATTATCCCAATCCTGCAGTATGTAGACCCATCAGGGCAGTTTAGCCAGCAGCTGCGCTGACCACACTACATTAAACATTATTTCAGTACCACCTCCGTTTATGGGATCTCATTTGTAAAAGAACTCTGTGTCTCTGTGTTATTGACCTGAACGGCCGTGTGATTTGCTTTGTGGTGAAAATATGAACGGGTGCACCGAGAAGAAGAAAGTGAAGCGAGCTGAAAAGGGAGCTGCTGTGATCCTTAAACAACATAAGAGCTTAGGTAAAAGAGTATAATCAATGCTTTGAGTCGGTCGTGCTACTTAGAACTCTGCAGGTGGTCACACAATTGCCAATTTGTTTGTGTGAATCTTGTTGTTCATTGGATTTATATAAAACATTATAAAATTCCCTTTCAGGTTTAACACAACTGTTTTTTATGGTGGAATATTAACTAATATGATGCACTACATAAAGACTGGCATGAGCTTAGTATACAAGAAAAAGTCACAGTTTTCACCCACATATGGAATGCCTTTGTTTTTAAACTTGATGACTTGATCAGCACGACCTACCTAACCATCCTTATCCATCATTATGACCAAACTGGCCTTTGAGGGTCAAGGTGATTAATAACTTGTAATCCAGTGGAAAACTTACCCCATACCAGCAGAAAAGTTGGGTAACAAGCTCTTAACCGGCATAGTTTATGATGCACTTGAGTATGGACATGCTTACAGGCAATGACTGGACATGGGTCGTACTTTGTCGTCATTCTGTTCATGCTGGTAAACTAGGATTCTTCCTCACCTCATTCTGCGCTGTGCTCTTGCAGTCACCTTTACAAGACGACCATACCTAGGGAAAGTAGCAACAGTGCTGAACTTTCTCCATTTGTAGACCGTCTGTCTTACCGTGGACACATGAACATCAAGACTTTTAGAGATACTTTTGAAACCCTTTCCAGCTTCATGCACATCAACAATTCTTGAATGTTGGTCTTTTGAGAGCTTTTTTGTGTGAGGCATGATTCACATCAAGCAATGCTTCTTAAGAACAGCAAACTCAAAATAGGTGTGTTTTTTTTTTTATAGGGCAGGGCATAGCTTTAACCAGCTTACATACAGGTTTTAACAGGTAAAGCACTAAACATAAAAAAACAAATGTAATGTTAGAAAAATGACATCTGAAAACCTTATAGATTTGAGTAATTAATATTTTTTCCAAGCTGCTTTTTTTTCTGAGGTGATGTAGTTACTAGATGACGGTACCCAAACCACAGTTTCCTCAGTTTCCTCAAACTTTCCTCAGCAGGGCAGCTTGAGGGCCAAATTGGTCATGCTAATAGAACATGGTCATACTAACAAATCCAACTAAAAGTCATATAAAATATGTTATGCTGGTTAAAAGCTACAGTGAGTTGATTTTTATGTTTTACCAGCTAGCTTAACAATACAAAGGTAGCTGTCAACGACCTTCACCATTAAAGACCAGCTTAGACCACCTGAATGAAGCATCCAGCAAAAGCTGTTCTTGAGAAGAAGATAATTTAAAGAGCCTCCAACCCCTTAAAAAATCCAATAATAGCTGAAATATATTCCTTTGAATGAAATGAGACATACCGGTCCTGCTTTTTGTTATTTTTTATAAAAATGTCCTAACCTTAAAAAACGCTTTTACTGTGGTGATTTCCACCTCGGCAGTGCCCTCACAGGTTCAACAGTACTATAGGCGAAGATAATGTTTCTGTGTACTTTGGTACTCAGACACATCACAATATGCAAATCAGTCAATCAATAGTACCACCCCCTGTTGACATCCAATCATCTGCATCTCACCACTATCAGAAGCCAATTAGCTATCTCCTGCACTGCCTCTAAACCCATACATCACCCAGAGCTGCTGTAAAACTAACCCTCCCTTTTTTTTTAGCCTTTTTCAAATTTGAGCTGAGGGTGGAGTCAGCATAAATTAGGATGTTTAAAAATCATAAACTAATAAGAGAATACAGAAAGAGGACAACAAATGTGTGTTTAACACTAACACTGACACATAAAACATTAAACTGGCTGTACAGGAATGAAGCATTAAAGCTCAATCACATCTGGCTCATTGAAGTCCAACGTCTATAATTAAAGCCAATTCTAAATGTCCCTAAAGTGAGAGTGTTGGGAATGAGATTATGGGTTTTTGTGAGCTGGGTTGAGCAGTGTAATAGTTTGAGCCTGAAACTGTCCTTTGGGTAGGTGTATGACCAGATGCCCCAGCTCTATTTGCCAGATGACAGCAGCCAGTGTCGGTGTAAATATAAGAGATAGAAGATCAGTGGATCTGGTGTTCCAGCAGTAAGGCTCTGGAAGACTGGGTTATCTTAAAGTTCAGGCATATGCACAGATAGAGTCCCAGGGGAATTTCAGACTCTACAAGTCGATGTACATCATTCTTCAGAACCTGTTTCAGAAAGCTAGAGATACAGGCCTAGCTAAAGAACTGGAAGCACTAAAAAAAAACCATGTTAAAGCTCTGATGATACTCAGTTCAGTCAGAATATGATAAACATTCCTTTATTTCCAAACTAACTCTCCATTTTTTATGCACTAAAGTAATTTAGAGGTAAATAGATGTAGAGTGTTTATAGATGTAGAGGTGGTCTAGAATTACATGTAGTTCATTCTGACAGGAAAAGTGTTCTTAGTTTTTTGATATTAACACTAAAAGAAATGGTGTGTATCCATCTCTGTGGTCATACTGTTTCTGATTATAGAAGTATCTGCTTGATATCACCCTCCATTCAAAAGTTATAAACGTTGAAAAATCGAATATCAAAGATAACACTAACCTTATTGTGGTCTTTCCAGGAGGAGTGGACGAGGACGTGGAAGAACATACAGACATATATTTAATGCAGGCACATTGCCAGGGTCCTCCAGAGTAGGTCCTCAACCGTACACCATGCCCCTTTTCCTATGATGCCACGCCCTACGCAAGACTAAGGCCAAAACTCTGAAACCTGAAAACTGACAAATCTGAAAGTGAAAAAAGGTTTGAACCCTGGAAAATAAAATTTGAAAATGTGAAAAATAAAAACAGATTGCAAAAACATGAAACCTGCACCTGAATATCTCAAATATCAGAAAGAAAGTGACAATTAAAAAAAACAAAAATTCTTTAAAACAATTCACAAATTGAATCAAAATTATATATAAGCTGAACAAACATTAAATACACTTATTTTTATTTTAAATATATTTTTGTATTTTTCAAAGTTTAAGATTATTACTTAAACTTTCAGTTTAAATTTTTTTCAAACTGACAAAACGTTTGTCACTGATTTGGCTCCATAGCATAGTGGATAAATTATTTGATGATGCAAGAATATCAACAGCGTTATCCGTGTAAAAGTTTGAGCACCCTATGCATTGCAAAAGTTTGTTTCTAGACTATTTTAGACCTTGATTATCAAATCAACCCTGACAGCTGCTGCAGGTCATAATTACAATGTCTCCACTGAATCTGATTGTAAATTATGCAAGCTCTTATATTCTCTGACTGTTCAAACATTACGCCAACACTCCTCAAACATGGGCTCAAGGAACTGTCTAAAGCTCTGAAAACGAAGGTAATCGATGTGCACCCTGCAGGAAAAGGCTTTCAGAAAAATGTGGAGGTCGAGATGAGATCTAAAAGACCAACAAAAGCCTTGGAGAATACTGCTTGTATGCTGGAAAGGTCTGGTAAGACAAGCAGTGCATGCGAGATGACCCAAGAATATCTCAGACCTAGAGACCTCCTGCAGAGAGGAGTGGAAAAACATTCCAACTACAAGCACTGAAAAGCAACAAACGTCAGTGAAATGTTCAGCTGAACATTTTTATTCTGTTTGATGTTTTAGAGTAAAATAAAAGATCCCAAAAGGCCGGATTTCTTCTCTTTTTTATTTTAGGGCAGAGCTATATTCATCTGGAGAGAGGGATAACTGCATGAACCAATTTGTAAGATCACCACCCTGTGACAGACCAGTGCTGAAACTCTAGTTAGTTAAAACACCCAATTCTGACCAATTTAAAAGAGAACAGGCTAAAATAAAACAGTCAGAATGACCTTTATCCGAATTTCTGTTGGAGCCACTTTACCAGGCATAATTACATCTATTTCACACATTAGATATCAGCCTATAGATATAATAAAAATATGGTGTTCAGGCCCAAAGTTTGACCTTCCATTACTCCAAAATGCTACAGTAATATCAATTGCAACTTATATCAATAATGGCATGAAAAGCTTTTTTTCACGCCTGGCGCTGAATCCACTACTGTCTCTTCCACACTTAGTTCTACCTACAGTCTCTTTAGACTACACTACCCAGAACGCACTGAACACTACTTCATGCCCATTCACGATCACATGACATTGCACATGGCACCTTCAGAAAGGCAATCACCAGAATATTGATTACACCTGCTCACACTTATATTAATACACCCTAACACCATTCAGTCCTTTCTGAGTATTGATGGAGTTATCCTCGTACAAAGCGTTTATTTGCTATTGCCTGTATTAGCTCTCTCATTTTTGAACTTTGTATTTACCAACCCTGACTCTTGAGCACCTTCCGATGTTGCCTTGCTATGTACAGTATGGCCTCTGGACTGTATTTTGTTTTTGGTATGTTTAATCCCTTATACTACTGTTTACCTGTGTTGAACTTGTTCATTCTGAATACCCCTTTTCTAATACTTTATCTAATAAAGTATATTTTGATTTGAATCTCCACCTGTCTGAATATTGCTTGATCATGATGGGCATCTCCAAAAATGTAATGGTGTCATTTGATAACAGTTTGATTTGCTTCCCATAACTCCAAAATGCGGCGCGTGCACACGCTGCGGCTTCTCCACCCTCCCCCCTCCCCCACCTGGGAGCCTCTGATCACCTCACCATTATGCTAATGCAAGCTTACAGACCACTGGTTAAAGTCACCAAACCAGTTCTTAAGCAGGTACGAGTATGGCCAGAGGGTTCCTCAGAGGCACTTCAGGACTGTTTCAGCACAACAGACTGGAATATGTTCAGAGAGGCTGCCACCCACAACAACTCCACAGACATTCAGGAGTACACAGAAACTGTCTCTGCCTACATCACCAAGTGCACTGATGATGTAACCGACCTCAAGACCGTCACTGTTCGAGCGAATCAGAAACCATGGCTGACAGGAGAGGTCCACAAGCTCCTGAAGGCTAGAAATGCAGCCTTCAAAACAGGTGACCAGGCAGGCCTGAGGACAGCCAGGGCCAACCTGTCCCGCGGGATCAGGAAAGCTAAGAGGCTGTACTCAAAGAAGATTTCCCAACACTTCAGTGACAGCAGAGACACACAGAACCTGTGGCAGGGTATCCAGTCTATCACAGGCTATAAACCACATCCACAGACCTGCGACAGCGACACATCGCTGCTGAACGACCTGAATGGGTTCTTCGCAAGGTTCGAGCCACTCAACAACACACCCGCCCAGAAATCCATCCTTCCTCCTGGTGACCAGGTGCTGACGCTGTCCCCAGACAGTGTGAGCATTCAGCAGGATCAATGCTCGGAAAGCTCCTGGGCCTGACAACATTCCTGGCCGTGTGCTGAGAGACTGTGCCTGGGAACTCGCAGAGGTTTATACTGACATTTATAACACCTCTCTGAGTCAGGCGGTGGTTCCCACATGCTTCAAAGCCACCACCATCATCCCTGTCCCAAAGAAGGCATCGCCATCCTGTTTCAATGAGTATCGTCCAGTTGCACTCACCCCCATCCTCATGAAGTGCTTCGAATGACTAGTCATGCATCACATCAAGTCTTTGCTCCCCCCCTCCCTGGACCCCTACCAGTTTGCTTATGGGTCAAATCGCTCGACCGATGATGCCATCTCCACTGTTCTCCACTCAGCCCTCACACACCTAGACAAGAAGAACACCTACGTCAGAATGCTGTTTGTTGACTTCAGCTCAGCATTCAACACAATTGTCCCCCAACAGCTCATACACAAACTGGACAGTCTGGGGCTGAGCACTTCACTGTGCAACTGGCTGTTAGACTTCCTGACTGGAAGACCACAGGCAGTGCGGGTTGGCAGCAGCACATCCAGCATCACCACACTGAACACAGGGGCTCCCCAAGGATGTGTGCTGAGCCCCCTTCTGTTCACTCTGCTGACCCACGATTGCACACCAGCACACACCTCCAACCTCTTCGTCAAGTTTGCGGATGACACGACGGTGGTGGGTCTCATCAGCAACAACGATGAGTCACACTACAGGAACGAGGTGAGCCGCCTGGCCTCCTGGTGCAAACACAACAATCTCTCTCTGAACACAGAGAAGACCAAGGAGATTGTTGTGGACTTCAGGAGAACTCACACACTGCACAGCCCTCTGTTCATCAACGGAACTGCTGTGGAGAGGGTGAGCAGCACCAAGTTCCTGGGTGTGCACGTCACAGAGGACCTCTCCTGGAGCACCAACTCAGCGTCACTGGCCAGGAAGGCAAATCATCGTCTCTACTTTCTCCGCAAGCTGAGAAGAGCTGGAGCCCCCACACCCAACATGACCACCTCCTACAGAGGGGCCATCGAGAGCATTCTGACCAGCTGTTTCACCGTGTGGTACGGGGCCTGCACAGCATCCTGCCGCAGGACCCTCCAGCGCATCGTGAGAGCAGCTGAGAAGATTGTTGGCACCTCTCTCCCCTCCCTTCAGGACTTGTACAGCTCCCGCCTCACACGGAAAGCCCTCCGTCTGGCAGGAGATCCCTCCCACCCACTACAAAGCTTCTTCAGCCTGCTGCCATCAGGGAGGAGACTGCGGAGTCTCGGGGCAAGGACCAGCAGACTGCGAGACAGCCCCATCCATCAGGCTGTGAGGATGCTGAACTCTCTTCCTGCTCTACCCCCCATCCCAATCCTGCCCCCAGCACACACTCACTCAGCATCCTGACCCCCCCACTAATAAAGTACTGAGACTCTGCACTACAATGCACAAAGTACTGGTCCCTTCCAAACGGACTTGCACTACACAACACCTGCACTACTGATATACTTGCACTGTCAATACGCACTTTAATTCCACTTAATTAAACTGTGAACTTTAAGAACTTACGCACCCACTCACTTTACCAGCCTTAAGCTATATACCATATACCGTATTTGCACTACTGTTATTTACTATTTTTACTGTCATTCCATCTCAATCACCATCAATATTGCACTATTGTCTTACGTATGTTTATTGTGTCTTGCTGTATTGAACATATAGTGCAGAACGCAACCAGGCACTAAGAGGGCATTCAGAGAAACTATTTGAGCCCCATAATGGCAACTTTCTTGGCCAGATAGAGTTAATGGCACAGTTTGATCCTGTAATGAGTGAACACCTTAGAAGGATTGACAAAAAGGAGATCAAAGATCACTACTTAAGTAAAACCATTCAGAATGAACTAATTTCATTGGTTGGACAGAAAACAAAGGATGCAATTCTCCAGAAAGTTAAGGATGCGAAATACTTTTCTGTAATAATGGACTGCACTCCAGATACCAGTCACAATGAACAAATGTCCCTGGTACTACGCATTGTGAATTGTGAATCATGTTCAGGAGCCTCCATCTCAGAGCACTTTGTTGTTTTTTTCAGCATTCAGGACACCTCAGGAAGAGGCCTGTGTAATACCCTCACTGAAGAGCTCAAAAACATGAAACTGAACATCGCAGACTGCCGTGGTCAGTCTTACGATAATGGAAGCAATATGATGGGACACAAGCAGGGAGTTCAGAAAAGAGTGCTGGAGATAAACCAAAAGGCACTGTGTGTTCCCTGCAGCAGTCATTCACTAAACCTTGTTGTAGCTGATGCTGCCAAGTCTTCTGTGTTGTCTGTGACCTTTTTTGGCATTCTTCAGCGGCTCTACAACCTTTTCAGTTCTTCTGTGCACCGCTGGTCAATCCTACAGCGCCATGTAAAGCTCACTATGAAAAATCTTTCAACAACGAGGTGGGAGTGCCGTATTGAAAAGCCTTGCGCCACCAATATCCAGAGATGATTGAGGCCTTATCTGCGCTCACTGAACATGCTGCAGAGAAAAAGGATGGAGAGACACTGTATTCAGCACAGAATTTGTGTAAGGAACTGATGTCATGGCAATTTATTCTTTGTGTTGTGATCTGTGTTGTTTCACATTAACCATGTAAGCAAACTCCTACAGAGCCCGAATATGGCAATTGATGCAGTGAAGAGAGAGACTGACCATGTTAAACAGTTTCTCCAAGAATACCGGGATAATGGAATTTCATCTGCCAAAACAGAAGCAAGAGAAATTGCAGAGAAATTACAGGTAGATATGACATTTCCAGTGGCAAGACAAAGAAGAACAACTCGCAAGTTCCTTTATGAGGGAAAGGACGAAGTTCAGCTTACACCAGAACAGCGTTTTAATCAGGATTTTTTTTTCCCCCTGATTGATACAGCACTAATCAGTATCAGTGAAAGGTTCACCCAAGTCGATGTTTTCATTTCTTTGTTTGGATTTTTGTACTCTGCAAATAACATGAAGAAGGCAATTCAAGAGGACACTCTGGAGGACTCATGTAAGAAACTGGAGCGCACACTGGGTGATGTTGACAGCCAAGACCTGGTTCTGGAAGTGAGGGCAGCTGTCAGTGTTTTTCCAGATCACATCTCTTCTCCTGCAGGTATTTTAGATTACATTTACAAGGAGAATCTCTTGGAGCTTTATGGCAATTTAAGCATTGCCCTGCGCTTACTCTTGACATTGCCCATCACTGTTGCTTCAGGAGAAAGAAGCTTCTCCTCCTTAAAACTGATAAAAAATTTCCTGCGCTCCACCATGTCTCAAGAAAGACTGACTGGCTTAGCATGGAGGACATCATCAGCGCATTTGCTGAAACCAAAACCAGGATGGTTCAATTCTGAATGCAGTAGGAAGATTGAAAATAGCGCAAGGTGAGTCAATATTGCATTTTGCTATTAAAAAACAAACAACCAAAAAAACATTTGATCAGGGCCCCCGGAAAAAACATTGCTTGGGGCCCCAGAACTACCAAGTCCGCCCCTGAGTGTCTTAGCTCTAGTATATAAAGCCCATGATGATGATAAAGGAAATTTCAATTTGCTGTCTGCACTGCCTACCGTCATCCGGCTGACGCCTTTACTGCACTGTAACTCGTTTGCGATAAGCTCTCATTAATTGCTTCCACATTTAGGTGATCTCCCACACCGGTGCCAGAGCAGTCATCAGTATGCTAATGTAATTCCAGGACAATTATAGAGGAATGTATGGGATTTGCTCAGTACTTTTGTGTAGGTTTCCAAACAGATGTCGTACTGAGAGTATTTGATTTTATATTAGTTGGTGGCTATAAGGTAAATGCTAATTAGTGTATTAGAAATGCTAATGTGGTAATGTTTGTTAAAAGGCATTACGGCAATCATTTAATCTATTTTAAGCTTTATTTAATCACAGTGGAACCCTTGGGCAGACATTGCTCTATTTCAAGGGCACCATGCTGGGACAAGAGAGACCATGCTGGACCCTCGGGGTCCGAGGTTAAGTGTTATATTTCATGACACTGTTTTAATTTAGCTCCTCAGAGCAGTGAGCATGATGTGTATTTCAGTTTTGTATACAGTGTGGTGAAAAAGGATTTGCCCTCTACAGATTTCCTTTGTTTTTTCTTTTTTATCTTACTTACCTTTCAGATTAACACACACATTTTAATATCAGACAAAGGAGATTTAAAAGGAAAATGTATATTTACACCAACCTGTCCCTATGTGAAAAGTATTTACCCCTAATCCTAAAACCTTTGGCAGCAACAACTGCAATCAAGCTTTACCAATAGCTGGCAATGAGTCTTTCACATCTCTGCGGAGGAATTTTGTTCCACTCTTCTTCACAATTTTTTTTAAATTCAGCCACATCGGAGGGTTTTCAGGCATAAACGTGTAAGATCATGCCACAGCAGCTTAATCAGACTTTGACTAAGCCACTCAAAACCTTTATTTTTTTATAGCTATTTAGAGGTGATTTCTGACTGGGACAATAAAGTTCATTTATTCATTCATTCATTCATTCATTCATTCAGGTGGGACAGCTAATGTACTTCAGGTCATTGTCCTGCTGCAAAACCTGAGTACACCTGATTTTACAGTCACAAACTGATAGAGCAGAATTCATGGTCATCAATTACAGTTAGTAAACAAATTGGTTCAGGTCCTAAAGCAGCAAAGCGGCCCAGACCATCACACTACCACCACCATGTTTAACTTTTAGTATGATGTTCTTTTTCTGTAATTATGTGTTAATTTTACACCAGATGTAACATGACACACAACTTTCAAAAAGTTCCACTTTTGTCTTGTCAGTCCACAGAATATTTTCCTAAAGTCTTGAGGAGCATAAAAATGTTTTTTGGTAAATGAGAGGCATTTTGTTATTTTTGATCAGCAGTGGATTTTGCCATGGAACTCACCCATGGAGACCATTTTTGCCCAGTATCTTTTCTTTTTATTATTAAATAATGAACACTGACCTTAACTGGGGCAAGTGAGACATTAATTTCTTAAATAAATGTTATTCTGGGTTCTTTTGTGACCTCCTGGATGAGTTGTCCATGCCCTTTTGGAGTAGGACGGTCTGACACACGTCAACAACGTTGTTTTCTCATCTGTATCAGGGTATAATGTGTTGTTTTTTTGAGACCCTTTTATCCTGCTTCATGTTTTCTGACAGTTTATATTTAAGTGGTTCCTTGATTTTACAGGTCTGGCAGCAATTAGGCCTGGTTTTGTTTCCAAAAATGTGGTTACCGTTATTTACTTTTACACGTAGGTCCAGGTTGTTTTTTTCATTATTTAAAAACTGACTTTTGTATTTATTTTTCAGGTTATCTTTGTCTGATATTAAAATTTGTTTGTATGTAAGTAATGTAATGTATGTATGACTAAAAGGCAAAAAAACTAAATTATTCTGTAGGGATGCAAATAATTTTTCACAACACTGTATTATCATTTTCTGCAATATTTTTCTGCCCTTTATTATTACTGTAGGATTTTAAGACAACTGTTCATGAATGGATCTGGTTGCTATTCTCTGACGCAAGCTGCGGGATTTGTCAGTGAAGCTCTTTTGTAATTGACTTTGGTTGTTTATGACTGTTCCGACTCGATGCCTCCAGGCTACATGCTCTGTCTCCACGCCCTTCCTGTCTGTTTCACACATTTGACCTGTAATTAGATGCCATGTTGTAATTCAGATGTTCATCCGCCAAGCTCTTCCCAACATTAGGCCCGCAAATGAGATCGCCAACATCCGACACACTGACGATCATTCACAGTGCTCTCTGAAGGACAGCCACCACAGTAAAACACAACGTTTTAATTAGATCTATTGAAACTGGAGGTCAGCGCTGGAAAAGTACACTGCAGATAATCCATCATGTCTCCTCTGAGGAAACTCTGAGGATTTTGGGGCTTCGAAAACAAAAATGGCTTCATTAATCCCTGATACGATAGTTTTTTTCTTCGAGAGGCGACTCAGTGAAAATCTCTTTGCTCCTAAAACTAATAACTTGGTTGTGCCATGCTTGGCGGCAACAACTGCAAACAAAGCGTTTGGAATAACTGGTAATAAGTCTTTCTCATCTCTAAAGGAGGAATTTTGGCCCACTCTTCTTTGCAGAATTGTTTTAATTCTGCCACAATTAAGGGTTTTCCAACATAAACAGCTTGTTCAAGATCATGCCACAGAATCTCAATCAGACTTTTTGACTAGGCTCCAAAACCCTTCATTATTTTTTTTGAGCCGTTGAGGTGGACTTGCTGGTGTGTTTTGGGTCATTGTCCTGCTTCAGAACCCAAGTATGCCTGAGCTTAAGGCCACAAACTGATGGCTGGACATTCTCTTTCTAGAAATTTACGGTAGAGAGCAATTCAGGGTTCCATCAATTACAGCAAGTTGTCCAGGTCCACAGCAAAACACAACATTTTAATTGGATCTGTTGAAACTGGAGGTCAGCACCGAGAAAGTACACTGCAGATAATCCATCATGTCTCCTCTGAGGAAACTCCGAGGATTTGGGGGCTTAACTTTTTCAAGTCAAGGACCTTCGGGGCAATGATTATGGGGCTCCGCGAACAAAAACGACTTCTTTAATCCCTGATACGATAGTTTTTACCTCGGGAGGCGATACGGCAACAGGGGACAGGCAAGCTCAAGTGAAGCGGCTACAGGAGAGTGTGTTCAAGGGGACAAAATACAAGATAGACTTAACAACTTAATCAATACTGTGCTGTGCTTCAACATGTGTGAGTTCGGGGGGGAATTAAATCTTGCTTGACTGCTGATTGAATTTTACAGCGCAAGCTTTCAGAAAAGAGACGAATTGTAATTACCTCAATGCTGGAGCAAGCCGTGTGGAAAGCAGCGTCAGGGAAAAAGAATGAGAATGAATAGCCCGGCTGCTGGGCTCTTCTTCACTGTTCAGCAGGTCCTGTGGGGAGGGGAGGGCGATAAACGCAGAATTGAGGCTATGATCCGTGCTGACCTGCGTAGCAGGGGAACACTCGCCTCGTAATTTAGCAAACTCCTGCTGGGCCGAGACCGGGGCGAGGGAGAGGATGGGACAGGGTGACAGCTTTGATGGATGCAAATGTGGTGGATGTGGCTTTTCCCATGTGGCTACAACTAAGGCTGTGCACTGGCTGCAGTGAGTCGACATGCATCAAGTGTGTTAAGCATCACGGTACAATGCAACGACAAGACAATAGGTGTTGACAAAAGATGACAAACAACCAATTATGAGTCAATTATTTCAGAGCTTTGCTGACAACACCCATAGTTAGAGACATGAAATTTTACCTGGTCCTGAGATGATCAATTCATCCATCAGTAATCATCAAAGGCGTCAGAAGCATTGACATTCATTTTTCAGGTAGAAGTATAGATACTAGGGTTTACAAATACATCTGCAGAAGTTGAAGTATCAACTCAACTCACTTTTACTTATTACTTAAGTAAAAGTGCAAAAGTACTGGTTCTAAAACTACTTAAAGTATAAAAAGTAAAAGTAATGGAATTAAGGACAAAAGCCAATAGTGGCCAATTATGGTAAAAACCATAATGACTATAATATTATTACTAAAATGTTAATTAATAAAAAAAAAAAACAAAACATTATAATCACTCATTGTCAACTACTTAATTCATGTAGGGTTGGGAGGGGCATGTCTGAGCCAATCCCAGTAGTCATTGGGCGGATACAGAAAGGAAGGATACAGGACCCTGGACAGGCAGACAATCCATCAAAGAGCAGAAAGACAGACAGACACAATCACTCACACATGCACACCTGGTGCAAAATCAAACACCTCTGAATCAACTGATCGCCATGTCTTTGGACTGTAGGAGGAAACATAAGCAACCCAGAGGAAAACTATGTGGACAGCTCCAGCTGGGAATTAGATCCAAACCCTCTTGCTGTGAGGTGACAGCGTTACCCACCATTTCAGTGCCGTGCAAATATATTAAAGAAGCTTAGTTGGGACATTTCTCTTGAGTCTCTGCACGAATCATCTTCAAACTAGGCTACATACATCTTCTATGTCCTTGCTGAAGTTTGACGTGTCGCTGCGAGATGTGCAGGAGAGATGGTCACATATAAACCAATAGGATGTGGGAATGGTCTATGTTTATACTTCTCATCCAACCACAATCAGATTCACTCCATTTAAATAAAGTGCTTTATCTAGATAGAGGTTTATCGGAATGAAAACAAGAGGAAATTAAATTCTTTAAAATCTTTAAAATATAAGAAAGTAGAAAGTACTGATCATTGTGTAAAAATTTAAGGAGTAGATGTAAAAAAGTCATCTGAAAAAGATTTACTCCAGTAAGTTATAGATTGAGTACTAATTAAGTAAGGTTACAAAGTACTTGACACCTCAGACAGTAATACATTAATAATAATCTTTTTGTGTTCCTCGTTCTTTTGTACTCATGTTGGGGAAAGGTAGTAGGCTCCTCAAAGCTGGTGTTTACTTGTTTTGGACTGTGTGTTTTTCACTCAGTATGCTGTACATTGACTTGAGATATCGGCCATTTTGGGTTTAGGTTTCCAGATTTCTTTTCTTAAGTGAAAAGAAGGCCAATCTATGAATTGGAAAATGAAGGTTAGAACTGGTAAAAGTTGTGTTGTCCCAACAGCAATAGGAGCATAAAGTAGTAAAGTTCTGTAGTGCAAAACGAACTGCACAAAATGTGCACAATGCAATGGATACATGATCCTTGTTTAGAACAGGAATTTCAAGGTGAAAATGCACTTAAGCCCTATCCGTATGGGATTGGTTTCTCAGGGGGTCCTGCTGTTTGTAGACAGCAAGTGATTCTGCTGTTCTGTTGTTCCACCACCTTGGTGCGGGACAGGTAAGAGACAGGATGTTGATTTTCTGTAAGTCTTGAGGGACGGTGGGTCGAGTCAAGCCATACTGGAAGCTCTAAAAGCTTTGTAGGGTTTTAAATCTGATGCGGATGGCGACAGAAAGCCAGTGGAGGGAACTCAGTGAAGTACAGGAGACACGAGACTGAACTTCGGATGATTGAAGAGGAATGATGCTGCCACATTCTGAATTTAGTCATGGCTTAAGGTTAGATTCTACTAAGAATTAGAAATCTGCTACACAGGAAAGAATTGTGACTGAAAATCTGTGGTCTAGTGAATCCTTCTATTTAAAATATGTGATCTTAAACTACCCTGTTTCACAAGAAAGAGTATAAGTGTTATGGATTTCACCAGTTTCCAGCACAAATCTCCTCTTTTCAACTGAAAAACAAATTGAAGGAGAAGAACAGTTACTTGTGGCTTAAGGCTGCTGCATTATTGACAATTCAATGTTAAATATCCTTTTAGGCCAAGCCTAGGCCTACTATTTGTTCAAGAAGCCGCCCCAAACGCTATAAATAGTGCTACATCAACTGATTTAGTGGGTAATTGCTAAGCCTTAACATCCCCTGGGACCTTAGGTGAGCATGTTTGTAAATGCATTACCAGTGGCGCAAATGCTTTAGCTTGGAAATAAGTGCATAATGCCGTCTTATCCTTCTTATTCCATCCCCTCCGTACCGGGGAAACTGCCATGCCTATCTGCTGTGAGGACTGCGCCAACACGGGACTTATCAAGTTAGTGGAATGAATGAGAATTAAAAGGCCAGGAACAGAATGTAAACAGAGAGTCTGGACATCAAACAGCTCTGAGCAGTGTTTTAATATACAGAACCTACGGACTGTAACATTTAAAGAATATTGTACTTTATTACTGTAAACAGTAGATATCATTAAACTGTTTACAGTGGCTTGCAATGGGTTTTGAATTAAGGCTTTGACAGGGCCGTGATCTTAACCATTCCACTGTAGCTCTAGCTGTATGTTTAGGGTCATTGTCTTGCTGGAAGGCGAATCTCCTTCCCAGTCTCAAGTCTTTTGGAGCCTCCAACAGGTTTCCTTCCAGGATTGCCCTGTATTTATCTTCATTCATCTGTCCCTGCTGAAAAAAAGCAAGCATCCCTCGAATTGGGAGGAAAAATAAAGTTCCAAAAAAAACCTTGGGTTCTTTTTTTTTGGTAATGCAAAAAAAATGACATTTATTTTTGCTTGTCTTTAGTATTTGTTTGACTATCCATAGTACACTAGATAGTAGAATACGGACCATTTTTCATTCACACAGTATTATCATAGTCTTCCTGTGAATCCTACCAATAATTAAATGCTTTCAGATGTTTTTTAAACATTTAATGAGAGGAATGACCGTGATATTGAATTATTTGAGCAATGCAGCCTGAAGCGTCTGCATCTTGCTGTCTTATCTCTACTTCAAAGCCATCTTTTCACATCTGTTGCTACAACGTTCATACAACATTCAGTGGGCTACATCATTTACATCTGTTTCCATCAACCTTAATAAAGACATACTATGTAAAACGTTGCACCAGCTGAAAGTCTCAAAGTGTCAAAGTGTAAAACCTAAACTGTCCTTATTTAAATGTAATATTTTGTTTGACCGCCTTAACCTTTGGTTGATAAGCTGCAGTGTCACAAGATTTATTTCAATCCAGTGTTGCAATATTTTTTCACCAAGATCTTGCAGCATTGATGATGGTAGAGTCTGACCACTGCACAAAGCTTCTCCAGCACATCCCAAAGATTCTCAATAAGGTTAAGATCTGGACTCTGTGGTGAACAATCCATGTGTGAAAATGATGATCTCATGCTCCCTGAATCACTGAATCACATCTTTCACAATTCCAGCCCCATGAATCCTGGCTTTGTCATCTTGGAATATACCTGTGTCATCAGGAAAAAAAAAATCCATTGATGGAATAAACAGGTCTATATTCAGTATATTCAGGTAGTCAGCTGACCTCATTCTTTCAGCACATACTGTTGCTGAACCCAGACCTGACCAACTGCAGCAACTCCAGATAATTTGCTTAGTTAAATCCAAATGGCGACTTTTTTTTTGTCCAGGCAGTGTATAGATAGATAGATCACAGCACTGCCACCTCGCGGCCGGGTGCTTAAACAATACAAAATGAACCGCTGTCTGTTATCTAGCAGCCGGGAGTTTAAACACAACTTAATAAAATGTTGATACAGCGTCAGTATTGCAAAACATATGTATTTATATATATATATATATATATATATATATATATATATATATATATATATATATATATATATATATATATATATATACGTATACTTAAATATAGCTAAACAGGATCAGCATCATGAGCATAAGTGCAAGTTTACCTCCAACATTTCTTTTTGCTATTGTTTATCTAATGTTTGATTATGTGATTCACTGAGGGTTTAAATTAGATGTGTCCAAGCTAAGTCTGAATTTGTGTTTCTGATTGCTTCTAAGAATGTGTCTAGAGAGGGAGATAGCCTGTTAACAGATTTTTTCAGTGATTGATATTAATGTTATTTTTGCTTTTTCCAGTTTATGAGGATGGTCAAGAGTATTGTTGTGTTTTCTGTTATTGTATTGTTAGTTGATAGGTCTCCCAGTAGGCAAAGTGGGTGGATTTGGGTGGTTAGGGCACGGGAAAGAAAAGTGATAACTTGGCCTTGACCTGTATCTGGCTACAAGTGTAGATGATACAAAACCCTTTTTTCTCTGCAGTAAAATAGGTTATTCACATTCTGAAAACTTTGAGGGCTTTGAAGACTCCTACAGGGTACTTGGAGAAGCTGCCTGCTTTCTTTCTACCCCATTTAATCAGTAACAGGAATCAAATCCAAATTCTGCATAGGCATTATAGACATAATAGAAATAGACATAAAAACTAGACAAACATAACAAAAAATGAAAGGTTTGGAGGACATAAAATGTTTGATTTGTATTCAGGAAAACAGATTTTAAAATGAAGTTTAGGAAAGAGCCAATTTAATGATTGTTATTCATTAACAATCATTTGCAGATTTAGTTAAATTTTTTCTATTACAAATACAATTTGAATTTGTTGTAATGTTTATTATCAAACATGAAACCTTTTTACGTAATGCTTAAATAGAAGGCAGAAAATTGACAAAAATGTTGGCAGAGTTTTGATTGCGAATGGGTTTCAGCAAGTAAACTACTTTTAACGTATGTAAAATATCTCGACATGTGTGGTTTAGAACATACTCTACACCTTAACCTTCTAACTTACACTCAGCTGGTACAACTGGCTACTCAAGCACAGCTGTCAGTTCTCAGCTTATCTAAAGGTGATGGAGTACAAGCTGAACCGCAACATCATACTGGTGCAAACAGCTCTCAGCTCAGAGTAGTGTTCTCAGCTGAGACAATCCCAGACCCACCTGAACCAGGAATCGGCCTGCGGAGCCACATCGGGAAGACAGATTCATTCAGCCTGTATATCAAGCAGAAGGATAGCCATTACACTTTCACCTGCCCAGTCCTGCCACACGCCAGCACGTTTTAAAGCTGGAAATAGAAGTTGCCTGACAGAAATGGATTTTACGGTTGACCTCCAACAGCACCGGTATTGAAATATATGACAAGTGCAAACTGTGTGACATACACAGATTAATCTGTCTGGTTTTATTTATGCACTGCCTCTGTTTGTTTCTCTGCCGTGTGGATTCTGTGTCTGGAACAACCTCGGAGCGCTGGGTTGGCACCCTGAGTTGGCGAGGATGGCGGATGTTTCCTCGGTTGAAGCCTGCTACTGTGTCTTTTTATTCGATTTACTGACCATGCGGAGATATTAGACGTCCTGTCACGCTTGGAGAAGAATGATAAATGCTTGGCGGTCTCTGGTGACTGCTGAGGGGTCCGAATAGCTGTAATAATTCTGTGTACTGTGATAAACATGGACCCACACTCTTAACAATAAAGATGCCAAAATCACATTGAAGAACCACGTTTGGTGTCTTAGGGCGTTTTCATATCAGCTCTCAATTATTTGGTCAGATTAAAAGGTTTGTTTCAGTAGGTGTTAAATCAGTAATTGCACTCAGATTCAGCCCAAAACAATCTAGCCCAAAACTGGTAAAGGTCTGGTTCCAACTGAAGTCTGGAGCAGTTTATTTGTGGTAAGAATCTAAACCGTTCTCGATCCAAACCCAGCTATTCATTATACTACTTTAATTCAAGCTAAACTGCTGTTCAGGTGCAGTTTAAACTGATTTATTAGACAGATAATTTCCATAGCTCAAAACAAACGCTGTTTCTGGTTTGTTTGGTTAAAATGGACTCTGGTTTATTTGCGCTCTTGATGCAATTTGTTCGGAAGGTTTTAAATCAGTAATTGCTCTCTGGTTCAGCCTAAAACCATACCACTAGAGGAGGTGGTCTCTGTCTGATGATTAATTTATGGTAAAAATGTAATCCAGTCTCTATCCGAACATGCTATCAAATATAGTCCTTCAATTCAAGCTAAACTGCTGTTCAGGTACAGTTTACATTGATTTATTAGCGTGATAATTACTATAGCTCTGAACAAACGCTGTCACTGCTGCTGCTCCATGCTAAGCTGTTTCACACAGAACGTTGAACAACGTTTACTGCTAGTTTCCACGTGACTGTTTACTACCCCAGATAGCAAAAATTATGGGGCCTGGATCCGTCGCAAATCATCGAAAGGTCTGGTCCGGGTCCGTAAAACGGATTTGGGCCAGTGTCCTATCCGGCCTAGCACCGAGCCAGATCTCCGAGCCAGAGCAATATCTTTACTCATATGGCCCAAATCGTGTATCCTGGATCCGCATCTCCTCCAGCCTGGATCCTCCGGTCTGGATCCGCATCTCCTTCTGTCTGGATCTGCATCTCCTCCGGTCTGGATTCGTATCTCCTCTGGTCTGGATCTGCATGTCCTTAAATACAAAATTACTTCACAAATATAATGGTATTACTAAACATTTACACACTTACAAAACTTCAGTGGATGGTTCATTAGATGTCCAGTTCTATCAATTAAGTATGTAATTTAACCATTTTGAGGTTTTTCCCATGACATGCCAGAAAAGGGTTAATGAGGATTTACCTCAGGGGTCAGGAATTAGGGGTTGTGTAAGATCAGGGTGTGATCATTCACCAAAAGCTGCTTTCCTTTGATTTATCTAAACTGAAGGTTTTTTTTGTCATTTGTGCTACCTTGCCATGTGTACAATGGCCAGTCCTTAAACTTACACATATATACAGAGGTAACACTGAGGATAAAATTTTACATTTTTTTAAGTGTATTCCAGTCCTTTGTAAAATGTAATTCTTTGACCTTTTCCAATCTCCTCAACATTGAATTCAGTATTAACAATGCTTTACCAAATTAACACAGTGCTAATTTACCTTATTAGCATGTTGTTCACAGCGCTACCCTCATAACAGGGTGAGGAGAAGCAGCTCATCCCTGGGCGAGGGCACAGGAGACACGGGGGAGATAGAGAGTGGCATGTTTCTTTCATTAATCCAGTGTAGAGACTGAGAGCCCATGCGGAGATAGTTAAGCATTACTCCTAAATGGTAGTAATTGGATCCATTTAGTAATGCAGCTATTTAAGCCCAGCCTGCTGCCTTCTAAATCATGCACATCTGCCAGCAAAGACACAGACGTTCCTATGCTAATGTGACTCCATCTCAATAACGTTCTCTGAGTCATTGACGCAGTTTACTGAAATTAAGCCATCAGGCGCATGCTTCCTTTTGTGCTGCAATCAACACATTTCTGAAGAAGGATGCGACCTGTCATCTGAATAGGAATGGGAAGGCAGTGGGTACAGAGCATACAGTAGAATATCTCCACCTTTGTACTTACATAAAATGGCGTATGTCTTTTCTTTTTTGTTCTTTGTTGGGTAGGGGTGGGGGGGCTTTGTGTTATGTTTGTTTGTTGGATTTAGTTGCTTAGGTTTTAATGATGGACCATTGTTTACACTCTTGGTGTTGGGTTAGAGGGTGGATAAGGTTCTCCACCTGTGGATCTGCCATGATATACAAGGACAACTGCTCGTTGAGGGTCATTTCATGCTGTCTTTCCTGTTCCAAATAAAGTTTTCTCAATATGACTATGGTATGGCCTCGTTACTCTGCTCCTGGTGATGATATACAGTATTTTTAAAAGATTCATATGGTGTATATGTAAGAAAGTGGGTTGTGCCACCAACTAGCAGTATAAGGCCTGTACACTGCAGTGGAAAAGCTGGTGGATCCGAACCCAAAAACTCCAAGTTTCAGAATCCCTAGTGGTAAATTAGCACTGACCAGGCTCAGCTGTAAAACACAGCATAAAACCAAGCCAGTTCTCTGTCGCACCTTTGTGGAGTTGTGACCGGTAACAGGGGGTACCATAAAAAAAGAAAAAAGGGGGAAATAGGAGATCTTAAAAGAAGCCATAAACAAAGATCTCAAACGAAAGCAAAAAGCTCACAAAAGAAAGAAAAGAGATCTTTAAAAAAAGCTAAAGATCCCAGAATGTTTATCCTGAGTTTCTTTCCTTTGTTTCTTTCTTTAAGTTTGGATGGTCCATTATAGACCCCTCTTAACTCTTTAACTACTTAAATGTAAATGATTCTGTATAGTAGCTAAACCCTGCACCTATTCCAAACCTTAACCTGAACCTTAAATCTAACTCTAAAATGATATAATATAATAATCTTTCTTATCTAAACTTATTTAGACCTATTTATTTTAAATAAACCTTTTTTCCTATCCAAATAATTAAATATTAATTTGATAATTTCACTGTAGATACACTTAATTTGTTTTTCTTTTTAATGTTTTTTTTTTAAATAGCCTATTTTACTTAGTTGTTAATGTCTGAAGTGATTAAATATTAATTTGATTTCTCTTTCAATCCCTGTTTATTGTACATGCTTAGCTATTTTTATAAGGAGGCTTACTCTCAATGTATCTTAATGTATCTCTGAGTGAAAATATTAAGTAGATTGGGTTAATTCTGCTGTCAAAAAGAGCTCCCTCTACAAAGTATAGGGAATTTAACAATTGTCAGGCCCTTGTCTTCAACTATCTTATTGTTGTATGAACTTTACTGGCTTCCTTCAGCTGCACACTCTCCTAATCTAATCCCTGACTCATGCCTCTAAAGCTAAAAATCGACTTTTTTTGGACACCATTCTTTGTCCTTTGGAGCTCAGGTAGTAAAACAGACTTCCTCTAGTGGTTTAAAAAAAAAGTCCCTCTTCTATTGGTCAAATCCGACCAAAGTTCTTTCTCTCAATGAAGCTTTTATGAACATTAGGCTTGCACGTATTCTTTGTAATTGCACTCATGAAATAGATTATCTGTGCACTGTTGTACTGTTTGTATCCCACCCACCAGCACTGCCTCTTTTTATCCGGCAGTTTCTCAGCTCAAGGGTATCTTTAGATTCAAGCTAGGGATATATCTTCTGAATGGACAACAAAGCACTTTTATAAGTCCCTCTGGATAAGAGCATCTGCTAAACGCCGTAAATGTAAATGCGAACGCAAACGATTTGCTGATAGTAAGCCTCAATGTGCATTTTGTTCACTTTCTTTGCTTGAGGTCATCACAGCATTCAAACTCATGAATGTGTTTTTAATGAGCATTAAATCCAGGATGGTGTGATGGAGGATTGAGGGCCTCAGGGAGCTGAACAATAGTGTATACAATAGTATACAATTCTATTAGTATACAACACAATATAGTGTACAACATAATTAAGAGCTTATTTAGGCCCACAGTGTTATGGAGGATGATGGGCCTCAGGGAAATGACCAGTATACAATAGAACATTGCAGATTAAGACCTACCATCTTCCATAATATACTCATCATTATCCAAACATAGTCAAAAAACTGTTGCATTGCGTTGCTATTTGTAAAGAAGATAAAAGTTACAAGGAAAAATGATTTATTAAAAAATTAGACTGATTTGGGCACTATTTATTTGGTGTGTAAAACATATATAATGCAGATATTATGCATGTTTAATGCAACATGCCAAATGTCTCGTACATTTTTTTAAGTATATTAATTTATAAACTAATAAAATTATGTTTATTGAACTTAAAAACCTGTTTCTTTTCCATTTTCAGTCTCCGCAAGAGGAGCATGTCAATGCACAGCGATGTATCCCATTTGTTTTCAATGGGACACACAATGCATCATGGGTCCGACACGTCGAATCTGGGGTATGTGATAAAACTTTATGCAAATGAATTCGTCCAATGCGATGCATCTATTTAACCAGAGAGCAGGTGTTTGCCTGATACGTGTCCTCAGTGCAGTGTATAAAAACATTTTAGTTCAGCTTTCAAGCGCTCCAGAGAAGCATGGAAGAAAAGCTAATCATTGATGTTTCAGGCTTACCTGTCTTTTATGATCAATCCCTGCTGACTTACAGCGACTCTGATCAGCGTAACACAGTGTGGAGAAACGTTGCCAAAATTGTTGGGATCTCTGGTGGGTTTTGAAAATATTAATATATAATTTAAATGGAAAAGTTTGCTTTTGTTAGCCTACAGTGTATCCTGCTCAATAAACAGTGTTATGAAGCTCAATCGAATGTTTATATTTATAATTATACTGTTTATTTATATTTGTTAGTTTATAGGACCTAAAGCTTGTATAAAATAATTTCACATTTATTAAAAAAATGTTAATGGATGGATTTAAATGGATGTAATGCCCACAACAAGCAAATATATAACTTTTGTAACCTGCATTACTATCAGTCCTGTCACTCTCTGTCTGTCACGGACTCTAATGCTCCTGAAACAAACTTCATTTCCCATGATACACCTGCACTCAACTCTCTGGACATGCTGGATCATGTGACTCATCGGTGTTCCGGTTCGCCCTCCTACTGATTACACACACCTGTACTCCGTGCTATAAATTGCTCACTCTTACTCCTACTCCTTGCCCTGTATTGAACCTTAAATCTTGTATAACTCTTCTACCTCGCATTTCTTTTGTGTTTAGATCTTTTGTTTCCGATGGTTTTGCCCTTTGCCTTGCCCTTTAACCCAGCATTGGATATCCTGTATATGACCACTTTGCCTTTTGCCTGACCATTCGTATCTGCCTTATCCCGCATTAAATAAATTGTCAATATTGTATCCGTGCTTGTTTGTCCCGTGTTTGGCTTCCTAAACATTTACATATTTTTGTTTTAAATAAAATAAATTGTTATTATGATTACTATTATTAGGATGATTTTTCACAAGCCAGACTTGGCGCCCTACGCTCAGTGCGTGATTCATGTGTGTTGGGTGCCGGCACTGCCTGGATCTCCAAAAAATACAGGTTTTATGAAATGTCACGGGATTGGATCTGCTTGCCTTTGCCATATTGGTGGTCTGCTTCATTAGTCTTGTTGTATTAGCAGGCTTGTCTCTCCATGTCACGCTTGATAATAAGATATCACGGCCAATAGTCACGGCACGCTGGACCTCATTGTTATGAATTATAATGAATTCAATCTAGCCTGGAAGCTCACTCAACGTCCAAGCCTAAATGCCACACGTTCTGATTGACAACTGGGTGGATTAGCCAGGGCTCATTTCAAATATGCTGCTGGTATTTGAAATGGCATAATATTCATGAAACAACAGCCTGTCAGATGGCGAGCACAGCTTTATTTCCAGAGCTAATTAACAAAGCTAGTGAATATTACAGTGGAAGGACAATTAGAGGTTATGGATTCAATACAGAAACAAGTAAAATATTAGTTTTCATAATGAATGTGGGTAATTAAATAACAGATAGACTTTTCTCTAATGCTTATTTTTTAATTGGGTTTTACTTAATTATATAGAGTCTCTAATTTATCTACATACATTGGGGAGAAATAAGTAATTGATACACTGCATATTTGGCAAGTTTTCGCACTTACAAAGAATGAACAGGTCTGTAATTTGTGTGTTTTTTAAATAAACAATTTGCGTTTTATTGCGTTCAATAAGTATTTTGATATCATAAAACTTGATATTTGGTACAATAACCTTTGTTTGCAATGACAGAGGTTAGATGTTTCCTGTAGTTGACACACACACTGCAGCAGGGATTTTGACCCACTCCTCCATGCAATTGTTCTTTAGATCTTTTAGGTTTCTGGGCTGTTGCTGGGCAACATTGAGTTTCAGCTCCCTCCAAAGATTTTCTGTTGGGTTCAGGTCTGAAATGCTCTTTATAGATCCTTTCCTCAGTTGCCTTGACTGTGTGTTTTGGGTCACTGTCATGCTGGAAGACCCAGTCAAGACCCATCTTTAATGGTCTTACTGAGGGAAAGAATTTGTTGGCTAAAATTTTGTGATACACGACCCCATCCATCCTCCTTTGAAAACAGTGTGGTTGTCCTGTTCCCTTTTGTGGAAAAGAAAAAAAAAAGATGTTTAAAACCCTTTGCAGTTGGAACAGTGTTCTTGGGGTTGAACTAAGGTAATGAGTTTAAACAGGTACAATTAATAGAGGTAATGAAAGGGTACAAGGAGGGCTTCTTAAAGAAACAGGTCCCTAAAAGCCAGAGAAGTTAATTATTTAAAAATCATACAGTGATGTTTGCTGGATTTTGATTTTAGATTCTTTCTCTCAAAGTTAACATGTACCTACAATAAAAAATATTTTTTTTGTAGTTGGAAAACATACATAATTGGCAGCGTATCAAATATTTATTTTCCCCACTGTATATCCAAAGTATTTCAGTTGAAATAGGCCTCAAATGTTATCCTCTCTCCTCCAGCTTCACTGGAAGAAGTTGCAGAGTCTGATTGCTCTCGGGACAAAGGATCTCCTGAGTCTGTCTTTAGAGCATCTCTTTGACAGGAACCTGCCACTGAAACTGCTCCTGTGATCCATAAAGATGGTGTCAAGTGGGTGACCATTATCATCCATGATGGAGAGCAGTTTGCGGAGTGTCCTCCTCTCTGCCACTGTAACCACAGAGTCTAGCTCCACACCAACCACTGACCTCGCATGCCTGACCAGCTTGTCCAGACACATCTCATCTCTCTTTTTTATGCTTTTTCCCCAGCACACCACAGCATAGAAGCTTCTGATAGAAGCTTCCTACAGATGTTAAAGCACCCCAGCCTCCTCAGGAAATAGAGCCGGCTCTGCCCCTTTCTGTACAGGATGTCTTGGTTGGCTGACCAGTCCAACCAGTACTTGAGTACAGTAGTGAAGTAAAAAATAATACCCCAGTAGGGTGCAGATACAGCATTTTAGTAAAAAATAAAAAAGTCAGTGCAGTGTTCTTTAAGTTTCTTGAAACATAGCAAAAGTCATGGGACCTGATACTAGTTTATGTTTAATGACTTTTAGCATTGCTTTAAAAAACTGCAGAAACAGCAGCTCTTAACAATGAACCAAAAATAGAAATAAAATGGAGTAAAAGCTTAAAGCTTAAATAGGTTATGTAACAACTGGGTGGAAAAAGGGCACTTTTAAAAAAAGGGTTTCTATTACTAACACAAATTATTATTTTCGCTGCAGTAAATGAAATGAAAAAACAAACATGAAATCATTAAATATAATCATATCATATATCATTTAATAATAGAACCAACTGTAACTGAAACCTTTTTTATTACTTTATTTTATTACCTCCCAATATGATTCTTTCTGCTATTAGTGAGCTATGATTCAGTTGCATTGTGATTCTCATCAAGTCCGTATCACCATAATGAGCCACATCATTTTTTCCCCAACTTTGACCCCACCAAACACCTAGCACTATCAGAAGCTTATCATGCGCTGGCAGAGGTATTCATTAAAGCCATAAGCGTCGAATAGAAAGCCTGCCAGGCGAGGCCAAGTATTTGACAGATTTAATGAGTCCGCTGGATAACCGTGAGATGAGGGAGGGAAGGGCTGAAATGGGGCCGATTCATTCAGCGCCCACGCTCGCTTATTTTAATGGGGAATTAAATCGAACTGACAGACAGTGGGCACCACGGCGAGCACATGGTTATTTATACCCGGTTCACCCCCACCATTACCAGCCTACCTGCCGTGTTCTGCAGGTAAGCAAGGGTCTTTTTTAAATTGCAAAAAAAAAAAAAGAGAAATGAGATCATAATCTGCTACATATTAAATTATATTAATATTTCTAAGGATGCATTTCCCAGTACTGGACTGGTTCCAGTATTACCTCAGTCCAGAGGAGAAAGGTCTACCAGCTCACCAACAGCTTGGGAATTCCCACACCTGTATAAGTTGAGAGGTGTTATCCTGTGAGTGAGACCAGCTAAACACTGGCAGTGTGCTCATGCCAAAGCAACAGGAATTATGGGAGTTGGGGTAAGGCCTGATAGTTGGTGCCAGACAGTAGTGTCAAGTAATGAAAGTACAAATACATTGTTACGTTACTTAAGTAGAAAATTTGGGTTATCTGTACTTAACTGGAATCAATACTATTCAGACGACTTTTTTACTTCTACTTCTTACATTCTCACACAATTATCTAAACTTTCTACTCCTTACATAAAAAAAAGCCTCATTACCCCTATATCATTTCAGCTTGTTTTCATTTCGGAGTTGTGCCGAATTCAGCACCCCCACCAGGAAAAGCACCCCCTCTTCTTGATTTTAACTTAGAAATATGCACCAATGTTACGTCGTGTCAATGTGTCTGTCCTGTTCTATCTCCGTGTTTTTACTGCTCACTCTGTGTTTGCTTACCTTTCCTCTTCCATGACTGTGTCATGCCCCATGTCGTCCTGTGTGTTCCTCCCTTGTCTCCGCCTTAAGTGTTAAGTGTTACCTGTGTTTCATTTGTAGCTCCGCCCCCTCATTACCTTTGCCCAGGTGTTCCCTGTTTCCTTTACCGCCTTGCCTCTGTATTTATAGCTCTGTGTTTCCTGTTTCCTTTGTCGGTTCTTGTACTTGTTTACGTCGGTTCAGGTTGTGTTTGTTTCTTATGTGTTCTCAGAGTTTCTGCTTAAAGTCTTTCGTTTCTTTGTTGTTTGATAAATGAATTGCATTTGCATCCGCTCTCCGCCTTCTCTCCCTGCTACTTCCTGACACCCAAGATCATGTTCTACGCTATGCTGACTCGTAAGAAATAAAAAAAAGCTGTGCCGAAATCAGCACCCCCACCAGGAAAAGCACCCCCTCTCAGGAGTGCATGCTATGTTGCTTAAAATAAAACCTAAAATAATCTGTTGACATTAGTTTGTTTACTTTGACCAAATAATCTTGAATCCGTGTCATTTCACTAATCAAAAAAAGTCAACTGAAATTGAATGGCTTTCAAATGGGAATGCTTTTTCTGGCGGGGTGCTAAATTCAGCACAAAACTGGCTTGTCATCTCTCCATCTAGACAGAGTGAATCTGATTGTGATTGGATGAGAAGTATAAACATACAGTATACCATTTGGACACCCTATTGGTTCATATACAATCCATCCCACCTGCACACCTGCACATCTCGCAGCATTACGTCACACTTCAGCAAGAACATAGCAGACGTATATAGCCTAGTATGAAGATGATCTGCGCAGAGCCTAAGCTTTTGTCCTTAATGGCCTTTTTTCCACTTGCATTACTTTTACTTTTTTACTAAGTAGATTTGTGGATCAAACTCTCACATTTACGTTATAAAACGTTATAAAAACTAATTTTCAGTGGAAAAGGCCATACATGATCATATACGCTTGTATAAGCAACATGATTTTTTCTTTGTGGTTTGTCTTTGGTAGCCATTCATGGGAACTTTATATATGTGGTCCAACAAGGTTAAGAAGGCCATCAAATCTGTTAAGGAGATAGCAGAACTTTTAGGAATGGCCAAAATTAATGATGTTTATTAATGAAGTAGCAGAATGAGTTTTAAAGTTTATAAAGCTAAATCTTCTGCTCAGAATTTTTGAAAAGCTCCTGACACATTAAAGTCATGTTATAAAGCATTAATACTACTTTTTATATACTCTGTAATTTGTTGTATCACTGTAGAATACATAGATCAGCCATAACATTAGCACCAGGCACCACCCATCTAATATTGAGTGAGTCCCTCTTGTGCTGCCGCAACAGATCTGAGTCCATTCGAGTTATAGACTTCACATGAACTTTGACGGTGTCCTGTCGTATTTGGTGTTAAGATGTTGGCAGCAGATCCTTCATGTCCTGAAGTTGGGAATTGCATCAGTGACCCCTAGATGCTGATGGTATTGTAGGTACTGACTGATGTTCTGACTGAGTTTTCTAGCCACCACTGTTTGGTTCTTGTCCAAGTCTCTCAGATTCTTCTTCTTGTTTTTTTTGCACTTTTCTTATTTTTTTAAATCTACATCAACTTTAGGAACTGACTGTCCGCTTGCTGTCCAAGAGAGCATGATAAAGGGTAGCCTGTGGCAAATAAAACACTTCCACCTAGGCTGGCGAGTCGAGCACAGTGGGAGATGGATCTGGGATGCAATTAAGGATGGCATTCTGTGGCTGTTGGCCCAACATCAAAGCCTGAGCCCCCAGAGGACAGTGCTTCCTCAGGGAAAGGTTAAGCAGCACCTACATCTTCCTCCCTGCCTCTTTTCACTGCTTTCTGCCCTGTCCTGCTGTGAATGGAGTTGTAGGCGACGATTAAAGGCTGCTGCCCACTATGCTGGTGACTGCAATGCTGGCCAGCATAGTCCCCCTTCCACTGTCACCCTGTGGAGGTAGAAAAGCACATAATGAATTCATTTAATCATATAGCACTGAATCTTTTTGGAAATGACTTCTCTAGGTTCACAAAACCCCTTTAAAATGTTCTATAAGTATCTATAGTCTTCAGACATCCTACATTTGTAATGCTTTTAAATTTACCCATCAGCACATGACTACATATCATATATTGTCACTGTTAAATAAATAAAGCTAGAGAGCAGAGCATAATACTATATTTCAAATACTGTAACGCTACTGCTTAAATATGGTATTTTTTGTAATGCACCCTCAAAATATGTAGTAACACAGTAAATATTTAGCATTAAGAAGGTAATTATCCACAGCTACTTAATGCTAATTATTATTTATTTTGGAGTAACTAGAGAATATTCATTATCACAGTTGTCAATAATAAGGGTATACAAAACTATACATTTAACAATCAGATAATCAGCACTTATTAAATAGATCTATTAGTCATGCTGCCATGACTAAGCTTGGAAAGTAGGAATTTGCTAGTTCCAAGTAGGACATTTTAAGTGGAATGTCCCCAGGGGTGTCAGGAGCTTTTTTAACTTGGGGACACAAACTGGATAGTGGGGGGATCTAATTCATGAATTGGCAATGTGTCCGATGTTACCTTCTCTAGGGTTTTCAGGTGACTTGGAAACCCAGGAATGGACTTGCAGTGGTATATTTATTCTTTTATTGGTCAAGTGGAATGGATTCTTTCATGACGCAATAGAAACAGCACTTTACTTATGCTAAATGTTTGTTGGGGGTTGGGTGATTGTTAAATCCTGGTCATGCAGCTTGCCATCAGCTGCCGGCGCCCTGAGAGAGCACAATTGGCCTTACTCTCTCTGGGTGGGTAGATGGTGCTATTTCCTCTCATCACTCCTAGGGTGATGTTATTCAGCACAAGGCGTCTGTGAACTGATGTATCGGAACCTTTATAATCCAGCTGACCAGCAGCTGAATGTGTGAGACAATCGGCCAAGCTAAATTGGGGAGAACAAATGTGGGTTAAGGGGCCACATAAATAATTATGACTTAATAACGTCAGACACCCATTAATATCCCCACCAAGTACTTATGTAAAAAAAATGACATAAATAGATCTATTCATGTCTTGGCAAATCTGTTGTACACACAGTACTGTCCAAAATCTATCTGTAAACATTGATAACCTGGGATTTAAAAAGTGGATTTACACAGAGAAACACAGGTGTGAGCAATCTCAGAAGCATGGCGAACCAGAACGCTGAAGCATCACGTGATTCAGCATGTCCAGGAAGTTGAGCACAGGTGCATCCTGGGAAGGAAAGTCTTTATTGAGAACAGTAGAGTCCAAGGCAGGTAGACAGACTGTAAATAGAATGACACTGGCATAAACATACAGTAGATATGTAAAATGTACAGATGATTTATGATGTGTAGAACCAACAATGCTTAATAAAGCAGTACTTAGCAGCCAGGTTATTATTGGAGATCATATTATATTATTGCAAGATCATAATAATGCTTTCCAACATGTCATAAAACTAGTAACTAGCAACTAGGGGAAGTGAAACCAGTAGTGGGATGTGAGATTGGGCACTACACCAGGTTGGCCTGGATCAGTTCGATGGACAACAAGTTAAAGAGGAGGAGCTCTGAATGTCTCTCTCTCTCTCTCTCTCTCTCTCCCTCTGTGATGTCTTCCTTTACACTGTATAGACAAACATGGATTTAAACCTACCAAAACACACAGGAGACCACACACACACAATAAACTCTCTGACTGACACTGTAACCAGGACTTTGGTTATTTAATAAACAAATAAAAAATAAAACATTACAGCAAAACTAGAAGCACTAACTCGGCTTCTAAGTGCAAAGGGTTAAAAATGACACAAGCCCAAAGTTCCTTCTGTCAATCAGTTTCCTGTAGGTCACTTCCAATCCTTCGGAAGCACCCCCTCCCAGCGCTCAGGCAGGGCATGAGCGTTTCTGGGTTCAGTGGAGTTGAATATTGTGGATCAAGGGGTTCAAACTCCAGCTGCTCGTCTCTTTCATCCTAAGACCACAGCTACATTTCTTCCTCCTGCCGGCTTGAATTAAGTATCGATTTCCAGGCTTTGAGTGGAGCGTAGTACGGGCGGATGATGGCGCCTGCTGTGTTTGGGTCTTAAGTGCATGTCCGCCGCTCTCACATTTGCCAACCGAGTTCTAAGTAAAGCTATTGTATTTCTTGTAGAGAGAACACAGCCTGTCTAATGTGTCATACTTATTGATATTTTCCAGCTGGTGTCGTTTACTAAGAGATTTTTTTTTTCCTCAGCACTGAACACAAAACTCAGACTGACTTTCAGTTTTTTAGATTTAGCCACTGTGTCACGGATGCAGCCAGGATGAGAGGGCGGATGTAGAGGCAAGAATTTTAATGACAAAAAAAAAACCTCAAAACAAATCACAAAGCAAACTAAAAGTAAAGACACAAACAAAAGAAACAAACTGAATGTGATGGCAAACTCAAAACTCAGATTCCAACTAAATCGATTAATTTGAATCACCTGAATATTGACTTCACCTGTTACAGCCACTATATATACCTCTTTCGTCAAACACACACAGTCCTTGACGAGTATTTTTTCTGGTTCCATCTGTTCTCTATTTTTATGTGTATAACCATTTTTGATTTTTGCTTTGCCCTCTGATACTGCCTTGATGCTGTGTTTTGACCTGGACTATCTCACTACCCATGGTATGTTTGCTGCCTTACGTTTGTGAATTTTGTTTTCATCCTGGCTGTTGTTGACCATATTATTGGATTGTCCCTTTCTAATAAACCCTCTTAATTTTATCCATGCTAATAAATCATAACTACCTTTATGCACTGTAGAAAATCTAACTAATTAAACTAATTAAAGTTTGAATGGTTGTTTTTATCAAGTTGATGCTTTTTTGGATTATAAAAAAGTTCAAATACTTCAGTAGAATTACTGTAGTGCACTATAAAATGCCCTCATAGGCAGAACTTGCTGGGACATGTGTTCTTTTCTCCTAGAAAATAAGGGAACATCTTGTGTTTTTCGGTAATATGCAGAAAGATAAAGCAAAAATCCTCCTCCTACTTGAACATTTGTTTGGTCATGGCCTAATTTACTGTATGACAGACAGTGAAAATAAAAGTTTAGAAAAATAGAGGAAAAAATCTCCAATCAGTGGGCACAATCTGTGGAGGTCGAGAGCGGGATTGAAGGAAAGGCACTCGAAATGATTGAGAATGAAATGATGTGCTTACAGATACTTTTACCCCAGTAACCTGCTGTTCACTAGATGATGAATTTCTCTCTTTCTCTATCTCTCCATCTCTCTCTCTCTCTCTCTCTCTCTCTCTCTCTCTCTCGCTCTCTTACACACTCTGGCTGTTCAGAAATGTGCTGCAGACTGAGGAAATGACTTTTTACCCGCCCTTTCATTTCAATGACTTGAAAGAAGCACATATATTAGGAAACCAAGCAGTTTTGGGCTCTTGCCAAATTTCTGAGGGGGTAAAATATTGAGATGACATGATTTTATGGTGACCTGTTTAATGTGTATATTAACAGCTATCTAATTAGACAACAGTCAAAATGCCCTGTGCAAATTAATCAGCTGGCATTAAAAATTCCTTTTTTTCTGGTCACTTTATGTAGCATTAGCTTCACTAATCAGTGCATGACAATATCAGTATTTATCTATAATCTACACACTGTACAGTATTTTTAAACTGCTATATCTAGTGGTTTAGTATAAACGTCTACATAAAAAATATATATTTTGGTTATATAATGAATGAACTATAAACTGTGGTCTTTAAAAAAACAATCACCTGTCAATTTACCCTCACAAATACCTCTAAACACAGGAAGAGTTTACCAACTATAACATTAGTCTTAAAATTAAATAAATCCTTCATATTAACCATTTAATTCAGACTTTATCAGACAGTTTTATTAGGTGCAGCAAATTATGTGCAATAAATTAAAAAACACAATAAAACAGTTGAGGGATACAATAAGTGCAATCATTATTCAAAAACTACAATACTCACTTTTATTGAATCATTAATATGAAAGACTTACTGGCCCTGATTTAAGTGGATAAAAAAAAACCTCAATGCTGATTGATCTATGATATTTAGAGGGAGGACTGGCTGTCCCGAACAGTTACAGCTAGTGTAACACATGTGGAATGTGCTAGAAACATTTTCCCTTCTTCTTTTCTTTTGGTGGGATGTTTTCTGTTCACCTTAATGAAGACAACAGTCCCCAGCAGTGTTGTGCCAGTTCACAGCTTTTCTGAACTAGTTCAAGTTCAGTTCATACATGCTCAAAGAGAACAGTTCACATTCAAAGTTCACAATTTTAATTTTGAACTAGTTCAAAGTTCAGTTCATTTTACTTTTTTCGTGAGATATTCAAATAAATACTTTTTTTTTCACACTACAAGCTAGAAATCACTATACGTTCTTTGAAACTGCTGATTGTAGACATTTGCTCATGACACTGCAATTGTGGGTTTCTTACCAGGTGATGAAAATGTTCATAAGGAGAATCGGTGTCTGTCTCTGTGCATCACTTCCACTAGCCATTTTTTAAAATATCAGCGCTTTTCTCTCACTCCCGTCATTGGCCTCTCTCTCTCTCTCTCTCTCTCTCTCTCTCTCTCTTGCCCTCTGCTCTCTCTCTCTCATTCTCTCTCCCTTGCGCTCTGCTCTCTCTCTCTCTCTCGCCCTCTGCTCTCTCTCTCTCTCATTCTCTCTCCCTTGCGCTCTGCTCTCTCTCTCTCTCTCTCTCTCTCTCTCTCTCTCTCTCTCTCTCTCTCTCTCTCTCGCCCTCTGCTCTCTCTCTCTCTCTCTCTCATTCTCTCTCCCTTGCGCTCTGCTCTCTCTCTCTCTCTCTCTCTCTCTCTCTCTCTTGCCAACGTTCATTTACAGTGATGTCTGCTGTTCATGACACATACTGTGAACTAATTCACGTTCAAGTCCTTTGTTAAAAAATGTGTTGCGTTCAGTTCAACATTCTTGAAAAAATGAGCGTGTTCAAAGAATGCGTTCTTTTGAACTCGTTCACGCACAACACTGGTCCCCAGCCAATCATATGGATGCTGTTTCAGATTTTTGGCATCATCAATACTCTAAATAATGCTACTTCATCACTTGCTGATCAGTATAGGCATTTTTTAATTGCCCAAAATCGGTCAAAAAGATGTAGAATGCAACTCAATGCTGATTGATCTATGATAGTTTGAGGGAGGACTGGCTGTCCAGAACAATCACAGCTAGTGTAACACTGGCTGAATGTGCTGAAAACATTTTCCCTTCTTCTCGCCTTTTGGTGGGATGTTGTCTGATCACCCTAATGAAGGCCACAGTCACCAGTCAAGCATATGGATATGATGTTACAGAATTTTTTGCCTCATAAATGCTCTAAATATTGTTACTTCATCCCTTGCTGATCTTCAATATAGATATTTTTTTAATCACCTAAAATTGGCCAAAAAGATGAGTTATGCACCTTGATGCTGATTGATCTATGATAGTTTGAGGGAGGACTGGCTGTCCAGAACAGTCACATCTAGTGTAACACTGCATGAATGTGCTGAAAACATTTTCCCTTCTTCTCGTCTTTTGGTGGGGTGTTTTCTGATCACTCTAATAAAGGTCACAGTCACCAGTCAAGCATATGGATGCTCTTACAGATAATGGTACTCTAAATAATTGTCCTTAATGACTTGCTGATCTTCAATATAGTTATTTTTACAACCTATTGTTCCCTTTTAAACAGTTTATAACTGGTGGTGTTAACTAGAAGTGCTGCTGTTATTGTGAGTGCTCACTTCTCACTAAAATCTACGCTAACTTGTACATACTCATCCCTAATTCTCTCATTTAGACTCTCCTCTATGAGTACCAGGTCATTTAGCTTAATGGCTCACAAAGTTTTGAATAGACTGCCCCCCGAGGCATCACTTCCATTTCACCCTTAAAATCACAATTATATATATAAAGGTATTTTTCTCCACAGAGATATTTCTCTACACTGCCACACTGATTAATAGTTATGCTAAAAATGGTATCCTCACTTTTATGCATAGATGATAAATGTACCTTAATGCTGTTTTCATCCAGATGTTCATTACCATACTTTTGTTCTAAGAGGAACATTTCTGTTAGACCATGTAATTTGCTAAGCTGACTAAACGATTTAAATCAGTGACCTTGAGATATATGGGAAATATGTCTGTAATCAATCTGATGTGAGGTCAAAGGCTCCATCCCCATGCTGAAGTAAAGAAATGATTATCTCCACAGTCTTCCCCGGCCCATGGCCGTTCCTCCCTCCACCTGGGATTGTGGGATTGAGATCAGCTGGTGCTGCTGATGGAAACGTGCAGAACTGAGCTGTCTGGGGGAAAAGCCCTCCAGTACCTACCTGCTGTAGAATCAGACAAGGCCACACTGGGCCTTATGGAGTCCGTCTGCCCTGAATCTCACTATTTAAAGTTATTGTACACTATTTATGGCACTACTGATTTAATGTATCCAAAGTGGAAAGTGGAACACTTCTGCTCGACCATGTAAAACCAAAAATACCCCAAAATAACCAGGTTTCTATGAGCTACGCCTTAAAAAAATAATACAGTTTTTCACCCATGAGGTTTAGACAGACTACATTCCATCTCCAAGGTAGGAGAAAATTCCATCTCAGTTGGAAGAAAAAGTATGTGAACCCTTTGGGCTTACTTGAATTTCTGCATAAATTGGCCATTAAATATGTTCTGATCTTCATTTAAGTCACAACAAAAGACAAACACAGTCTACTTAAACTAATACCACACAGAAATTAGATGCTTGCATTGTTTTATTGGGTGGAAAATGTACATTGTAAGCCCGGATAAGTTGAGTTTACTTTAAAAAATTGGTTGCCTTAAAAAAGTTAAGTAATGGGGAATGAAAATTTAAGTTAGCATAACTTAGAACATCAACTTATTACAACTAAAGGGGAAGTTGATTTATTTCTAAGGAAGCCCAGGGGGGGGAATCACTACACACTGATTATGAGTGTCAGAAACTGTTGGACACACCCAGTATGCAAATAGATTGTGACAGAAGCCAATGGAAAAGAAGCTGTTAATGGCAACAGACTAAACTCAGTTATTATAAGGTGGTTCAACTCAAAGATCTCAGTTTAAATGTAAATGTGCCCACAAATGTTCAACTAACTCAAAATAGTTGAGTATTGTTTAGAAATATTTATAATTTTATGTAAAACAGATTCAAATAATTTGAGTTCAAACAACGTATGGGTTTACAGTGTATTCAAACTCCTAGGCTAATGACTTTAAGAGCTAATTGGAGTCATGAGTCAGCCAACGTGGAGTTTAATCAATGGGATGAGATTGGATTTGTTAGTTAAAGGTGCCCATGGGAATAGTAACCAAATGCTACATCTTTAAAAATCTTGAAAAATACTGTGATATACATTTTGATCATTCTGTCCAGCAGTACATTGGGCTGTGCCTGTAATGAAGGCCAATGGTCATCTAGCATCTTACGAATCTTACGAATTTGTAAATTCACACCATGACACGTTTGAGAAGTCTGGATGGGCCTCTACAAACGGATTTGTTGGTCATCTCCACCAAGACAAAAACACACTCATCACTAAAGATGACCTGTTCTGAGTGCATGCATTGTTAGGCTCTAATTCACAAATGCTGAAAGCTAATTTTAGAAAGACAACAGAACTCCACAACAGTGCTGTCTCTAATTCAAAATGATCCTGTTTTCTCATGCAGCTTTGTGTTCTGCTTTGCTGGCAGCATCGTCTTATTAGAGTGAATGTGTATCTAACTTCGGGCAGTATATGTAATTTAATACTAATCCAGAAATAAATTACTAAGCAGTGAAATGAGTCCTGAAGATGTTTACACTACAGTAATCAGAGGTACTGTGAAAGATCTCCTCAGGAAATTGGTAACACTTTATTTTAAGTGGTGTTTTTTTATCACGAGACAAAAGAGTTCAGTTGTTTTTTTTTTTGTTTTGTTTTTTTTGGAGTGTCCAAGTACAGATTAACCTGAGAAATAACTGATCATCTAACAGCTCTAATTCATGCCATTTATATCTTCTCAACAAGCTGAAGCAAACCAGCTCCTGAAACCAGTCTGTAACTGGAGCTTAACTTGATTAGGTTCAGATTAAGGGGCCTAAAGATTTTAGGATTCGGTTTCAGATTTAGGTTAAGTTTAGGAAATAGGGCCAGATTTATGGGTTGAGGTTAAGGTTGTGATTACTTGTTGGATTAACTTTGAGTGCAGGTCTTGGGCCAGAATGATGGTTGAGATTAGGTTTTGGGTTGAGGTTAAAGTTATGATAACATTTTTGATTAAGGATAAATGTAGGTCTAGAACCAAAATGATGACTAAGAGTAGGTTTTTGGTTGAGGTTAAGGTTATTATAATGCTTTGGATTAAGGTTGAGTGCAGGTCTAAGACTAAAATGATGGTTAAGATTAGGTTTTGGGTTGAGGTTAAGGTTAGGATTGCACTTTGGATTAAGGCTGAGTGTAAGTCTAGGGCCAGAATGATGGTTAAGATTAGGTTTTGGGTTGAGGTTAATTTTAGGATTCGGTTATGGGTTGAGATTAAGGTTGCAGTTACATTTTGGATTAAGGTCTAGGACCAAGTTCAATTTAGAATTCAGCTTTGGGTTGGGGTAAAGGTTAGGATAATGCTTTGGATTAATGTTGAGTGTAGGTGTAGGGACAGAATTATGGTTAAGGTTAGGTTTGGGTTTAGGTTGAGTTTAGGATTTGGTTTTGGGTTGAGATTACACTGTAAAAAGTTTCTTGTAAACTAAAAGTTATTTTAAAAAGTGTCTTGTTTAGAGCAAAAAATTGTTTACTATGTAGAAAGTATATTACTCTGTAATAAAAATACTATTACTGCTTTTTAGAGTAATAAAAAAAATGTAGCTTGACTGTAAAGAATGTCACTGTAAACTAACAGTAACATACATGCAGAAGAAACCCTGCAAAGTTATTTTAAACACTGCATTGTTCTTTTAAAAGAAAAAGGCAACTTACAACTTATGACCTACAACACTGTGGCCAGGAAGTCAACCAGTGTGTAAAAAAAAATAACTGAACAACCAAAAGAGGGTTGCCCTGGTCTGCTAAAGTCAACACTGGCAGAGTATTGATAAAAACATTGAGTCTTGTGTAGGCCATATTATAGGCCTCAAGAAGGGAACAAAATAGTGTATACTCTTGAAAATAAAGGTCCTAGGGGTAAATTAAGTGAAACCATATCTGACTCCATAATGAACCACTTTTTTAGGACCTACAAATTAGAAAGAACCTTTATACTGACTTCTTTGGATACTTTTCTCTTATCAACCCTCATCTTTTTATCTCTTTTACAAAAATGGTTTTATTTGAAACCAAAAATGCTTTTTGTCATTGCCCAATAAACCCTTTGTAGCACATTTTAAGAGTTTAAATGTTATTGTAGTTGTCACGTCTGGTGCTGTAGGCACTCCTGTTTCTTCTGCTTCCAGCTCTAATGGATGTTTTCAGTCTAACAACTACACTACCCAGAACGCACCACACGCTGACATCACACACACACCCACTCACGTGACACCTCACCTGCTTCCTCCAGGAAGCCCGGAGTACTGATAACCCCAGTGTTTTTAAGGATGCTTCACGAATTTACAGGTGCCGCGTATTGCCTGGTTTCTACCACTTAACAAAGTGTTACCTACTCTGTGATTATTTTTCCGTGTATGACCTTGCTCTTTGTTTTTTTGACGCCGATTTCTGCCTGTACCTCTGATTGTGGATTTACTGTGTTTGACCTGCACTGTTTAACGATTCCGATTTTTGGATTATCTCTGATGCTGGCTTCCTTGTGTATAAACTCTGGACTGTTTCCCATTTATGGTATAGTTTATTCCATGAGGCTTCTGTTTACCGGTGCTCTATTTTGTGTATGTACTTGTGTATTACTCTTTTACTGCCTAATGTTTTAATAAACACCCATTTTTACTGTATCCGCAAGTGTCTGTATTCTGTGCACACCATGACAGTAGTCCTAATCCTTGGGCAAGGCATCTAACACAAATGGGTTAAAGCATGAGCCAGTTGCCGTGAACGTAAGCACATTTTTTAATGCTGAAATCAGATTACTTGTACTGTACAACAAGAAATTTCAGGGTAAGCTTTTTTTATTCCGCCCATAATTTTGCACAAATTCACACTCTTTGCTTTACCTCCCCATTAAAACGCATTAAAAAGTCTAAAAACTTTAGTCTATTGTAGCACATAATCATTTCTAATTTATTTGGCAGAGTTGGATGAAACATGTCTAATGACTGTGCGCTTGCCAAACTTGCTGTTAAAGCATTAATCAGATTCTCGACCCCTCTTCCAGCGCAAATCTCCATAAAAGATCAAATTAGCAATTGCTGCTCTCATGCATAATTAGTGCTCCAGCTCTCGCAGATACACATCTCAGCAAAACGACTGCAGTGCCCAGAGTTTTATTAGAAATGAACTTCAGCTTAATGGCACAGAAGTTTATTTTTTTATATGATGTTCCCCAGAAGCTTTCTTTTATTCCGCGCTCGGCTCTCACAGCGCGCTAAAACACTCTCGAGTGCCTTTTTTGATAGAGGAACACGCACCTTTTATGTTTAACCAAGAATAGCAGCACATATTCAGATCTGCTCCATCACTGGATGAAAAGAAGAGCAGTGCACAGAGTTCTTGTTTCATTTCCTGCTCTCAATTATCAACCAGCATATCATTTAATTTTCACTCCTCATATTTCACACATTTTTACATACAGTGGAGCGATAAAGTGCATGTTTGTCACTCTTAAATGTTTCAGATCATTAAATAATTAAAATATTAGTCAAATACAACACACGTACACACAAATTTAAGTTTTAAATGAAGGTTTTTATTATTAAGGGAGAACAAAAAAAATCCAAACCCACATGGCCCTGTGTGAAAAAGTGTTTTTAGCAGCAACAACTGCAATCAAGCATTTCCTGCAACTTGCGATAAGTCTTTAACAGCACTCTTAAGGAATTTTGTTGTATTCTTCTTTACAGTATTGTTGTAATTTCACCACATTCTCAAGCATGAACCGCCCTTTTAAGGTCATGCCACTGCATCTCAAAAGGGTTCAGGTCAGCACTTTGACTAGGCCACTCCAAAGTCTTCATTTTGTTTTTCTTCATTCATTCAGAGGTGGACTTGCTGGTGTGTTTTGGATCATTGTCCTGCTGCAGAACCCAAGTTCATTTCAGCTTGAGGTCACAAACAGATAGTCGGACATTCTCCTTCAGGACTTATTGGTAGAGAGCGGAATTCATGGTTGCATTTATCTCAGCAAATCTTCCAGGTTCTGAAGCAGAGAAAACAGCTTCAGACCATCACACTACCACCACCATGTTTTAATGTAGGCATGTTAGATGGTATTTTTCTGAAATGCTGTGTTATTTTTTTATACTAGATTTAATGGGACACACATCTACCAAAAAGTTCAACTTTTGTCTCATCGGTCCACAGAATGTTTTCCCAAAAGTCTTGGGGATCATCAAGATGTGAGACAGCCTTAATGTTCATTTTGCTCATCAGTGACCTCTTGGATGAGTCGTCACTGCGCTCTTGGGGTAATTTTGGTCGGCTGGCCACTTCTTGGGATGTTAACTACTGTTCCATATTTTTGCTGTTTGTGGATAATGGCTCTCACTGTGGTTCATGGGAGTCCCAAAACTTCAGAAATGGTTTTATAACCTTTTCCAGACTGATAGATCTCAATTACTTTATTTTTCAATTGATTTTGGACATTAGCATGATGTCTAGCTTTTGAGTATCTTTTGGTCTATTTTGCTGTGTCGGGTATGTCCTATTTAAGCAAACGCCTTTTACACAGGGCCATGTAGGTTTGCATTTGTATCACTCATTAATTAAAAGTTTTATTTAAAATCTGCATTTTGTATTGCCTTTGACAAATATTTAAATTGAAACATTTGAGTGTGACAAACATGCAAAAAAAAAAAAAGAAAAAAAAAAGAAATCATAAAGGGGCAAACTTTTTCACACCACTGTATATACATCTTTATGTCTCAGATACACATGAGAAATTATTCTATTGACCTGTATAGCTTCACTTGCACTCACTCATCGTCAACCGCTTTATCCGTTAAGGGTCGCGGGGGGCATCGGGCAGAAGGCAGGATACACCCTGGACAGGCCGCCAATCCATCGCAGGGCAGACAGAGACAGACAGACACACAGACACTATCACTCACACACTCATACCTAAGGGGCAATTTTCAATCAAGTTCCAATTAGCCTAAATGTTCCGTCTTTGGACTGTGGGAGGAAACCCACGCAGACACGGGGAGAACGTGCAAACTAAACACAGAAAGACCCGGGCAGAGGTGGAGGTGCTACCCACTGCGCCACCGTGCCGCCCCACAGCTTCACTTCCATTTTCTAATTGCTTGATGTTTCGTTTTTTTTTTCACAATTTTTTGGAGAGTGTTTTCACTGTACATTGTTTACTCCAGATTTTTTCTGTTTTCAGGTTGATTTGAACCAAAATAGCAAGTATAAAAGCTGCTACCAGCCACAGCCCAAACCAAAGGCCTAAAATTTGATTTAGCTAGAAGAAGAGGTCTTGGTTTGGATCAACTATAACACTCAGCTAATCCTTTTTTTTCCTCCTTCTGACACCTTCTGAGTTTTCATCCCGCATCTCATTATGTCTCATCATGGATGTCTTTTTTCTCATCATGTGAAACTAAACCCCAGCAAGACTGATCCACTGTTCATCCCAGAAACTACAACTACAAAAGTATTTAGGTCTGGGGATTGAGATGGCCGTTCCAGAGTATGGTACTTGTTCCTTTGCATGAAAGCCTTAGTTGATTTTGAGCAGTGTTAGTGTTCAGAACTTACAATACACATTTCTTACATTACATATGAAAAATAAATTATTTGAACTAAAGATTTGTGCTGGTGGTTTTCTTTAAAACGTAAATGCTTGAATTGGCCTTAAAAGTAAAAAAATCTAGTACAGTAAATTGCCTTGAATATTTGAGTTTTCTTAACATTTTTTTACGTTTACAGTGCACATTTTTCCTTTTTCCAATTTTTTCTTTACTTAACTAAGTAATGACTGTTCACTTGCTGCCAAATATACGGTATTTACCTCTTAACACCTATTCTACAGAGATAATCAATGCTATGCACTTCATACATCAGTGGTTTTATTATTAAGGTTGGTTGGTGGAAGTTTTTTTTTTTTTTTGTACAGAAGCAGAAGCCAGTGAAGTGATGCACTTATTGAATGGTGAGAGGAAATGAGCCATAAAACTCTTCTCAGTTTGTCACTGGAAAAGCATATGGTCCCATTTTCTCTCCTTCTGCTCGACATTCAGCTGAACTTGTTTGTGTTTTAAAATGATCAGACTGTAGCTGTTTTACATCTTTCACTGACTGCATTAAAGATTTTAACATAGTTAAATACGAATCTTGATCAGAGGTGTTTTGATTAATGCCTCACAAGCTTACCCAAGGCTGCAGTGAGAAAATCAGATGATATATTAGTGTTGCCGGAGGTTAAATCATAACCATGACAGACAACCATGACGGAAACTCACCCATAAAGATGAACTGATGTTTTGGGAGACAAGGTGGCATTTGCATGCTAATGTACAGAAGATCTGTTTTGTTGCATCATAATAAATCAACCCTGAGACTGGGAATCAGCTGGCATAAGAAGGGGCATCCACTTGACAAATGAGATGTAAAACAATCACTTTAAATAATGCCAGGATTTGGCATTGGAAGTAAATTGTTTAGCACAGCAGTCGTGCCATAACAGCACCATAAACATCCCCTTTAAAGCTCACCTTCCGCGAAAATCCGATTTTTCTTGTTCTTTGTGGAATACAGTAGGTCTCTCCGAGTTGAATGTGTACACCTGCACATTAAACTGTTTTGCAGCCCCCATTGTCTGCAGGAGCTAAGCAAAGAAATCCCCCCTCCCCCCCTCCGAAAAACGGGTGAATTTTGAATTATCTTTCTGCCTACGTAGGCAGAAACTCACAGACCAGCCCACCTTGGCTCGAGAAACTCCCAGAGGCGGAGCTGAAGCGACGCAACATCACCGCTCATCAGTTAGGAGGTGGGAGGCAGTGAGCGGCAGAGCGGCGGAGGGGCGTCGCAGTGCTCCTAGCCAATCAGAGGAGAGATATTTGCATGCTGTTTGCATGTATGAATATTCATGAGCAAAGCTGGAATCCGGTCATTTTGGACACACCCCTAAAACAGTCCATTAAAAAAGAGCTATACAGAGACACCTGAGCACTTTTTTTTTTACAAAAACGGCTCACATGTCATTCATTCATACTAGAGACCACAACTAGACATTTTAAAATGAAAGAAAAAACGACGGAAGGTGACCTTTAAACTAACTAGCAAAGTGCTTTTTAGAAGCCTGCACACTCATTTTTTAAATTATTTAAACCCAGTCCCTAGTAAGCTAGCATTTCTCCGCTCTTAAGCTAAGTATGGAGAGTTAATATACTGTTCAGGTTCTGGTGGAGGAGAACATGCCAAGATGTATGAAAACTGTGATTAAAAACCAGGGTTATTCCAGCAAATATTGATTTCTGAACTCTTAAAACTTGTTGCTGGGAAACTAATTCAGAAACAGAAATGGTCTTTTGATTTTTTCCAGAGCTGTATATCGGAAAAGTTTGGCAGTGTCCCTTCACACTGTATTATCAAGAAATAGACACTTTCTGGAAATATGGAATATGTATGTTGCAAATACAGGGTCCAAACATTCACACAAGAATATCAGTTGCTTGAGTTCGGTTTGGAAATATGATTTCTGTCTAGCAATTGGTGGAAGAACATCAATTGGTAAAGTTAATAGAAAGCTGAATTTGATAATGGTCCACCAAGTTAAGAGCAAAGTAACATTTCTTAAGTCTAGTTCAGGCTGCTTAAACAATGCACTCTTTTATAGTGCTTACACTGTCACCAGTCGGATGGACCCATAATGAAACTTAATGATAGCTGTTAGACTGGATTCAAGACTCTCTTTAAAGGCAAAGAAGTAACTATGGCAACCATAAACCTGCTCCAATGATTTCTGTGGACCAGACCAATTAAGTTGTAAGTATGTGTTTTGAACGATACTTGACTGATTTCATTTATATACCTGCGTTTCTGAGCGTTTCACTGCTACATTAGTTAGTATTATTTGTGGCTGCTTTTACCTTCATATGGAATTATGGTTTATGCAGGCACAGATGAAAAGCAAGCTGAAAAAATAAAAATAAAACTGCCAATCTCAGCTTCCTAAAGGTTCTTAAAGGTTTGAACTTGATAACCTGTCAGCCTGCACAACACTGCACACTGTAAGCCTGGCTAAGTTGAATTTACTTTACTTTTTAAATTATTTGACAAAACTAGTTGCCTTAAGATTTTTAAGTAATGTTTACTGAAAACTCAAGGTAATTAGACTAAAAACCTTTAGTTATTATGACCAAATTGTACAAATTGTACAAAAAGTACATTTCATTGATTTTCTTTTTTTAAATACAGGGGTTGGACAATGAAACTGAAACACCTGGTTTTAGACCACAATAATTTATTGTGGCGACAGACAGTTCTGGTGGAAACAGGAGAGTTGAGGTGCACATTGAATTTTGCCGTGATTTGTTCAGCCGTGGTTTTATGTTTTTTGGATACAATCTGGGTTAGCACCCGAACATCCCTTTTAGACAGCTTCCTCTCGCATCCACAGTTAATCCTGTTGGATTTTGCAGTTAATATGCCTTATATGGTTCTTACTTTAATATGTACAGTATTTTAAACACAGGTAGCACTTTAAAGTCATTATATTTAAAGTTATTTTATTTTGCACAGTTATTTTTTGTGCAGTATTATTTTTTAAACAAACAAGTTTAATAAATACACATTTTGCAAGAATGATGTTCTTTATTGCATTAATTCTATCTAAAACAAAGGCAAATGTACCTCAGTAAAACTGTGATTCTTTGCTATATAAGGTTGTAGCAAAAACGGGGAAAAAGAAGCTTATAGGCAGTTAAACACAAACTGTATTATATAAAAAAATACCAAGAACTAACAGTGTGGCAGAACAATAACTGAGAAAAGTTGTGATAAATCACAGTACTGATATACACATTATTTGTAACTTAATATGTATTATGTATTGTATGTAAACTCCACCAGAAGCATGATGGGAAATTATCTCAGAAAGAATCTAGTTGCAGTCTTGTAGTTAGTGATCCTCGGTCTTTGCAAAATCTTAGCCTGTGAGTAAAAAGTCTGTGACGAGTCTTTAGATGTGTGAGGGAGTCATACTTTAGTCTGTTTAATGTCTTTTCAGATCTTTCAGAATCTTTAAAAGTCGTGTATGTGGACATCTTAAGTTGACTGAACTCAAGTATCTCAGTTTGAATGTATATGTGCCCACAAATGTTCACCTAATTTAAAATAGTTGAGCAATTTTTGGATATATCCAATTTTACATTAAACAGACTTCATTTGTTTGAGTTTAAACAGATTTTGGGTGAACAGATTAATTTCAATTCAATATCTGTAAGTGTTTCCAGCTTTCCAGAGATCTAGCAATAAGACAAAGAATCAACAAAGCAAAGCCTTGGTAAAAAGCCAGAGGCGACAGTGGCAAGAAAATAAATCCTTAGGAAGAACCACTAATAAACTACTGTCACCATATCACCACATAAGGCTCAGATGCACTGAGATAAGAGTGAAGGAACTGTAGTAGTGATGGTAGGGATCAGAGACTGTAAAAAAGATGGACGCCGTGTCGCCGTTGCCATCCATTCATTGAAAATGAAGCCAAAATCTTCCGCCATGTTGGCGATCCTGATATCTGAGTCTGCGCAGTAGAGTCCAGAGGAGGGAGAAAGACTGTGGAGAGCTCCTACTCATTTAAATAACCCCGCCCCTGAGGGCTGCCTCGCGGTCACAGACTGCAGAGCGGGGCGGAGCGGAGCTGACGGTCTGTTATTGGTCCCGCCCATAAGCAGCCCTTTTACAATAACCACACCTTTTTTGAATAGAGCTGAATAACGTTTTAAAAAACAAATTCTGTGGGGATATAAAAATTGACAATATAAGCAGAGAAAGTTGTCTGTTTTGCCTTTAAAACCTATGGGGATGGGTGGGGTTACACAGCTTTCTGAAACCGAACAGCAGGGGGCGCCCAACCTGTGGTGGCTTCACTTTTGAGAGATGATGCTCTGTCCAGCTATACACAGTCTATGGTAGGAATAATAAAAGCAACAATGATGCTTGATAATAACTAAAAAGAATAATAAATATAGCCGCAAGCGGCAATCATCGGGTTCAAGCACCAACTTGCACAATGGTGCCTACTGGAGCATTGAATGGTGATGTGTAAGAAGGTCTAATATGATTGGAGATGCCCTGTCACATTTAGAAATTATCAAGTTTTTCACCTGTTATTGATGTTGAGCAGAGGCCTTTCAACCTGATCAGTGCTTAAATTCACATGTAAATCTAGTGAACTTTGTAGGATATTCATTAAGTGAGTTAGAACTAGTCAAAAGGTGTCTACATGTTATTGGTATTGATCAGGTGGCTTCAACCAGAATGTTCACAAAGTGGTATTCAGATTGACCTTTGAACCTTTGCAGAACAAGCTGAAATGTTTGACCAAACAAGTTTAAATTAACACAAAGGAGTGAATGTTCTGATGTGACATGTAATTACGAAGTTATTATAAATCTAGTTCTGAATTAAATGGCGCTTCATCAAGCACCAACTAGCACAATGGTGCCTACTAGAGCATAGGATGGTGATGTGTAAGAAGGTCTAACACAATTGGAGACATTCTGTCACATTTAAAATGATCAAAAGTCTTTCATCTGTTATTAATGTTGAGAAGAGGCACAAAGGAGTGAATGTTCTGATATGACATGTAATGTCAAGTTATTCTTAATCTAGTTCTGTATTAAATGGCGCTTCATCAGAGTGATATTGTACAGAGGTCTTTAACATTGTGAGATTACAGCAAATACTGCAGAGTTACAGCAATTTAGGTTAGAAATTCCAAGGACGCACGGATTGCTTGATGCCTGGAGAGTATTGTATGTGAAATTTTCACAAATGTTTTTAATGAACATTTACCTAGAGACTCTACAGTGTGCAGCAAGACTGAAATGGAGGTGATAGGCCAAATATCCAGAGAGTAGTTTCAATATAGCTATTTTCAAACAATTAGCAATTATGACTGAACAAAGCACTTTTTAAACATAGTTGTATTGAGAAATTTGTCAGAGCCACTGTACTAAATATGGCAAAAACAATTAGATGTCAAAATAGTACAGCATGATTGACATATACTCGTTTTTTTGGAACAGCGCCCCCCAGTGGGTGGATTGTTTCAGCACTTTGCAGGTCACTACAGTGTCTCCACCTGAACATAACTGCCAAATATCATCCAGATTGGGCAACATTCAGCCTGCCAAAATGTCTGCTGAATGCTGATTGGCTGATGGTGTTCAGCCATGTTGATTGATTAAGTTGCCCTTTGAACATCCTTTAGAGGCTGTATGATAGATTCTGCATGCAAAGTTTCAACTTGCTAGGTTGCACGGTTGCTGAGAAACAGTGCTCCAAATTTACCTCTTGAAGTGAATGGGGCATATACAGTTGTGGTCAAAAGTTTACATACACTTGTAAAAAAACATAATGTTATGGCTGTCTTGAGTTTTCAATAAGTTCTACAACTCTTATTTTTCTGTGATAGAGTGATCGGAACACATACATGTTTGTCACAAAAAACAGTCATAAAATTTGGTTCTTTCATAAATTTATTATGGGTCTGCTGAAAATGTCACCAAATCTGCTGGGTCAAAAATATACATACAGCAACAAAATTTGTCAATTTTGGTGATGTAGCGAGTTGTGTCAATCAAATTAGCTTCATGTCATGGCCTCTTCACTTCTTGTAAGTGATTCTGATTGACTACAGCTGTTGACTTCTCATGAGCCCATTTAAATAGGGCTCATTTGACCCAGTGATTAGACTCAGCTACAAAAGCTACAATGGGAAAGTCAAAGGAACTCAGTGTGGATCTGAAAAAGCGAATTATTGACTTGAACAAGTCAGGGAAGTCACTTGGAGCCATTTCAAAGCAGCTACAGGTCCCAAGAGCAACTGTGCAGACAATTATACGCAAGTATAAAGTGCATGGAACAGTTGTGTCACTGCCACGATCAGGAAGAAAACGCAAGCTATCACATGCTGCCGAGAGGAGATTGGTCAGGATGGTCAAGAGTCAACCAAGAATCACCAAGAAGCAGGTCTGCAAGGATTTGGAAGCTGATGGAACACAGGTGTCAGTCTCCACAGTCAAGCGTGTTTACATCGCCATGGACTGAGAGGCTGCCGTGCAAGAAAGAAGCCCTTGCTCCAGAAAAGGCACCTTAAGACTCGGCTGAAGTTTGCTGCTGATCACATGGACAAAGATAAAACCTTCTGGAGGAAAGTTCTCTGGTCAGACGAAACAAAAATTGAGCTGTTTGGCCACAACACCCAGCAATATGTTTGGAAGAGAAAAGGTGAGGCCTTTAATCCCAGGAACACCATGCCTACTGTCAAGCATGGTGGTGGTAGTATTATGCTCTGGGGATGTTTTGCTGCCAGTGGAACTGGTTCTTTGCAGAAAGTAAATGGGATAATGAAGAAGGAGGATTACCTCCAAATTCTGCAGGAAAACTTAAAACCATCAGCCCGAAGGTTGGGTCTTGGGCGCAGTTGGGTGTTCCAACAAGACAATGACCCAAAACACACATCAAAAGTGGTAAAGGAATGGCTAAACCAGGCTAGAATTAAGGTTTTAGAATGGCCTTCCCAAAGTCCTGACTTAAACCCCATTGAGAACATGTGGACAGTGCTAAAGAAACGGGTTCATGCAAGAAAACCATCACATTTAGCTGAACTGCACCAATTCTGTCAAGAAGAGTGGTCAAACATTCGACCTGAAGCTTGCCAGGAGCTTGTGGATGGCTACCAAAAGCGCCTAGTTGCCGTGAAAATGGCCAAGGGACATGTAACCAAATACTAATGTTGCTGTATGTATATTTTTGACCCAGCAGATTTGGTGACATTTTCAGCAGACCCATAATAAATTTATGAAAGAACCAAATTTTATGACTGTTTTTTGTGACAAACATGTATGTGTTCCGATCACTCTATCACAGAAAAATAAGAGTTGTAGAACTTATTGAAAACTCAAGACAGCCATAACATTATGTTTTTTTACAAGTGTATGTAAACTTTTGACCACAACTGTATCCGGAAGGACTAATTTGCATATGGCGGCCATATTGTTTACATATTTAAACCTTTTCTTAATGAATATTGAAGCGCATGCTCTCACGAGTGTTTTGATACCAAACATGCCAGGATTGGTCAAAATTCCTAGGACTAGTTTGCAAAAGTAGGTTTTGCATATTATGCAAATTAGCACAAAATCTATATAGACGGAAGTGCATGGTCTTATGGTTTTTGAGTTATTGAGAAAATTGTGAAAAATGAATTTCCTTGTTTATAGCGCCACCACTTGACCAATCGGTGCCATTTTTGTTGTCCACCGAGATGCACTGATCCTACATCTACCTACCAAGTTTCATTTCTCTATGACTTACGGTTTAGGCTGCACAACTGTTTTTACAGGAGAAAAAGAATAATAATAATAATAATAATAATAATAATAATAATAATAAGAAGAAGAAGAAGAAGAAGAAGAAAAATCTTAGCAAAAACAATAGGGTTCTACGCACCTTCGGTGCTTGAACCCTAATAAATAGTTTAAAATAATCAAAATATTTGTTAATGGAGGGTAAGTGTCTACTTAACAGTAGAGACTGGCACTAGAGATGGTTTAAATCAGGGGTGTCCAAACTTTTTTGTTGGGGGCCAGAAGGAGAAATATATTTAAAGTCACAGGCCACACTCTGTAATAAAACAAATAATGAAATATACCACTTTAAATAGTACTTTTTTCCTGATTATTTCATTTACACACCATTTTACATGACTTACTATCTTTATCTTTGAGATTAACTCTCTTTGAGATCTTATCTCTAAGATTTTTCAAATTGATGTTTAATTTCATGATGTCTCTTAATATAAAACTCCTTAATTACAGCAACTTTTAGACTCTTTGCCCCATTTTTCTGCGCTAGAAATGCACACCCTCTCTGCTTTTAGAGTCTTTGGCCTGTTTTTCTGCGCTATAAATGCGCACCCTCTCCTTTTTTAGACTCTTTGGCCCGATTTTCTGCGCTAGAAATGTGCACCCTCTCCGCTTTTAGACTCTTTGGCCCATTTTTCTGCGCCACAAATGCGCACTCTCTCCTTTTTTAGACTCTTTGGCCTGTTTTTCTGCGCTAGAAATGCGCACTCTCTCCGCTTTTAGACTGTTTGGCCTGTTTTTCTGCGCTATAAATGCGCACTCTCTCCTTTTTTAGACTCTTTGGCCTGTTTTTCTGCGCTAGAAATGCGCACCCTCTCCGCTTTTAGACTCTTTGGCCCGTTTTTCTGCGCTAGAAATGCGCACTCTCTCCTTTTTTAGACTCTTTGGCCTGTTTTTCTGCGCTAGAAATGCGCACCCTCTCCGCTTTTAGACTCTTTGGCCTGTTTTTCTGCGCTAGAAATGTGCACTCTCTCCGCTTTTAGACTCTTTGGCCCGTTTTTCTTCGCTAGAAATGCGCACCCTCTCCAACTCTTTGGCACGTTTCTGACACCTAGCGTTCAAGCTTTGAATCTCACATTATAAAAACCTGCTTAACAGCGGGCCAACTTTCATTCTATTTCTAAAATACCTCGCGGGCCGCTCCAAAAAATGAAACGGGCCGCAAATGGCCTGCTTGCCGTAGTTTGGATACCCCTGTTTTAAAGGGTGAATAGATGGTTTTATGGATTAGATTTATTCCATACAGAAGAGAATCTGAACAAATGATTATCGGCAGATCTGACCGTAATAACAGCCTAACTAAAAGGAGAGAGCCAGAAGGTAGCATAGACACGAGAGCACCCTAAAACACCTGCATCTACCCACTCCAACATCCACAAACCTTAGAAACTGTATAAAACAACAGTTCAACACCACCAACATCTCAGTTTATCACAGGGTTCACACCATGCAGTAGCATCACTCATGATGTGTCAAGAACCTTTCTGGAAAGTGGTGTCCGGGGCTAAAAAAGTCATACTGAGATGGATTATAGGAGAAGAAAGTGCTGAGCTGGGAGAAGACAGGAGACGTGGAGTTGTTCTCCCGCTGTGTGTTGTGAAGTGTTTGGGGGAATTGAAGTGCAGATTGTTTTGGGGATTTTCTTCACCAGGGCAGCTGCAGAGAGGCCAGCGTGTGTATCCTGAAGCTCCCGACAGCCCAGTCCTGAAAACATCTCATTTCCAAGAACTGGAAGATGAAGAGACCTGCTGTAAGCTTATGAAGTAAATCTTGCACTTGCATGACATTTTTGCATTAAAAGTTATGACCTGGTCTAGGGTCAGTGCGTAATAGTTAATGAGAGTAAGCTCACTCCCCAGACCCTCTGGCAGACACTGGACATTAAAAATGGAATAAACCAAGATGATTTTATTGACAAAAAGATGGGAAATACTGTTCTAGAGGTGAGAACAAGCAAAATAAAAACAATTAACTAAACCTGCAATTAAAAAACAAAATACATAAAACTATCCTAGCTCCTTGCAACCAAAAACAGGAGAAAATAAAAACAAAAAATAGCACTCACCACCTAGTATACAAAAAGATAAATGATAACTCTAACAAAAACTACACAAAATGGATGAGACAAATTGGAGACAGATAATGCTGCAGACCAGAGACCTAAATGGGGGATGACCTGGGACATGAGCCTGTCAATCATGTTTTCCATCAATCAATTAAATTTTTGTTTTTTTTCTGTCAATCCCATTTTGCAATGACCAATTGCAGAGTAAAACGACCCGACCCATCCATCATTTTTTGCATCATCCAATCTAGATGTTGTTATGTCATTTAGCGTCCAAATTTGATCCCGCTTCTTTAATCTGGTAGTCGTGCCCTTTTGATTGGCCAATGCAAGAAATGATTGTAAGATGTTGTAAGATTAACTCATGCATTAAATGATTGACAGTTTCCCTGCCTATTCGACATGCACATTGGTTCTTCGATCTGCAGTTATTACATGTACTACCCAAGTTGGCCTGAGCAGGATGTTGTTGCAGATCAGAAAAGGGGAGGAGCCCCTAGGGTCAGAACATAACAGTTAATGAAAGTTGGCTCACTCACCAGACCCTCAGCCAGGCCAAACACCAGGCACTAAAAAAGAAATACATCAGGATTATTTTATTGTCAAAAAGATGGGAAGTACAACTTCAAGAGTGAGCAAGAGCTAAACTAATAACCAAAAGCAACTAACAATCAATCAGGCAATCATTGGATCCCAAACAGAACCTGCATTTGTTGCTAAAACATTAAATTTCCTGTCTATATTAGTGCAGGTTTATCATTATCGACACCACTGCCAATGTAGGCGAAGGTGATTAAATGATGGATGGCCTAGAAAGTGAGCAATAGGAATTGATTTCTCAGTCAGTGATGCGCATCTGTCAACTTGGCAGAATTAGTTCAGCTCTGTCTCTGTGCGTTGAGGAGTCTGACTGCCTGGTGGAAGAAGCTGTTGCAGAGTCTGGTAGTGGAGGCTCTGTGTGTTGAGGAGTCTGACTGCTTGGTGGAAGAAGTTGTTGCAGAGTCTAGTAGTGGAGGCTCTCTGTGTTGAGGAGTCTGACTGCCTGGTGGAAGAAGCTGTTGCAGAGTCTGGTAGTGGAGGCTCGGATGCTCCTGTATCTTCTGCTGGACGGCATCATAGCGAAGAGTCAGTGTGAGCGATGGGTGGGGTCGTCCACAATGCTGGTGTCTTTTTGGACTTGTAAAGACTTGTATGTCCTCTTGTGGCATGAAACAGGGTCTAACCAGACCACAACTGTAATCTGCAGTTTATATACTATCTGCCTATGACATAATCTTATGCCAAGATTTGCAGTTAAACAAGTATCAATGACTGTATTTGCAAAAAAAAAAGTTGCTGCCACAACCCTCCTGGACCTTCCTGGGCTTCTCTGAGACCTCAGTAGACAATTTTGAAGCACAGAAGCGTGGCAGATCACATATTCAATCGTATTTTGGAGTAATGACAGAGTGTTAGTGGATGGCAGAAAACAACACACCCCTTGTGGTGCTGGGACATGCTCTGTTATGTGTTGTGTTGAGGTTATCGATCCCTGAAACAGGGCATCTAAAGAAGCATAAAGAACAGCACAGTTCTCAGAGAGTTGTTTGTCAGCCGGTAGCTTGTATCTTTCCAGGGCGTCGTTTATTTAAGCTTTAGTCACCTCCACCCAGGGGGGCAGTTGTTTTATGAGCGAGATTCAGATGTTTTGTGATCGCGGCCGAAGCCTGTTCCCATTTCACAACTGAACAGTTCAGTGGACACCCCAGCAGTGAGGAAAATAGGGAACGAGAGAGAGAGAGAGAGAGAGAGAGAGAGAAAGACTGCAGTTCCCTTCACTTCAGGCATATTCTCGGTTATCTGTTATGAACCTGTTATCTGTTTCTTCAGGCCTGTACAAAGATACTGATAACCCATGATCGACTCATACAACATCCTTACATCCTTTAAAATGAACTGAAATATATTGATGTCTGTTCTTTACACTCTAAAGAGCTTTTTCCTCGTACCCAGATTTAAGCCTACAATCTAAAAAAGTATTATACTGGATCCATTGATGCAACAATTTGCTTACATCTTTTAAAGTAATCTCAACTATAATGTTGAGTTGAGTAAAAGATATTAGCCTTTTATTGTTGGACTAACTTAACTTTTTTTTTCCCATTTTCTCCCAAATTTACACGGCCAATTACCCAACTCACTCATTAGGACTCCCCTTATCACTAGTAATGCTCCAACACACCAGGAGGGTGATGACTAACATCACTTCTTTTCGAGCTGCTGCTGATGCAGTTTTGCCGAGCAGCCAGCGCACTCGGAGGAAAGCGCAGCGACTCGGATCCAGTACATCAGCTCACAGATGCCTTGTGCTGTGGACATCACCCTAGGAGTGATGTGGGGAGAGAGCGCCATCTACCCACCCGGACAGAGCAGGGCCAATTGTGCTCTGTCTGAACGCTGGCAGCTTGATGACAAAGCTGCATGAGCGGGGGTTCGAACCTGCAACCTCCTAAACATAGTGGACCACTCGGCGCCCCTACCTTAAATTTTTAAGGTTGTTTCACTTAAGCAATAATACACAAGGTTCGTGCTATTCTGTGTAATATTGGCACTGCTGTGCTGTGGTCATAGGCACGAAGCTGCAGGCTGAGTTAACAATCTTAACCTAAACTAGTTGACTTTCCTAGAAACTTTTGTGGATACTGTTGCCTTAAATTACACTAAAAGTTTTTACACAAGAACAAACTAAAGAAGTTCATTCACAATCATTCATTCACATAAATGAACAACTTCACAATGATGGTGCGGGAGGTCACGCCCTTTTTTATGTAATAGTGGTGTTGGGAACCAATGAGAAGAGTGTTGTGAGACTGCCTGACAGAAACACTAATACACACTGTGCTATAAAAAAGTAATTTAATGTGAAAAAAAACTTTAATGTGTTACTAACACTCTGTAAAGTGTTTATTAAACATTCAAACTAAAGTGTTACCTTTAAAAGTTAAACGTTTTACCAGTTTTTATCAGATCACATTTACTACATACTGTATGACAGCAGGGAATCTAGTCATTGGGGCTCCTTTAGAAATAGGTTAAAAATGAAGCAAACATGAAGAAATAAATAAAGAACCAAAGACAGAGTTCCTGCCTGGAAATAAATACCCAGTGCAGGAGAAATGAAAATTACTCCGGAGAGTTCGATTCAGACGAAATGAAGCCGAAGCAGTAGGCGGTTATGTTTAACTGTCAGCAAAGCTCCAACTCAACAGAAAAGGGATGAAATGAATGGCAATGAGCGAGAAGGTGGAGGGACCTGGGAGGAAATACAGCATCCCATTTCCCTCCATTCTTTTTCTGCTGTGGCACATTCGATACCTGCTGGGAATTAGCTTGTCGATAAAAGACCATTATAGGCAGCGCAGTGGGATTGCACCTAGCATTCAATTGCCTCTGCAGCCATTTATTTTAAACCACATCGCCTTCTTTGCAGTGGCTGAGAGAGAGAGAGAGAGAAATAGAAGAAATTGGGCAATATGAACAGAAACAGGATGTAAGGAGAACAGCAAGCGAGCGTAAATTGAAATCCGCCTCAAGCGTTTACCTTTTCTTAGCTTTCCAGCTGTCATAACTGTGTGCATGTTAAGCCTACATAACAAAACAACTTTTATTCCGTTTGTCTTTTTCTGTGTGTGAGATAGGGTTTGCACGACTAGTAATTTTTACTGGTCGACTAGTCATTAAAAAGAGGTGATCTCAGTTCTCTGGTTTGGATTGTTTGCAGCACAATTAGTGGCTAAAACATTTTTAGTTAGATTAACAAACTCAGAATTGTTTGTTGTACATGTCAACAGAAAACCACTACTGAACAATTTTTATACAAATATAGAAAAAAATAATAATTGCCTCAATTTAACTCAGTTAAGTTATAAATATAGACCATTTTAAGTTTATTCAACTTAACTGAGTTTTGTTCACACAATGACTTAATTAGCTAAACAGTTTTTGTCAAGTATTGGGGGCTTAAATAATATAGTTTATTTAATATATATAGTTTATTTAATATATATATATATATATATATATATATATACTTATTCTCAGCATTTTTTGGAGTGACACAAGAATGAACTCTGTAGCTGCAAGCCAGCATACTATAAGCACTAGGAACAAAACAAAGGTGACTTGCTATTCCAGCTATTCCACCAAGGCTACCTTCCCTCATGTGTGCTCTTTAAATCAAGCATTTGACACAGCACCCTAAAAGGCAACATAACACGGTGACATAAATATGGAGGAATATTCAGTATAGGAATATGCAGTCATGTTTGTAATGACAGAACATAATAAGGTTCTTTCGAGTGCTAAATTGCTGCGAGAAAATAGAACTAACCAGGCTTCTCAATGTTTCTATTAATATGTTTGAAATAATATTTTATATTTTTAAAAGGAACAGATCATCTGCCTTTTGAAATATCTAAGTGGAAGATCTGTGTGTCTGTCATCTGCCTTACATCTGTAATTATTGGATCGGTATGTCCGTCTATGTTTGCGTAAAACCGACCAGTGGACACTGAAGACTGGAAGGACTTTCTAGGACTTCCTTCATTATGTAACTGTAGATTCATTTCAAATGCAAACTTTCAATAAAGTACATGCTAGTGAATTGCAGAGAGTCTATTGGTCAGTATAACATAAAACATAAATGGACACACAAATTGCATGAGTTTCTACTGACCTGTACTATCACAAAGATATTAAGGGGCCTATTTTAGCAATCTATAGGTGAGTTGTCAACCTCACACCGCGCATCTTGATTTAGGGCATGTCGGTGTGTCTTTGCTATCATAAAAACAGTAAAAAAGTACACCTTGTGTGGCCCAAAATCCGTAAAGGCATGTAATAATTCTCGTAATGAATCATGGGTGTGTTTTAGGCATGACATTAAATATACCAATCAGTGTGTCACTAGCCATTCCCTTTAAGAGCCAGCGCCTCTCTGACTCTGACTGACTGTGGATTGGTATTTTAATGGCGCAGCGCTTCTGTGCATCTCAGCAGAGGAAACTGACCTGGTCGTTCACGATGTGAAGGTGCACGAGCAGGTCGTTTATGGGAACAGCAATGTTATTTTATTTTGTATTCTATTCATTGTTGATGTAAAAGTTGGGTTTGTGCACTGCTGCGTGTCTTTATGTGTGGAGTAGTGGGACTGTTGGCACGTTAAGCGTGCAAGATGTGTTGCAATGAACGTCTGACTGATGACTGTTGACTAGGCTTTTTTCAGCCATGGTAGCAAACCACTCCAAGACCACCACTCTCATTGGCACTATGCATGGAAATAGACTGTATGTGGGGGTGTAAGGTAGCAATGAGCATTGTGACACAAATTGTGCAAGGTGTAAGATATGGCCTTAAATATCCAATTTGATGCGCCAGGCAAGCATGAATGCCAGGCATTGTGCTAGAAGGGTGAATCCAATGGATTTATCACAATTAATACCTTTCAGATGGGTAGAGATGAATAGAATTTGTTATTCATAACTAATCTTCTACACTTATCACTAAACAACATCACTACATGTGTTGACCAATGTTCTCCTGGGGGGAAATCAACTAAATTCTCATAGCAATGTTCCAAAATCTAGTGTAAAGCCTTGATATTTAAGGGCTTGTGTTTTGTAAAAGTTTAAAAGTACAAACTTTTAGAATTACGTGATTTGGCTTCCTGGGCAGGGGTTTAGCTTATTCCTTTACTGCACAGCTTTTTAAATGAAAATTTTCCAATTATTGGAAAAAGTAGTCTATGACTAAGCTTCATTTCTCTCTGTGAATCCGGAACGTAGTGTAACCACATGCATATACGCATGCTACACATACTACACAAGAGATCCAAGAGTGGAGCTTGAGGAGCTTCAAGTATGGTAGAGAAATTGAGCACTGTCAAGAGATAAGAAAAGCAGGTTCCGTTTTAGCAACAACCTAGGCACATAAGCCTTCCTTAAAATAGTTTTTTTAACAAGAAGTTTGTGATGGCATGGCAGTAATGGAGTACATCCTGTCCTAAATTCCCGTAGAGCTTCATACATAATGAAATGCAATAATGGGATGCTTACTTGTAGGAACTGCATAAAATAATCATTTCTGTACCTGATTTGACTCTGACTCTGTCTGTTCCAGTCGACATCTATCTCAGAACACCACAAACCTTTTTATCCTTTACCTGGTTTTCCATCCATTCCGTCTATCCACTGCAGCAGATCAGATTGCAGGGCTTTACCTCATGTTCCCCATGTGTTCTACTTAATGTCAGATTCATGGCAGCCCTCAGTGATTCCCTTGATCATGGTAGAAGCTCCTCAGACCTTTGGGTAAAGACCTCCAGGTCAAGAGGCATTGTGGCAACAAATGTCACAAGCTAAACGATGCCTGTAGCTTCCTCGCTTTAATAGAACTAACTAAAGGAGCTTTAATACGAGGTCAGATCAGTGTTTTGAGAGTTCATGGACAATCATTAAAAATGAATATACAGCCAGTTGGCTTCCAAGATAAAAAAGAGTACAAACTCTATGACTATAAAAATGCTCCATATATTTTAGAAAGGAGAATATGTACTGCTTATTTGTTTTGTTTTACAGTATTTTTGACACATTTTACATTAATTTAACATTTAATATTTGCAATAAAGGAATAACATGTAATTACTTGTAAATATATCTGGTGAAGACAAGAAAACCTATCAATATTTATTAAATTCTACACATTCTTACCTGTTAGATGTTGTTGATAATGAATGTTTCCCCTAGATATGGACAATTAACTGGTTATGTGTTGGTATCGGCAGATTTTTATGCCAAGTCTGTTAATCGTAAACATTAATTCAGGTAATTCTTGAGACCTGGTCATGATCATGACGTAAAATCCATATTTTATGAGGTCAGAAGACAACACAGTTCATTATTTAACTGTTTGTTGGAAATACAGTATGTACATCACTCATGGCTGTAGAACCCCATTAAAACCAGTGTAGAATTCCTTGTTCAGATAGCTCATGAAAAGGTTTTTGAATTGTTTCAAAAGTCCTTTTTCCTTCAAAAACTGAAAAATATCAAGCTTTGGAAACAACACATATATTAAAGCTGCCTTTTCCACCAAGATTTCTCTGAAACTGATAAATAACAACACTACATACATAGTTTATGTATCACAATCAGGCTGACCAGTCCTAGATCTGTTGTCAGACCATATCTGAATTATTGTTTAATTTATGTAGCCATTTATTTAAAGCTGATGTCTGTAAGTTTGGGATTGAGGGCCCTCTCTGGTGAGAAAGGGTAATTTCACAGAGCATGCGGAAGAATCATTTTAAACTTGGCGGATGTGATGCGGTCTCCTTTCAGAGCGGATGAATCCGATTCCAGATTATGTTTAGTCAGAGAGAAAGAGAGAAAGACCCTTTTGAAGTCTCCATTGCTCCACCACCCATTCGCGTTCAGAAAAACTGAGCCTGATCTTCTTTCAGCAGCTGTAGATGTGACTTAAGTGCGTAAAGACGCGTGACGTGGACAGAAGAACTCCATGAAAAGCAACCCGACACCCCAGTTGTTACAATGAATGTATTAGGCTTAGCAGGGATTATCATTCCAACACACTGTTACCATTAAACACAATATCCTGTCCCTTCTCCACTCAGAAATGCTTCTGCTTTCAGTTTAGAAACAAAATAATACAGACTGCCACTTTAAGGCACATCCGAGTCTATAGGCACAAACTATACAGTACCTTACTATTGATCACTAATGTCTGGAGAAGGGTAAATAAAGAGTATAAGCATATACCAAGCACAAGAACAGAAAGAGTGGAAATATTTCCCTCTAGACCCCTTTTAAGAGTCTATGACTAAGCCCAGTACAGTGAGTGTCAGTACACTAACTGGATATCCCTCTTATGAGTCCTGCAATCAGCACAGTATAGAGGTGGGCGATACCGGGAATTTTGGTATTGATCCGATACCAAGTAAACGCAGGGCCAGTATTGCCGATATCGATACTGATACCGATACTTTTTAATATTTAAGCTTTATAGATCCAAATGATCCAAAAACCTAGGATATAATTTCACCAAACATTGTAAGTGATAACAAAATACTTTAGTATCACAATCAACATTTTTTGTTTAGAAACAATGGAACAGTAACAAAACAAAGTTTAAATATAAAATAAAAAAATATAAAATAATAAAATAAAAATTCTCCCCTGACTAGACATCTTTTCTAGTTCTTTGTTTCTTTGTTTCTTTTTTTAATAGAATTGTCATTTGGAAAAACAATAAAAAATAAGGAATTGTCTTCCTTTCTGTGCAATTCAAATGCAAGTTTTTCTTAAATAAACAGAGTGTAAAAAATATCACTCAACACAAATCTCCTGAGGTAGAGGCGTGTCGACTCGAGGAGAGCGCTGAGTGGGCGGGGCCAGGCTGAGCCTACCTGCGTGGCGGTTTGGCTGGCTTTGCTGAGCCATGTGACGCATGTGCAACAACAAGAGACCAGAGAGTAGACTGTGGTGAATCTCGTGCGAAGCAGTCAGTGCGTGCGACAGAGAAAAAAGCTTGAATATCGATATTTTTACACGAGTATTGCTCAATACCAATACCAGCGTTGGTATCGATATTATCGATATTTGGATCGATCCGCCCACCTCTAGCACAGTACAGTGAACACCAGATCACTGGTAACACAAGATAAACCCCTTATTATATAGAAGAGCTAACAAACACTGATAACAACACTCTGCAATGCAGTTCAGTAAAGGAATTCACAGATTCTATTAGCTGGTGAGATGGAGAGATAACACAGAATATTCAAAGCCCAGTAAAGTGATGCATTTCCAATTTTGCTTAAAAAGGTAAATGTAGCATCCAGCCATTGATCAGTATCACTTTTCACCCCATCAGCCATCTGTATCAGTGCCAAAAACACTGACCTGTCCATCTGTAATTTTCCCAATTACAAAAAAAACAAACAAATAATTAACAGTTAAACTTCATTTTAGCATGAAGGTGCAGCAAGGCCTCGCTCTCCTGTCAGGCAGTCCCTCATGGTCAGAATTTTAATGAAACTGACTTTGATTCTTCTTTTCTTTCCAGGCTTTGAACTTTTCTGATTATGCCGTGGGCTGGGCTGCACTTCGGCCTTCTGCTAAAGATAAAAATTCTTTATCTTTGGCTAATTACTATTCAGCTTTCTTTTGACCCCAAGTCTAACCAAAGCCCCGAAAGACCACATCGATTTGCTTGTCTTCAGAGGACTAAATTAAACCCAGTCTGAGTTGATCTCAGTGACAAAGTATCAGAAAAATACACAGCAAAACTCCAGGACTTGCTTTGAGATCAGGAGGCATCGTCTACTTGATGAATGTGCTCTAATTAGGTTTTATCAACAATTACTGGAGGGTTTTATTAGCTTGTTTGCTTGTGCTAATGCTCATCAGTTAATTATATATACATATTTATCTTGGCACAGCTTGATTTTGGAGAACATGAAGAACAGACAAAACTAAAACTTCATCCAGCCCTTATACAGTATGCTACAGTATAATACAGATACTTACACTGACATGCCTAATTCCTGGGACAGGAACGTATATCGCGTCCTGTGACTTTTGCCAGATTTGCCACATTCAGTACCTCTTGCATTGAATGTGGATGTGATTTCCACAAAATCTATTTCTGCACAACCTCAAAAATGGGATGTCCCATCTATATGGCACCCATAATCAAACTTCATGAGGTAACACATGATCACATGATTACATAATGCTAGAGTTCTTTTCAGGGCTGGCGCTAGCCATTTGGGTGCCCTAAGCACAATAATTCATTTTGTCAAATTATGGTTTATAAAATGATACAGTAACATAACATGATAACAATGTCATTAACAGTTTTTGACAGAGTTTGATTTGACTGATTTGACTTGATTTTGACTGATCCGGCAGTTTAGTAGTCTGATGGTCTGGGACAAGAAGCTGTCTTAATACTTGCTGGTCCAGGTTTTCTAGACTAGACTGTACTTCCTGCCACTGGGCAGTTGCCAGTACATTCATTGGCTTGGTTAGGTGGAATAATTTATGATCCTTCTGGGCTTCTTTGGACAGAAGCTGGTGCTGGGCTTAGCTATACACACTACCCTTCTGTTAGATTAGTATGAAGACATTGAATTAAAGTCTCCTTGTAGAACTTTCTTGTGAAAATGTTAGTTTTATTAAAGTTAGAAGTTATTTCAACTTTGAAAAGATTCTTCACCTTTAAAAGGAGTTCTTCAATAGCATGGCAATGGCCTCCACGGATGCTTTTCTAGACTGTATTTTTACAAGAGGAGGTGTTGTATCAAGTCTCCCAGCCGTCTCATTTTCTGCACTGACCTGTGTAATTCTGCTGGATAAGAAGAGCAGATGGCGGCGAGACACGGCGACACATGCTGCACTTTGAAACATTCATATCAGAAGAGCTCTGGAGAAGATCACTCATGCACTAAATTACACTGCCAGTTACCTCCAGTCATATCTACCTGCTGCTCTGCAGGCAGCGCTAAAGGACAGCTCAAACTGGAAACATGAGGAACCTCAAAACAAAAATAATAATGCATTATGTTAACATTCTTGTTTTTGGCCACTGGCAGCAATAAAATACCTCAAAATATACAGTTCTTTGATTAAAAATAATCTATTTTTTTATAGTTACATTTTTCAGATTATCAAACAACCTTTAATATCAGACTAAGATAACCAGAGTAAACATTTTTAAAGCTATTTTTAAAATATGATTTTATTTATTAAGTGCAAAAGCAATCCAAACCAACTGGCTCTATGTGAAAAAGTAACAGAATGAACGCATGAATGAATTGTGATGAACTAAATTCATTTTCACTAACTATAACCAGACCTGTAGAATCACGAAACCACTTAAATCTGTCTGACAACATGAAACAGCTAAAATATCTCAAAAAGCAAATCAAAATCTCATAATCTAAAGAAATGGGAAAAAATGATGAGAAAACAAAATCATTGATCATCTTTCAGTTTAGAAAATGTTACACATCTATTCGTAAGGCTTTTGGACTCCAGAGAACCACAGTGATATCAATTATTCGCAAATGTAGAAAATATGTAACAGTGGTGAACCTTCCCAGAAGTGACTGGTCTAACAAAATTCCTCCAAAAGGGCATGGACAACTCATCTACGAGGTCACAAAAAGACTTACAGTAAGAACAACATCTGGGCAACTGTGTGAAATATTTTCCGGTTCCAGGGTAAAAACCAATGCTGACCAAAAAGGCCTTTGGAAAAATATTCTGAGGCAATGAGGCAAAATGTTAACTTTGGTTAAGGTATGTGTTCCATTTTATCGGGCGTGAAACAAACACATATTACACATATTTCAGTAAAAGAATACTGTTCTGAATGTAAAACATGGTGGTGGTAGTATGATGGTCTGGGGCTGCTTTGGTGCTTCAGGGCCTGGACAACTTTCTGTAATTGGTAAAAACAGTAATTCTGCTGTTTACCAGACAATCCTGATAGAAAATGTCTGGACATAAATTTGTGAGCTTAAGTTCAGGTGTACTTGGGTTCTGTAGAAGGACAATGACCCAAGGCACATGAGCAAGTCCACCTATAAACGGCTGAAGAAAATTTATTTGTCAATGTCTGATTGAGATTCTGTAGCATGATCTTAAACAGGATATTCATGCTGAAAAACTCTTCAATGTGGCTGAATTAAAGCAATTCCGTAAAGATAAGTGTGACAACAGAATTAGATTGAGTGGATTTTTGTTATTTACACTGCCCACAAATTACGCCTTTTTGTTATTTAAAGTTGACAAGGATTTTCCTTCTCCTGCAACGAAACAATCATTGCACTCAATAATCTCATTATAGCTTGATTTCTGCAATTATCTGATTAATCAAATGGTCATGTACACATCATACTCAGATTAAGACCTAGAAATCTGATTAAAGAATTACATGCATTATTAAAATTCAAGTAAAAGTGTTGATCAAATTAATGATCAAGGACAAAATCTAATAAATCAAACAAATGCATGTAAATTCACTCAGTTTGCGACAATTCTTCCTTCAGTACAACACAAGCAGCCGGTGTTGTTGCACTCAATGACATTTCTTTAAAAAGTACTAACTTCTTTATTTATTCTTGCGTGTGCAGTGCAAGCATTTGGTGGTAATTCAGTGTGACAACACCAGGTGCCTCTTTTAGAAAACTGCTCAAATTGAACATGAATAGCTTTCCATCAGGAATGAGGAAAAATGGATTTCATGCCTTAGCAGTTAAATGAATTACCAATTGTAATCCATTGGAGTGTTCTTTAATTCGATGCACTTGGATTTAATTAATCTGGCAAATATCATTGTGTACTAAGTACTGTAGTCTTCCCGACTCTTGTTTCGTGAAGTTATAGTTTTACTTCTCAACAGTTCTGTGAATATCATTTTTAAATATTTTTTTAGAGTTGAGGAGAGCACCCTGAGGAGCATCTGCATGCAAATACAGTCATCAGGACTGAAGATTAGAGCGTCTAATTCTGATTTTTATTCATGTGTAACTCAATCATGCTTCATTAAAAGGCTCCCCTGTGTTTTCAGGTTAAAACACACAGTATTAGCATTTGCAATTCAGCCATTCGTTTTAATGGGCCTTGAGGTGTTTCATGTGACTAATTTAGATTTATTCCTTTCCTTATGCACTGACATGCCAAAAGTCATGGGATAGCAGTAAGTAAATTGATCATGAAGTGTTCTTACCAAGGAAAGCTTGCCAAACCTCACAGCTTTATGAGTTGTGAGGTGTTATCTTGTGAGTGAGGCTAAACACTGGGCAGTGTGCTCAGGGCAAGGCAATGTGAATCATGGGAGTTGGAGTGAAGTCTGATACTTGGCGGCAGATGGATGGAACTTCACTTTTCCAAAGTTGTGCGGCTAGCGATTAACAATCCTTGATCCTCACAGTGAATACTTCAAATAAGGCATTACCACCTTCAGTAGACAGCGTAGTGCTTGGTTATGATTGTGACTGGAAGCATCTGGCTAGAACTGTCCATGTGAACAGAAATCATACACTTACACATTCAGTGCAGTAGACCCCAAACAAATATCCCATAAGTCAGTGCAGTGTTTGTTAGCTTCCATGGGATACTACTAGTTGTTATGGAACCCCTAAAGGGACATGTTATACATTTTTTTTTTACACAATAAGTCGTGGGCACCAGATAGTAAGTGGTGAGCACCAGATACTAAGTAATGAGAACCACTTACTAAGTGGTGAGCACCAGATAATGGTTTAAACAAGCTATAGTTTAAACTGACAGATGTTCCACAGTAAAATAACATTATTAGGTCGCTAGTTAGCTAAAGAGGTTAGCTTATGTTAACTACTTTATTTCGGTGGGGAATGTTTTAGAAAACATTAGCTAGGTTAGCTAATGCTAACTACTTTATTTCAGTGGGGAATTTTTAGCTAATTTTAACCACATATTAAGTGGTGCTCACCACTTACAATCTGGTGCTCACCACTTACTATCTGGTTCTCACCACTTTTACGTGAAAAAAATACATCCTCGAGGCTCCATAAGTTTTAAATAAATTGTAAGTTGTAAAATAAATACATAAATAATATACATACATACACAATATATACAAATATTTGTGAACACCCCTTTTAATGAACTTGTCTAATCTCTATAGAGACGTTTTGCCATTAGAATGGAAAAAAAACAAAAAACAAACGTTAACTTATTGGCACAATATTTAATGAACTACAGCCCCCAGAATTGAGATCCATAAGAAATACTTTTGTGAATGAATGAATGAATAAATGAGTTAATGGGTTTGGGCTGAGGTGAGATGATGATAATACAACATTCAATCCTCACCAAAGCTTTTGCAGTCAATTGATGAATGCAATCAGATCCTCACTGCAATGCTCCAGAATCTTCTAAACTGCTATCCCTAGTCAGGAGAGACAGTTACTCCAACAAATGCAGAATAGATTCTTTTTTTTAGCTCTTAAATTTCAGAAGAAACAATAAATGAGCAGATGTCCCCATACATTTTTGTCCGTATAGGACAGAGAGAAAGAGAGAGAGAGAGAGAGAGAGAGAGAGAGAGAGAGAGAGAGAGAGAGAGAGAGAGAGAGAGAGAGAGAATATGTGTATATGTAATCATCCAAACAACAACAACTCCTCTGCTGTAATTCTTTGCTTTTGCTGTGGGATTTAACTTGTTTTTTCTGTTTTTTTGTCTTTTGCTTTGTTTGTCTCCTGTGTTGTAATTAAAATCTGGGCTCTGTTGACAGGGGAAGAAATCACTCAGTAAAGCTGTTCCCTGCAGACACACCCACCAATAAACCATTCAGGCTCCACAATGAGCCCCAATTAGTGAATGGCTTATGAGGAACAGCTCGAAGAGAAGCTTCTACACTAGACTTCAATCATCAGTTAACAATGATTTCTATGTATAATATTATACATTATATACAGTACCCGCCAAAAGTTTTCATTATATTTAAATGCTCTGCATTGTAGATTAATACAAAACTCATCAACTCATCCAAATATATGGAATTATTTATTAAATAAAACAGTGTTAGTTAACCAGAATATATTTCATATTTTGGATTATTTAAAGTCGCACCTCTTGCTTAGATATAGACAGCTTTGCATAGCTTGGCTGGATTCTCTCAGAATGGTTTTCGGTTCTCAATATTTCTTTTTTTAAATACTTGAATTTCTTGCCTATTAATGTGTTTTGAGAGCATCAGTTGTAACGTTGTAAAGACGCACATGTGGTATACAGTGAATAACCCCATTTAATTAATGTTCTAATCTATATTAGGCAAGAACTACTCAACTAAGTAAAGAAAAATTAAAGAATATTGAAAATATCCTCAAGTGCAGTCAGAAAGACCATCAAAAACATTATGATGATAAAATAACAAAATAATTTGATCTACAAGTTTGTCTATTTTCCATGTTTTAGATTATTTTTTGCAAATACATTATATTATATTATATAATAACCATAATACCATTATAGTGAAAGAAATAAACTCGTCTCTTCATTTCTGCTGATATTCATTATTTTACATAGTCTGGCATTATGAATAATGAGAGAGTAGAAATGCTCTAAAGTGAGCAGAAATTAAATATTTTTCATTAAAAATGATTTATTCCTTCTTATGTAGACCTTATGTAAAGCCATTCTGTAGGTTTGAGGTTTTTGCCAATATTTAACCAATTTATTTTTCCTGTTTGTGAGGATAAATTAAAATTAAATCAAAATATTTATTAATCATTTATTTTATTTTTTTATTTTTTATTTATTTTGGTAATTTGTAGATGATTAATAACCATTTTACAGAGTATGAGTAACATTATCAACAGCACATTAGCAATAAAGTAGGAAGTTCCTAATCATAACCATTTCTTTGCAAAATAGTTCAATAGGTTGGTCAAAAAATAGTTCAGCCAGGTTGGAAAAAAGTCTGAGAACAGCATTTTCTCGTCTTCCCACAGAAGCTCAAAAGGATTTAGGTCAGGATTTTGACTGATTCATTTTAACGCATGAATATTCTTTGATCTAAATCATTCCACTGTAGCTCTGGCTGTATGTTTAGGGTCATTGTCTTGCTGGAAGGTGAATCTCCTTCCTAGTCTCAATTATTTTTTGCAGACTGTAACAGGTTTTCTTTCAGGATTGTCCTGAATTTAGTACCATCCATCTTCCCATCAACTCTGACCGGCTTCCATGTCCCTGCTGAAGAAAAGTATCCTCACAGCATGATGCTGCCATCACCATGCTTCACGGTGGGGATGATGCGTTCAGTGTGATGAGCAGTGTTACTTTTCCATCACATATAGCACGTTGGATTAAGGCCAAAAAGTTCAACGTTGGTCTCATCTGACCAATCCACCTCCCTCCACATTTTGCTGTGTCTCCTACAGCCCCCTACAGTACATAAAAACCTAACAATTAACCTCAACATTAACCTTAAACTAAAATCTACTCCTAATCCTCGCTTTATTTCTACACCAAAACCAACAGTAATCCAATTAACTCCAGTTATATTCTACTGTCAGCAGTTTACGGTCTATAGGAATATATTAAGGATGTAGAGATAAACATCTACCATTATGAATGTGGAAAATACAATTTAAATACAATCCAAATACAGTGAAAAAGCGAAAAACAACTGAGTTCTTCAGCTTATAAACACACTTTATATAAACAGTTAATGAATTTAATTAGCCAGCCTCTTGGTAATATAATGAATGTTTTCAGATTCAGCTTCACTGCTGACTGTTTATTTATCTTAAACCAACCACTCGGAATCAAGTGTCACCAAACCCAGAGCCCAGTTCTGTTCTGCTTTAATTGGATGAAAACTGTGAAACAGCAGTGTGTTAGCTTATTGAATAAATAAGTGTTTTTATTTGTTGCACATAGTGTATGTGTGTGGTTTGTGTTTGTGTGTGTGTTGAAAATAGCATTCCTCCCTTAATGAGAAGTTTCTTCTAAATCCACACTTGGTGCTGTGCTGTGAAGCATGGTGAAGGTGTGTGTTAGGCAGACGCTGGGCAGCGGGTGTTGTGTGTAAAGGCTGGCTAGAGTGGCAAAACAGTGTCCTGGCATGGAGCCAACATTGCTATGGATGAAGAAGCACCACACAGACACACACACTCTCTCTCTCTCTCTCTCTCTCTCTCAGGCTCTGTCGTTTTGATTTGTGACTCAGTTAGAGCACAGCTAGCTCCAGTTTAAAGACCTGTGGAAAAAGCTTGGCCTCCTCCCCACATCTACACAGTTTTATAATGGAAAAAATACAAAATACAGCAGAATACAGTGATTACAGCAGGTAGCTCAGTAATTAAATGTTACTTCTCTTCACTGGACTCAGTACTACAGCATTGCTACTGCATTTCTGTCCACCACTGATTTACTGTATTTACCTGCCTAACTAACCTCTCAGGATTGTCTTTTCATTGTGAGTGGTTTGGGGCACAACCGTGTCATTAGGGTCATTGTCTTGCTGGAAGGTGAATCTTCTTCTCAGTCTCAAGTCTTTTGCAGAATTCAACAGGTTTCCTTCCAGGATTGCCCTGCATTTACCTCCATCCATCTTCCCATCAACTCTGACTAGCTTCCCTTTCTCTGCTGAAGAAATGCATCCCCACAGCATGATGCTGTGCATTTTGGGTGATGAGCAGTGTTACTTTCCTGTCACACACTGCACTTTTAACCAAACAAAAAACAACTATTCTATAAATCAGTGTACATTACAGTGAACGCAGACACAAGTCCATGCTTTGTGGAATTTTATGGCTCAAGTTTGCTTATTTCCACTCCTTTACAACATTTTAACTCATTAACTCATTAACCATATTAAGTCACTGGTCATGTTTTAGAGTTTAATTTATTTTCATTGCATTGCTTCAGCACCTGGAATGCTTTGTTCTTGCTCAACCATGCCAAAAAAAATCAGCTCAAGATTCTCAGATGCTCTATGCATCTATGCAAAAAATACATCTATGCAAAAAAATAACTATACTGCTAATCAGAATAGTGTATGTGCATTTAGATTTGATCATGTTAGTCATGCTGGAAATGGACCACTGATGGACCAGTGATGCATTTCCCAAAAGCATAGTTGCTAAGTACCTTAGCAACTTACTTACAGTAGTTTGAACGATGCATTGCAATGCAAGTATTTCCCCAAACTGTAGCTAGAATAAAATTACACTGCCTGGCAACAAAAAAAAGGCCCCACCTAGATTTAATGAAGAAAAAAGGTAAGAACCTCACATTGGATAATTACTAAAAAGGTATGTTTAAGCTGGCAACAAGTTATTTATGTCACGAATGTGGAGGATGGACGTAAGTGCAAATATAATATTTAATAAACAAGATAAATAAATTAAAACAGAAAACAAAATGCGAGTAAAGCAAAAAGACTTGGGACAAGGATATAAATTAAACAAAGACAAAGACAGAGATAACTAAAGAAACAAGAAACTAAAAAAAACTAACTTTAAACAAAGGATAACTAGAAAATACAAAAAAACAACAGACCTGGATCGTAGTATCAAAACAATATTAAGGAACATAAAACACAAACTCTACTCACAAATATACGGTCACAAAAATACAAAACTTGGATATAGGCAAGACAAGGATACAAAAGACTCCACAAGCAAACACTCATACAAGGGGCTATTTATACACAGTGGGGGTGAGGACCGGTAATGAGGGGGCGGGGTTACAAACAAGACACAAGGTGATAACACTAATGGCTAGGGCAGGGCTAGGGCGGGGCCAGGGCGGAGACAGGACAATAACAAAACAATGCCATGTGTTCAAAAAAAGCACATGGCTGGGGACACAAGACAGGAAAACAGGGCAGGAGCACAGAAAACCAAAAAAGGGAAAAACACAGGACAGACACAGGCTAAGGTGTGACAATTTAACCCTAACTGATGCAGTGAGTAGCTTCCCACTTCTCCTTTGTTAAACAACCACGTGGAAAAATGCATCCAGAGGTCAAGGAAAAGAGGTTGATCTGTTTCAGAAGGGTCAAAGTATTGGTATGCATCAAGCAGAGAAAGCATCTGAGACTACTGAAATAACTAAAACCAGGGAAAAACACTTAAAACACTCAAATCAGTCTTAGGGTGCTACTTTATCAATCTTTAGGAGAGCCATCAAAACGTGTGTGGCTTTAAAAAGCGCAAAAGTCATGTACTAACTTTCTTAATTAATCATGGGTGTATTTTATGTATTTGATTTATTTTACTATAATAACAGCACTTTATGATTTATAAAAACACTGGTTATACTTACAGTATGAACTATAACAGAAGCAAAGTAAGGAAGAAAACTTTAGGGAAGCTTTCTCATTAAATATGTCAGTATAGTTCAGTAAGAGACAGTGAAGCTGACATTCTGCCTGAAGGTCTAATTTTAATTGAGGTGGTGAGCAGGTGGCAGAATCGTGTAACTTAAAGTAAGGTACAGTGTGGTATAGCTGTATCCTCCAGGCAGTTTCATGCCAACTGATGGTTAATGAGCTCAGGTGTCATAACAAGGTGTCAGAGTTATTATTTGACACCTATTTGAACTTTAATTCAATGACAAAAAAAATCTTCTTCAGCTACACATATAGAGACACTATGGAGATGCTATTCTGACACTGACAAAGGACTTATACATCTCTGCATCAGAAGTCTGAATTAGCAGTTCTAGTGTAGGTAGGGCTACCAACTGTCTTAAATGTAAATAAAGAACAGGATCTTGGTGGGTGAGGAGTTGATAAAAGGTAAAGGGCAGAAATAGTATATATTTACCACAAAAAACAAAAAAAAACAAGAAAATATCAATTATTCTATAATTACAGGATGATTCCATATATACTTTTAGCTAAATGCTAATGCTAATACCACCAAAAACAAAGCCACACATAAAAAAAGGAAAAGCACCATGCAAGAAATCCAAACCAAAACATTATGTAATATTTTACTTTAAAATATCAGCTTCAGAATCATGTTAGTGTTTCACTGACCTGCAATAGGAAAAATAGCATCGATATTGTATATTAAGGAGAACCATAGTTCTAGCAGACAGTAAAGCTAGTATAAGAAACAAAATCATGAAAAAATAACAATGGGCATGTTACAGTCTCACATTATACCATGATATGCTATGCTTTAATAGAGTGGTGTGAAAAAGTGTTTGCCCCCTTCCTGATTTCCTGATTTGCCCCCTTGTTAAAACACACCGTCACTGGGGTTTCTGACACCTGTCTTTAGCCACACCCAGGCCTGATTATTGCCACACCTGTTCTCAATCAAGAAATCACTTAAATAGGATCTGCCTGACAAAGTGAAGTCCACCAAAAGATCCTTAAAAGCTACACGTCATGCCGAGATCCAAAGAAATTCAGGAACAATTGAGAAAGAAGGTATTTGAGATCTATCATTATTTTTAATGTTAAGGTTATAAAGCCATTTCCAAAGCTTTGGGAATCCAGCAAACCACAGTGAGAGTCATTGTCCGAAAATGGCGAAGACATGGAACAGTGGTGAACCTTCCCAGGAGTGGCCAGCCGCCCAAAATTACCGCAAGAGCTCAGCGACGACTCATCCAACACCCAAAGAACTGCAGGCCTCATACGCCTCAGTTAAGGTAAAAATGGTAAAAATGGCCTACATGGCAGTGGAAATGGAGAAGCTACAGAACACTGGTCCTTCTGTTATTTCAATTGCAGTTCAATTGCAATTCCAAACGCAGAAGTTTTATCATTGAGTAGAAGTGTGAAATATTTTTCACAGACATTCCCCTGAGAAACTAATCCCATCCGGATAGGGCTCATGAAAGCAGAGATTATATACAGTATTTGTTTACACTGTAAATGTCAGCAGTGTTGTAAATAGGCTATAAAATCACGCCTGGACATTACTCTGCCCAAATATGTAATAATTATACCATCATTAAGTAGAGTCTAGTGAACCTCATGACTATACAGAAAAAATGGTGCATAGATGAAGGCCTCTGCTGGACTAAAACTAAAACTTGTGCTAGGTCTTATGCTATGTTCAACACAGTGTTGCTTGCTAGCATGTTATTTTCAGAATTTACATAATAAAAAAAATATTTAAAGCATATATTTGTATTAGCAGTGCTGATTACCTGTAGCTGTGAGCTAGCTGGTGACACTGCAGATTGTGCTCAGTGTTCTGACACTTGTCACCCCGGGCCTGCAGACACTTTACATTAGTTCCTGGCTGACTCTGACAGGCCGACTTCCTGACTGCATGCGCTCCGGAGCTTTGATGTGTGGTAAACAAAAGCTGGATGGGTAGCGGAGTGAGAGAGCAAGGATTCCAGCAGCAGATCTGCCTGCTGCTGCTGCTGTTGGTGTTGAGGATGATGAGTGCACAGATAGCAGCTGAGGGGCCAAGCAACTTATCAACTCAGAGCAAGTGCAGAAAAAAAGGAAAGGAAGTTTTCTACATGCAAACACTACACCAAAAAAAATCATCATCCGCAAAACATAGATCATCATACAAAAGCTAAAAGGTTCATAGGAGTTTCTTCTAGCGATGCATGAATACCGAAAACTGATACCAAGCTAATCTACTAGTACCTGTACTTGCTAACAAGGTCTTGATATCAACATCTGGTTCCCAGTGAACATTGCTGCTCTAATGATCAGGCACTCTTATCACTCAAGTCCGAATTTTATAAATGCATGAACTCATGTCGTGTCCTTGTTGGCAGCCATGCAACATAAGGAATAGTGATTGGTTTATTTCACATTACACCCAAAACACACCCATGGTAAATTAAGAGAATTAGTACATGCCTTTTGCGAATTTTAAACCATGCAAGGCGTACTTTTCCTGTCGTTACAATAGCAAAGACACACTGGCGAAAGAGCAGGATAATTTCCTCTCCTGAGAAACATTGGACACATCCAGGTAGCTGCTTTAAATACATTGCAATTACAACTGCTTTGCTCTTTTTTTTAAACAATGTATGAAATGTTAAATGTCAAATTATATGTTGATTTGTTGATTGAAGGCAACAAACCCACAACAGGCAACAAACTGTAATAACTGTGTAATTACTGTGTGATTAATAATCCACGTAGAAATTGTTTAACTATTGGTTATGTAGGGATTGGTACATATTAAGTGCAGTTGCACAGGTTATGGAATTACTCATCAGTTAGACATAACAGAATATTTTCTTCCCATACTGAAATATGAATAATTATATTAAGTATTCTATTAATTTCCATTCTATTAATGCAATACATATGCAATACAAATCATCATTCAGAATTCATCATGGGGTTGAAGGCACTGAGTGGTCCAGGGGTTTAAAGCGCTGCCACTATGATCGGGAGATTGCTGGTTCCAATCCCCGTCATGCAGCTTGCCATCAGCTGCCAGAGCCCCAAGAGAGCACAACTGGCCTTGCTCTCTCTGGGTGGGTAGATGGTGCTCTTTCCCCACATCACTCTCAGGGTGATGTCTCTGACTAGCAGCTAAATGGGTGGGACAATTGGCCTAGCTAAATTGTTGAGAAAATGGTAAAAAAGAATAAAAGAAAGCTTTCCGATCACAATTACCTCAGGTGTGTAATATTAGGGATAGTGAGTAAACTCTGCTGGGTGGTTGATACCCAGGATTAGGAATGAGCACCACTGATTTAGTCCATGTTTAAAGTTTATATTTTGGCAACCCATTTGAAAAAACGGAAAGAGAAAACTATTAAATTACAAAAAAGTAATAATACACTTGGATAGAAATAAGGTAGTACCTCAGAATCAAACCACCTCAGAATCCTTACCTAGAGAACCTTACAGTACTGTCAGATTAAGAACTGTTCTCCTCCAGGCCACTGGGTGGTACTGTTCAGTTCTGTATAAATGCTGGTCAACAGTGTGCCTCTTTTTGGGCTCCCTGAAGAGTTTAGAGAATAAAGACATGCCCTGGCTGGCTCTTCTGACACATCCCACTATCCTCTATGCACACCGGCAAACAGCAGCAGCAGCATGGAGATTTCAGCACATTTGAATATGCATGAAATTGGACATTACATTTTCCCCAGCTGTGACAGAAGCTCATCACAATCCGCTCCGGCTGTCTTCCTCAGATTAGGCCACTGGATGATGTCAGTCAGTCTCATCCATCAGTATTAAAATGACAAATCAATATCTACACTAATGTGATTGCTTGTTTAGAACATTGGAACAAACACAGGCTTAAAATACCTGTATATGAGAGTTTGCTCAGAGAAAAAGAAAAAGAAAAACTAGATGTCTCATTTATTTTCCTGCAGATCTGTATATGAATCAGCCATTACTCAGACTTCCACAAGTAATTTGTTCATATTTTCCAAGGACTTTACTTGAGCCTGTCTAGTGACGCAGTAAACGGAGAGCAATTTATCAGCAGATGTGGAAAATCACTATGTGCAAACCAAAACAAGCATCAATTTTACCATCCGGCTTCTTAAAGGACCCTCTTGTATAATTGAATAATTGGTTAAACGTTCTTTTTACACTATTTGTTGCAATTTTCCATTTCTGTTCTTTATTAGCAGGTGTAGAGAGGGATATTCATTCAGTATCGTTCACATTTACTTGGCATCTAGTAAAAGTAGAAAAATATATTTTGATCATCATCAAAAGAAGGTAGAAAGTGTCAAATTGCAATGTTATTTGGATGGAAGATACAGTTTACAATAAAAACAATAAGTGATGTAAAAAAAAAACTTGCTGATATTTATTAAGATACATGCCAACTGGCAACATGACAGATGTATGACACTCTGTATGAAGCTGTAGAGGTTCCTAATGGTGTTCGGCCATAATCCATCCAAATGCAGCTTGAATATTCATGCGGTTTCTGCAGTACTGATGGAGTGTCGCTAGTGCGTCCAATAGCGTCACACACATTCTCGTTATTGGACAGATCTAGCGATGTGACTGGCCATGGAAGGGATACGTGTCTTCAAGGCAAGCTCTAAAGAAGCAGCACAATATGGACAAACATTGTCCTGTTGGAATAGTCCATCAGAGTGTGTAGTTATGGCCAAAGATGGCAGAACCTTTTTGATATAACAAAATCACACCAAGATACCAGGGCTTCTGGATGTGTGACAATGTGCTTAACACAATTTCCGTCATTGGCAATGTAAATGTGGCGTTAAGGGCAGTCATTATAATGGCGTGCGTGCATGTAGCCCTGTGCCAAGCAGCCGTCTGCCAATGAAGCAGTCTTATCTACAATAGGCTGATGTTACTGCCTGTTTGGTTTTCATTCCAGCAAAGAAGAAGCACGTCATCCGTAGGTTGGAGACAAACAAGTTCATTAACCCAAACTCTGTGTGTATAACTGCCAGGCCTGTTCCAACCAGGCAAAGCACACCAATCAATTTCATGGGGCCCCAAGCTGCCAAGGGCCAACAGACAACGAATGTTTTTTAAAAAGAACAAACTTTGTGAGGACCTCTTTAATTGCAGGAAAGTATAACAACATTGTTGTTGAAATCAGTCCCACTATTAATTGCTTACAGTAGAAAGCCAGCCAGGTTTGTGATTCCTTCAGCTGGCAAAATATGGAACTTCAGCAAGCATGAAGCATGAAGAGTTATCTTTAAGAGAGCCAGAGAAGAATGAAAAGAGAAGAATAGAGAAAAAACAACAACAACAAGGCAGAGGTAAGTGATAAGTGTAATTTAGCAGGAGTTTGTCTGGGACTATGGTCCACGACAATTGCTTGGAGTCCCCAAATGCTTCAAATTGGCCCTGATAACTACACTTCTGTCATAATTACCATCAATTTCACAGACCCTAATATAAAGCCCTGTGGGACTACACTATAACTTCTAGTTATAGTTTCTGCATTAGGATTATCCAATGAATCACAAACCTAGAGTAGTTCACAGGTTAAACAAGTGGAATCAGCTGTAGTGCTGGTTGTTCTGGATGAAAACCTGTAGCCACATTGTTTCTTCTTGGATACGATTGGACATCCCTGTACCCAAAGTATCAGGGCTTTCCTGAAATCTGTTTTTTTAGAAGCGACGCCAAAACCTGTCTGGCACAAATCCAAGCTTAAGTCTAGACAATGGTTATATAGTGTATTTCTGCCGCAATTTCTACTGTAGAACTTCCTTAGTCAGTACAAATTCTGTACCTGTGCCCTCAGGCTAGAAAGGCTGGCAAGACTCGCAAGTAAGACTTTCTTCAGCAGTCTGCAGCCTCTCAGTGGTCTCTGAGCTTTCTGCAGAGTGAGACACACGGATCAGATCATGAGCTGAGACAGACCATGTCTAATAAGCGAGGTCAAACCCTTCAGGGGGAACGGCTGGACACCACAGCTCTCTTCTGCACTGTTCGGCCCTCCCTCAACGAGCTCACTGGCACAAAAAAGTCTTCTGCCAAATGCCTGGCCCCCTAATTGACTTCCATTCAAACATTAATCATGTACATATTGTATTACCCATTAAAAATCCAAAGAGACCAATAATTGGCCATTAGATAGCTCTCTGAACACGACTCGAGGGGGAAAAAAAGAGGGCGGAATGTGACGGGCTGACAAGCCTCAATTAAATTCAAATGCCCTCTGATCAATTCTGACACGTACTTCAAACCTGCTGTCATCCGTCTTTCCTTTCACATGATTTGAGACGAGGCTCCGGTCTGCGTCCGTCCGGCCAGCCGGCAGGCAGCCGCACACTGATAGGGCACATTATCATCCGTGATGATGAGCTCCATCGATTGGCTGATGCTATCTGTCCATTCAGTTCGGGCTTCTGGCCGTATGGAGTGGCTTTCTAATGGGAAAGCCAGTATGTTTTGGTGTCAAAGGGTGTCCATTTTCTCAACAGGGATAAAATTGATGGTGGCTTCCGCAGAGAAGCCGGAGCCCATCTCCAGCCACGTCTACAGAAAACACACACACACTTTCAATCACACTTAATGATAGATAGATAGATACTTTATTTATCCCGAAGGAAATTTAGGCATCCAGCAGCAACAACACAATACAATAAGAAACATACTCAGACCAATCAAAACACAGAAGAATAGAAAATATATAAGGCTATAAAAAAAAACAAAACCTAACTATACAAGGTAAGGATCTATCTGTAAACGGAGCAGTGCAGTAGATGTTGCTAATGGTCATAAATAATTAAATAATTAACAGAGTAAAGTGCAATGACATCGATTACGAAAGTGACTGATGTGACATAGAAATATAATATAATATAAGTATGCATACGTTACAAGACAGTTCTAAAAAGAGAATGTGAAAATGTGAATACCCAATCATGAGTAAGGTATACTTTCATGTAAGCGAGGTTGGGGAAGTGTTAATATAAATAATTAAGTTGTTGAATAATGTCCAAGTGGTGTGCCTGGATTAAACTCAGTCGTCAGCAGCATCCCGTCCCCGATGGGAGGAGTTAAAGAGTCTGATGGCTCTCGGAATGAAGGATTTTCTGAGTCTGTCTGTTGTGCAGCTCTGTGACAGCAGTCTGCCACTGAACACACTCCTCTGCTTCATGATGGTGGTGTGAAGTGGGTGACTATCATTGTTCATGATAGAAAGCAGTTTATCCGAAGTCCTTCTCTCAGCTATTGTAACCAGAGTGTCCAGCTCCATTCCAACCACTGCCCTGGCCCTCCTGACCAGCTTGTCCAGCCTCTCTCAGATGCATCTCTCCTCTTCATGTTGCCTCCCCAGCACACCACAGCGTAGAAGAGAATGCTGGCCACGATTGATTGGTAGAACATCTGCAGAAGCTTCTTACAGATGTTAAAGGACTGCAGTCTCCTCAAGAAATAGAGCCGGCTCTGTCCCTTCCTGTACAGGGTGTCTGTATTTGTTGACCAATCCAGTTTGTTGTCCAGCTGCAGACCAAGGTACTTGTAGGTCTTTACTGTCTCCACATCAACCCCCTCGATGGAGACTGGCTGCAAGGGTGGTCCAGACCTACGGAAGTCCACCACCATCTCCTTGGTCTTGGATATGTTCAACTGCAGTTGGTTCAGTCGGCACCAAGCAACAAAGTCATCCACCTGTCTCTTGTACTCCTCCTCCTGACCACCCTTCACACACCCAACGATGGCAGTGTCATCCGAGAATTTCTGCAGGTGGCACATCTCAGAGTTGTACTGGAAGTCTGATGTGTAGAGAGTGAAGAGGAAGGGGGAGAGCACAGTCCCCTGTGGTGCTCCAGTGCTACTGACCACAGTCTCCGATGTGCCGTCAGTGAGCCTCACGTACTGTGGTCTGCAGGTGAGGTAGTCTGTGATCCAGGACACCAGGTGAGGATCCACATTCATCTTCACCAGCTTGTCTCTGAGAAGTGGAGGCTGGATGGTGTTAAAAGCACTGGAGAAATCAAAAAACATGATTCTCACAGCACTACTCCCCTTGTCAAGATGAGAGTAGGTTCGGTGGAGGAGGTAGATGACTGCATCCTCAACACCAATCTTCTCCCGATATGCAAACTGGAGAGGGTCCAGTGCATGCTGTACCTGGGGTCTGAGGAGTGGGAGAAGCAGTCGTTCCATGGTCTTCATAATGTGCGAGGTCAAAGCTACCGGCCTGAAGTCGTTGAGCTCACTGGGGCGAGGTTTCTTGGGAACAGGGACCAGGCATGACGTTTTCCACAGCGTAGGAACCCTCCCCAACTGCAGGCTCATGTTGAAGATATTCGACAAGGGTAACCCAAGTTCAAAGGCGCAAGCCTTAAGAAGTCTCGGGCTCACCTCGTCATGTCCAGCTGATTTCCCTGAGCGGAGTCTCCTCAACGCCCCTGTGACCTGGTCTGCAGAGAGGTGGAGGGGGGAGGTGAGGGTGGGCGGACTGGATGTGCTGACAGTCTGTGAGAGGGAGACCTGAGCAGCACTCAGAAGAGGTAGGGAGGTGTCCAGTGGGGCAGAGGCTGAGGTTGCTGAGATAGCAGGACAGACAGAAGCAGGTGAGGATGAAACAGGGCAATCAAACCGGTTATAGAAGAGATTGAGTTCGTTCGCTCTCTCCACACCACCAGCTGTTGCACTATCACTCTTTGGCTTGCACCCTGTGATTGTCCTCATACCGTCCCAAACTTCCTTCATGTTGTTAACTTGTAACTTCTGCTCAACCTTCTTCCTGTAGGTCTCCTTAGCCTCCTTTAAGCAGGACTTGAGTTCACGCTGAATATTCTTCAACTCCTCCTGGTTCTTGTCTTTAAAGGCCCTCTTCTTTTTGTTTAAGAGGTCCTTTAAGTCGCTTGTAATCCAGGGCTTGTTGTTGGCAAAGCAGCGAACAGTTCTTACAGGAACCACAATGTCCATGCAAAAGTTCAGATAGTCAGTTGTGCAGTCTGCTACCCCCTCAATGTACTCACTGTGAGAGTCCTGAAGCACACTCCAGTCTGTGGATGCAAAGCAGTCCTTCGGGGTCTCCTCTGCCTCCTGGGACCACTTCCTGAAGGAGCGTGTTGTGGTTGGTTGCCTCATCACACAGGGTTTGTAATGAGGCTTCAGGAAAACCAGATTGTGATCAGATTTTCCAAGTGGGGGCAGTGGGATGGCGGTGTACGCATCACTGATGTTAGCATACAGGAGGTCAATTGTCCTGTTTTTTCTGGTGGGACAGTCCACATACTGGGTAAAAGAAGTCAGTGTGGAGTCCAGCGTGATGTGGTTGAAGTCACCAGAGAGAGCGACAAAAGCATCCGGGTGTTGTGTCTGGAGCCTGGCGATGGTCACGTGTATGACGTCACACGCAGCCTCCGCGTCCGCTCGGGGGGGCACGTACACACAAACAACAATGGCGTATGAGAACTCATGCGGGACGTAATATGGTCTTAAACTCACCGCGAGCAGTTCAACATCCCGGCAGCAGTCTCTTTAACAGTCACATGGCCAGGATTACACCATCTGTTGTTAATGAGGATAGCGAGCCCACCGCCCTTAGATTTGCCGCTCCGCGCGCTGTCTCTGTCCGCTCTCACAGTGACGAATCCGGGGATGTTTACATTAGCGTCGGGGATGCTAGCGGTTAGCCAAGTCTCAGTGAAGCAGAAGAGACTGCACTCCCGGTAGGTCCTCTGGTTTCTCACTAACGCTGCGAGCTCGTCTGTCTTGTTGGCCAGCGAGTTCACGTTCCCCATCACCACTGCTGAAATACAGGGCTTGTATCTCCAGCGGTTTTCCCGTTGTTTAGCCTTTAGCTTAGCTCCGGCTTTACAGCCCCTGGAGCGTTGCTTAAGCTCCGTCGGAATGGGGTGCCTCGCGCCGGCGCGGCTCTTTGTTCTGAGCGCGAGAAGTTCTTCCCTCGAGTAAACAAAGTTTCTGCAGCCCATGTGCAGAGTTTGGCGATCCGTATCCATGGGATACATATTAACACACACTACAGTGTAGTAAGAGACGAAAAAAGAAAGTAAACAGTGAAAAAAGTTCACTTAAGGTGAAACGCTACACGGAGCTGCTGGAAGGCTGCCGCTCTCGTCAGCGCCGGAAACTCGAATGAACGAATAATGGTAGGATGATGGGGCACCGGGTTGCCGAGGTCTCGTCGAGTTGACATGTTCTCACTTTCTTTATGTTGCTTCTTTTTTCTTAAGGGTAAAAGTATTGTTTGATTTCCACAGATATCCACAAAATATAGCATGGTGACCCCTATTTTCAGCTATTTCAATCAAAACATTGGAAATCTAATATACGAACTTTAAGTAATACCAACTCTTAACATAATATCGGTGGCTGATAATATTTGTGAAAATGCGTATTTTTGAATTGCTTGGCTTATTTGTGTGGATTGTATCTTTGCCTGCGCCACCTATAGGAGATCCTACTTATGGGATCCACCTATGGCAGGGGTGTCCAAACTACGGCCTGCGGGCCATTTGCGGCCCGTTTCCTTTTTTGGAGAGGCCAGGGAGGTATTTTAGAAATAGAATGAAAGTTGGCCCGCTGTTAAGCAGGTTTTTATAATGTGAGATTCAAAGCTTGAACGCTAGGTGTCAGAAACGGGCCAAAGAGTCTAAAAGCGGAGAGAGTGCGCATTTCTAGCGCAGAAAAACGGGCCAAAGAGTCTAAAAGCGGAGAGGATGCGCATTTCTAGCGCAGAAAAACGGGCCAAAGAGTCTAAAAGCTGAGAGGATGCGCATTTCTAGCGCAGAAAAACGGGCCAAAGAGTCTAAAAGCTGAGAGGATGCGCGTTTCTAGCGCAGAAAAACGGGCCAAAGAGTCTAAAAGCTGAGAGGATGCGCGTTTCTAGCGCAGAAAAACGGGCCAAAGAGTCTAAAAGCGGAGAGAGTGTTCAGTTGTAGCGCAGAAAATGGGCAAAATAGTGGGCAAAAAAGTTGCCGTAATTAAGGAGTTTAATATTAAGAGACATCATGAAATGAAACATCAATTTGAAAAATCTTAGTTTACACAACACTATCAAAGATAAAGATAGTAAGTCAAGTAAAATGGTGGGTAATTGAAATAATCAGGAAAAAAAGTATTATTTAAAGTGGTATATTTCATTATTTGTTTTATTACGAAGTGTGGCCCGTGACTTCAAATATATTTCTCCTTCTGGCCCCCAGCTAAAAAAGTTCGGACACCCCTGACCTATGGGATCTAGCAAAATTTGTCCTGTCTGGGCAATCATACTGGTAACACCCTTATTCACTTCAATTTATGCATCCTAATAGTGTGCGACATTAAAATCAAGAAAAAAAGCTGTAATGTCACGGAAATGTGGTGCATGCTCCACAGTTTGTTACGCACAGAATTACAGCATCGTTAGTGATATAAAACAATGTTTTATGGCATAATTTTTTGTAAGAATAAAGTTAAAGTGGTCATCTAAGGCTGTTCACCTTAAATCGATTGGAAGAGAAAAAAAGGAAACTTTGCAATAGGTGGAACTGGCCAATAATAGGCGTACGGCCGATAATAAGGGACCGCATGACATGTTTGGTGTTTGCTTCCATTGGTTTGTATTAGTGCTATGTGGATAATGTACTGTATCTAACAAGCAATGCAATGGTGGTTTATAATGACCAATTAGCACAGTGCTCATCAATACCCTACCTGCTTGAAGCAGTAGCCACATCAAGTAGTAGTCTGCTCTAAGGTTCTTAGAAAACCGGTACCACTTACAGGATTCACCATTGCAGACTGTGTTAAAGAGTTAATTGGTCTTCACTAGCAACTCAATGGGAAACACACTGGCTTTTTTATGTATTTACAATTCTCTCCATCTCTGCCATTTTATAACTCATCCATGATTTCTATAAAAAAACAATAACTAAAAGATTCTACTGGATCTCGCCTGTCAGGCTCCTAGAGTTTTTACTGACCTGGGAAAATCGGCTTTTAGCTACAGTGCAGCAAGTTGAAATTCACTAGAGGAAAAAAAAAAAAACCTCTAAAGCTCACATGTGTCAGGACTGGCCAGCAGTCACATGCAGAACACACGCAGAAAGGAAAGAGGCTTTATTACAAGACTAGGACAAAATAGAGCAGTCCAAAAATGATTGATGTTAGCAACAGCAAGATATAAATGCTAAAGAGATACATACCAAAAAAATACAAGACCAGACAACTGAGCAAATAAAAGCTAGACAAAAATCAGAGTCAAAATTGAAAAGCAAAAAGTCATACACCAAAAAAAAAATTGCTAAAGTAATGCCGCAAAACTTGGCAATGAAATGAACAAAGGAGAGGGTATATATAGGGAGGGAAACAGGAGAAAACAATCAATAATCAGGTGACTGAGAATGAATAAGTGTCATGGGATCATGATCAGGAGCTGTGTGAGTATCAGTAGCATTAGGGGAAATGGAATCTGGATCAACTTTGGAGCTCAACCAGATCAACCACCACCAAACAGCTTCAGCTTGTCATTCAGCTTATCTAGCTTGGGCTGGAAAGGCTGTTTTCCAGCAGGGATGTTACATATTCCTGCATAAGCATAGCATTTTTGGTGTAACTCCACTCTTTTTGACATTCCTTTGGTTGAAAATAAAATGTTAAATGTCTGAAGTAAGAAGTAACACAACAAAATGTTGCTCAGGAATGGAACAGAAATTATACCCCTGCACAAACAAGAAATAAGAACTATATATAAATATTAAAGACTAAAATGGATCTGAATACAAAGGCAGAATACAGTTTCTCACGAAAAAAATAAGGTATGACTAAAAATTACAAACCATTCTAAATGTACTACAGTATTTGGAAGTAAGGAAGTTCCATTGTACTACACTTTCTACCTGCTAGCCTCGACATGTATGCCGATCTTACCCGTAGCATGTTCTTAAGCCTTGCCCTCTGCCTGACTCTACCGATACTGAACCTCATTTATCAGTGAGCTCCCCTCTCGCTGCATGTCATTTTTGTCCCATTATCATCCTCTGGCCCTCATACATCCATTATTAATGTATATCTTGTCTGCGATCCTTCATCCTTGAAACTGGCCCTGAGGTCTGGGTACACATTAGCGGTGAGGGACCCAGTGGACCCGGCTTTCATCTGTTTGATCAGCATGATTCAGGCCTACATGATGTCGCCTGACATCTGCCCCTTCACTCGCATCAATTCTGATGTAATGGTTTCAGCACTAATCAAGTGTACTGTTACAGAATACGGAATAAAATTACAGACAGACTTCAGGCTAAAAGTGGTTTCTGTTTTACCTACAGAGGTGTAAAAAGGTGTTTGCCCCATTATTATTATTTTTTTTTTTGCATGTTTGTCACTTTAAATGCTTCAGATCATTAAACTAGTTGAAATATAAGTCAAAGACGACACAAGTAAACCAATAAATGCAGTTAAATGAAGGTTATTTAAGTTATTATAAATTATAAGATTATTAAAGGAGAAAAAAAAATCCAAACCTACATGGCCCTGTGTGAAAAAGGCCTTCTTACTGCCACACCTGTTCTCAATAAAAAAAAAAAATCACTTAAATAGGTGATTAACCTGCCTAACAAAGCAAAGAAGACCAAAAGATACTGAAAAGCTAGACATCATGCCAATATCCAAAGAAATTCAGGAACAAATGAGAAAAAAAGAAATTGAAATCTATCAGTCTGAAAAAGGTTATAAAGTTATTTCTATAGTTTTGGGACACCAGTGAACCACAATAAGAACTATTATCCACAAATAGAGTGGCAGGCCGACCATAATTACCCCAAGAGTGCAGTGCCGACTCATCCAAGAGGTCACAAAAAAAACCCCACAACAGCATCCAGTACAAAAAACTGTAGCATTCGTGACTCCACCATCAGAAAAAGACTTGGCAAAAACGGCCGTATAGCAAAGTGCTGAGAAAAAAAATCACTGCTGACCAAAAAGAACATTAAGCCTTGTCACATTTTTGCCAAAAGACATCTTAATGATCCCCAAGACTTTTGGGAAAACATTCTGTGGACTGATGAGACAAAAGTAATTTTTTTTAGTACATCTGGCGTTAAAGTAACACTGCATTTCAGAAAAAGAATATCCTGCCTACAGTAAAACATGGTGGTGGTAGAGTGATAGTCTGAAGCTGTTTTGCTGCTTCAGGACCTGAAAGACTTGCTGTGAAGGAGAATCTCTGGCCATCTGTTCATGACCTCAAATTAAAATGAACTTGGGTTCTGCAGCAGGACAATGATCCAAAACACACCAGCAAGTCCACCCTTTTACACAGAACAGTGTAAATGAACTGTAACATGTACAGTAAGTCCTTGTCCTGATGCAGCCCAGCCTCACCCAGGCTCTACCTCCAGCGGCCCCCAGATTAGATGAATTTGAGACCACTGCTCTAGTATATTATATTATTTTTTACATAAAAGTTTTTTTTCTTCCGTTCTCCAAATCTCTATTATCTCTGCCTCCGCTTTTAATCTGTCCCTCATTGTCTCACTGACTGTAATCACTCTGATGTGGTTTACGTGTGAATGTCATAATAATGTAACACCGGGGTGTTAGCGAGGTGTTACTGACGTCAGCCCCCCGGCACTGGCTTTTTTTGCATTCAGAAGATGTTCTATGCGCTCTGCTGTTTGCATTGCATTTATTTTGAGTTTAATTCTTCCGTTATGCAATTTATACAGTTGTGCTGCGTTGGGCTGTGTAGATGATTTCCCTCAGGCATTTCTATGTTTGTGCGGGTGTCTGTAGAGTCGGCGTTCCGGAGGTTGCTGTAGCCTAATTCATGTGCTGCTTCCTCGTTGCAGTCTTCGTAGCAATCTTAGTTATTATAACTTTGCAGTCAGGGCTCATTTTGAGGATGGACGCAGGACAATAAAAACCATCAGGGCAATAAAATGGCAAAGTTTATTTTCTATCATTTTGTGGATTTTCATTCTATCCATTCTGCCAGCAGGACTCACACACTAAAAGTGTTTTGGAATAGTTAGTGCAACGTTCTTTAACCTTAGTCCTTGCATCGCCCTGTCCAGCATATTTTTTTAAGAGAAATTAAAGAGATGAAAATACAAGATAACATACAGGTGCATCTCAAAAATAAATGAATATCATAGAAAACCATCACTGATTGTGGAAACTTCACACTAGATCTCAATATTATTGTTTTTGTTCTTAATAAAGCGCCACAATCATGCTCATAATTTGTTTGTTACAACAAGATCCAAAAAGATGAAGGCTTTCATGATGACAGTATGAGAATGAGATTACTCATGTTGGCTGTTTAATAAATTCGTTGTGTGAGAATAATTGTCGCATTTTGTATTTTTTTGGTTGCAATTTCTGGAAAAATTATCAAACAAAGTAACGTTTGGGTATAGTTACCGAATTCAAGGTACGGTGCCAGTTACAGGATCGGAAATTTTTAAATGATACCCAGCCCTAATAATGTTTTCCATTGCCTAATACATTTTAAGTTCATATAATATAATTTTTAGGTACAGTGAACTTAACAAATACATATATATTTAAAATGAATATTTTCCTGAACTTGTATTTAGAAATGTAGATGAAAGAAGAAAAATTAAAAGTACTGAGAGCACAGCGAGAACACAGAGTTACTGCAGTAAATTATGCTTGTTCTACAGCCTACAACACAGAGACCAAGTATTTAATCATAATATGTGATCTATAAGTTTACCTAAGGTAGCCCCGGGGGAAACGCTACACACTGCTGGTGAGTGTCAGAAACTGTTGGACACACCCAGTATGCAAATAGATTGTGACAGAAGCCAATGGAACAGAGGCTGCCATTGGCATTAGACTAAACTCAGTTGTTATAAGTTGACTCAACTCAAAGATCTCAGTTTAAGTGTATGTGTGCCCACGAATGTTCAACTAACTCAAAATAGTTGAGTAATGTGAGCAGTGGAGAGCCAGGCTGGGAACATCAGGAACAGGGCATCTCCATAGTATAAAATTAAATCCAGTATTTAATCGCAGTTATCTTTTTCCACTGTGATGACTTGAGGGGAGGTTATGGTTGAGGCAGAGAGTTATCTATGTTTATTTTCCTTTAATTGTGCGGAGCTTCTCCTAGACACTTCTATACAAACCAGGCTTTCATTTCTGTACTGAGTCACTGCTCTCTCTATTCTAACTCAGAGTGCAATTAAGCTAAGAACACTCACCACTTACTGGACAATTTATGCAACTGCATCTGCAAGATTTATTTGCATTAAAACTATATATCACAAAAACACATGCATTCATATTAATTATGCCCAGGTACTTTAGATGTCACTTTTAAGTATATTTGTAATCCCATAATTCTTGATGCAAAAATTGAATGGATATAGACTACCTTACCAATATTTGCATACAGGTGATATTAATTAGCAAAAGATGTAGGCTATAAAATGAGCAGCCAACATTGAAGGCAGTGATTGACAATGGCATGCCCATTTGAAGACAATCCAGTAGATGAGTAGATTTTGGAATGCCAATGAAAGGTTTAAATAATATGCTTACACATTCAATCGGTCTCCAATTTTCTGCCAGGCAGCTTTTCTGGGTTTATTAATACAAGAACTGTTCACTTTTCTTGTAATTATGTCTTTATATTCATCAGATAGACATATAAGTAACTCCTGTTAAGCCGGAGAGAAAAAAGCAGTGCGTCCTTTACGTCTTTCAGCATTTTTCTCGGCTATTCAGGGCTCGATTACTGAGGCTGTTTAAATACTGTGTGCACGTGTGTGAGCCTTGATTACAAAAGCCTGGCTTGAATTAGTGGGAACAGGTTGAGTCTGGATTTTGTTAGTGGAACAGAACTAGCTGGAAGTGAATTGTGTGGCTAACTCAAGCAAGGCTTACTCAAATAAGAGCCGCTTTTTTTAAGCTCGCTTCGTGAAACAGCCCCAAGGTGTGTCTTGATACACTGAATTTTTTAAACACTAAATAATGCTGAATATCTAGGTTCAGAGTCAGATTTGGGTTCTCCTGTATATTATAGCATGTTATAGTTAGAACAGTAACTGACATGAAAACCAGAGAGCTGTCTATTGTTAAAAAACATCCATTATGAAGCTGAGAGAAGATGGAAAATCAATCAGAACCATTGCACAATGTTGGACATAGCCAGAACAACCGTTTCCTGTATAAGAAAGTCAACCACAGCAGCTGATGACAGAAACACTTTAATTTCCGTTATATTGTTCTGTTTAAAATACTTTTACTCACAAGACAAATGGGCGGGATCAGACAGAAGGTGTTATCTTCTGAACTGTGTATCAGATCTAGATATAAACAGATGGAAATAAAAGCTGAAAATTTGCTTCATATTCATCTTTTAATGGTTTTAAGGTTTAAAGGTTTCAGTCTGCCGCAGACAAAAGGATTTATAGTAATATATTTGGAGGAAGCTGTATATTTGTGGCAAAGACAATTTTCTCTTTTTAACAAGTTTAGACCATCTTGCAGTTTAAATTAGGACTGAAAAGCAAGTACATCAAGTTTCTTCTCAAAAAAAAAAAAAAAAAAAAAAACAAGATAAAGGTCACATTCTGTCCCCTCGCTTGAGAAAAACTCACCAATTGATTCAGTACACTTTGACTCAGTCATGCTAATCCAATTCAGATTCTCCAAAAGCTTACAGTACAATTAAAATAAATTGCCAAACTAAACCCAGAAAGGCAAGGCAGTGTTATCCGTCGACAAGCAAATGAGTCTGCTCTCGCTCGCAGAACAATGGCGGAACGTATGGCAGAAACTCAATAGACTTAATGAATGGGAGTCGTGAAGTTAGAGCTTTTTTTTCAGGAGTTATTAATGAGAAGTTGTGCCAATCCTGAAGGCATCTGGCAAACTGCCTGCTGAAGTTGTTTACTCCAAAAGCCACCGCTAAAGGTGAGTCAAACATCTGCCAGGTATCAAGCAGAGGCATGGGTACAAAATAAGAAACTTTTTAGCTAATTAGTGAACCATAAGTTTGCATTTCCTAACATAGGAAGAACTTAGACATACCACCAGAAATGTGTATAGAGAACAATGACCAGATGAGAAGGTGTTTCCTGGTACTGAACCAGTCAAAAGTCTGGACAATTTAACTTTAAAAAAAAAACGTAAAAGTGTTATTAATATATTTTCAAAGTTTCTGAAACATAACTCCAGCATCAGCTAACTGGTAATGCCCAAAACCTGTTAAACAATTACGTACAATTAGTTTGCTTTGCTTTTTCTTATAAAATACATCATACTGAGCACCTGGAAAGAAATGGTTTATTTTTTAAGGTAAAAAAAAAGTGGTGCACATGAGTTATTATGTGGTGAGCACCATGTACTGTGTGGAGAAGGAGAAAGAAATTGACCTTGTTCGCGCTGTGAAGGTGCGCTGGCAGATCATTCACATAAACAGCAATGCTGTGTGTGTTTGTGTGTAACAAATGGGATTGTACATTCACTGAGTGTGCATAGTGCACTTGCGTAGCTAAGATAGGTATGGACATCTGACAGTTGACTGTAGTCAGGGTTTTAATCTGTCAGTGCTGCACCCGTGTTTTCCATTGCAAAGATAGCAATACGCCTGAACCTCAAGGGTAGATATTTTCCTAAACTCTGATGCTATTTTAACAGTGCAGGCCCAATGCATGAAAATAGACTGTTGGCGAGGTGTAAGATAGCAATGAGAATTGCAATGTATCTTGCGCAAGGTGTACGATATGAACCCATATGTGCCTTCAGGTAACACTTTCTTTGGAATGGTCCATAACAGATAACTCATAAATATTCAACTAATATTCAACTGAATGTATATTAAATGCAACTTAACTCTCAGTTGCATGTAAATAATTATCTACAGAACCTAAATCTACACCGAACTCTAACCCTAAGCCTAACCTCAAGCTTAAATCAACCCTTTAAAACCTATTAATTAACCCATCCCATAAACTAAACTTTAGATTTCTAACCCTAAATCTAACCCTATAATGTTAAAATTAGAGTTATGATTAGAGTTAAGTTTAGGGTTACATTCAATAGTCAATCATTCACCTTAGAGCTCAGCTACATTTAATAGACATACATTTGAACGTAAGCTGAATGTCAGTTGAGCACCGTTTAGCTCCATTGACCCCAATTCATTGAGGACTCACTCACAGGATCTCTCTAATGATTTACAGTTATTTTTGTAACAAAACATAGAAAGCAGAGAAAGTGCTCTGGTAGCACCTCAGCTGTTCCCCAAATCTGTTCAGGATGTTCAGGATTCTGTACCCTGCATCAGGCTGCAGTGTCCACTCACAGGAGGAAAGCTCTGTTGCATTGCATTGGCCTCATTTAACATGCTGCTGACCTGTAGTACTGAGATGTATTAAACCACCGAGGAGGGTCAGCGAGAGGACAGCGTGCTAAATGTCATCACACTCTGGAGGTACAAAGCTAAAGTGCACTGAGAGATAAGCAATTCTCAGAGCATGGAGGTCACCGAGAGCATATTAAGCAGCTAAATGTATATCAGACTCGGGCAGTGTGTGGTAGTAGTGCTGTGCGATATGGCGATAAATGTCGTGGGGACGATAGAAAAGTGTCTATCGTGCTACTTACCTTCTATTCCTATCGTTTCTACAGTAATTTCATCAATTATGCAAACATGCTAATACATAAAGTAGGCTACGATGAAATGTACTGGCATGGTCACATTGCATAAACTCGGTTTCTATAAGTCCGAGACTGTAAAAAAGATGGACGCCGTGTCGCCGTTTCCATTCATTCAATTTAAATGAAGCCAAAATCTTCCACCATGTTGGCGATCCTGAAACCAGAGTCTGCGCAGTAGAGACCAGAGGAGGGAGAAAGACTGTGGAGAGACAGCCTACTCATTTAAATAACCCCGCCCCTGAGGACTGCCTCCACAGAACTATACACAGTCTATGGTCCCACCTATAAAGTCATTGGTCCCACCCCGGCTAGGTGTAACCCAGCCCTTTAACCATATAAGCAGAGGTTACACTAGCTGTTGCATTTAAATAATGGAGGTAGAATTACAGTATAATAGGAAAAAAAAAAACATGATTGAAAGTTGTCTGTTTTGCCATTGAAACCTATGGGGATGGGTGGGGTTACACAGCTCTCTGAAACCCGAACAGCAGGGGGCGCCCGACCTGTGGTGGATTCACTTTTGAGAGACGATGCTCTGTCCAGATGTACACAGTCTATTATATAAGTGATAATAAAGTAATCTTCGCAAAAAAAGCTTCATTCTGTGGTTTTGGACATGCCGCTGCTTTACGTTATTTGATGGACACGCTGGCTTGCGACATGATTTACGTTATTAAACTCATGAGAGCTGAACAATAGAGACACATTGTTCTATTAAAAAATAAGCTACTGCATCTACCTTATCTGTTTTCATTTGATACATATATATTGCTGCACTAAAAGGTAGTAATTCTCATTTGTGAAAGTTTGGTTCAATGTCACTTTGAAATAAAGTTGAAAAAAAAGTAAGCAATGTTATTATTTTGTCATATTTTTCAATAAATAACTGAAAACATACTTAAATGTGGTATATCATGATATAAAAAAATCCATATCGTGATATATGATTTTTCCCATATCGCCCAGCACTATGTGGTAGGATGAGATTGGATGATTGAGTGCCCTGCCTAACATACATTATTTTTCCCTTATTTGTTACTCTGCTCCACAGTTTACCACAGTTTACCTGCAGCAAAATCTTTGAAACCCCTACATAAAATCCAGTACAATCAAGAGCCTCAGTGGTTTGTTAGAAAACACTAGAGAACAATCAGCATCATGAAGACCAAGGAACTCACCAGACAAGTCAGAGGTAAAGTTATGGAGAAGAAGTTTAAAGCAAGGTTTTGTTATAAAAACACATCCCAAGCTTTGAGCATCCCAAGGAGCACTCTTTAATCCATCATCTGAAATTGGAATAAAATATTCTACTAGCAAACCTACACTCTAAAAATAAGTATAAAAAAAATGTTTTTTTTTTTTTTTCTGGCAAAAGAGGTACCAGAATATGTCTGTAAAAAAACCCCTGAAAAAACACTGTCAAAAACTGTAAAAACTGTAAAAAAAAAAAAAAAAAAAAAGTTATTGTATTTATTATGATTAACAACTATTACTGTCATTTTAGAACTTGTCATATAATTACATGAAATCTTTCCCTTTCAACAGATTTTAATTCTTAAAAAAGTATCATATACTCCTTTTAAAACAGAATAATTATTAATTTTACAAGAAACTGTCCAATTATTACATGAAATCTTTCCTTTTTAACAGATTTTAATTCTTAAAAAAGTATCATATACTCCTTTTAAAACAGAATAATTATTAATTTTACAAGAAACTGTCCTATAATTACATAAAATTTTTCACTTTCAACAGATTTTAATTCTTAAAAAAGTCATTTACTCCTTATAAAACAATAATTATTAATTTTAAAAGGAAACTGTCCTTTAATTACATGGAATCTTTCACTTTTAACAGATTTTATTTCTTAAAAAAGCGTAATATACTCCTTATAAACCAGAATAATTATTAATTTCACAAGGAAACTGTCCTATAAATACATGAAATATTAACAGCTTATTTTCTATTTGTTTCTTTCCAACAGTTTCTGACTAACACTCACCATCAGTGTGTAGTGATTCCCCCTGGGCTACCTTAGAAATAAATCAAGTTCCCCTTTAGTTGTAATAACTTGATGTTCTAATTTATGCTAGTTTAAGTTTTCATTCTCCATTTCTTAAAAAATTTGAGCAAACCGGCTTCCTTAAAAAAGTAAAAAAAAGTAAACTCAACTTATCCGTTCTTACAATATAACAAAAATAAAAAAGTTAAATCAACTTTCCCTTTAGTTGTAATAACTTGATGTTCTAAGTTATGCTAACTTAAGTTTTCATTACCTGGTACTTAACTTTTTTAAGGCAACCGGTTTCCTCCAATTTTTTAAGTAAATTTAACTTATCCGGGCTTACAGTGAACAGTGTATTATACATTGAAACCAGATTTATGCAAATAAAGTCAAATCTTTATAGTTTAATCACATATATCTATATTTAAACCTGCAATTTGAAAAGTATATGTATTATTTCTGACTTCTTGATTTCTTTAGACCTGAAGTGTCTAAAATGCAGAACATTGAAGCGTACTGTAGGTGCAGTGGTTGCATGGGTGGTCTCTGAGGTGGGTGTGAATGTGTGTGTGAGTGTGTAAGCCATGTTATCTGTGGCCTCGGTGGACTGGGTATTAAACTGGGCTTTGTGAACTGCACTGTATCACCAGCCTGAGCTCTGGAGCACAAAGTCCCTGCCCGGATTTACAAGCAATCCGAAGCTCACTACTGTAGACCTGTATCCTGCCATAGACTCTCTGGTATGAAGGTTCAGTGGTTTTTGGCCTGGATGTGTGCAGACTGAATGTGGAGATTCTATACATGCTTAAATATCTCATTATAAACAATGTTTGTGAACGCAGTGATTCACTAAGTGGTTCTTAGAGACCCCATGGTGTTGTATAGTAAAATCTGGACTAAAGTTCCATTAGGGCTTTGAGTTTGAATAATTTGAGTTTGAAACAGATCATGCACTTAGAACATGATAATGGGAGAGGTTTGTAAGAAATGGGGAAAGATTCCAATTTAATGAACCATATATTGAAAGAATTTTTCAGTTCCATGCCTTTAAAAATCTCTCAGTAAAAACTAGAACCATTTTTTTGGAGTAACTAAATTCGTCATAGCTAAATTTCATGTAAATGTCAAAATTGCACCCACTTTTTTCGTAAGAACTCTAAGAGTTCTTACGAAACTATGTGTGACTGTGAAGAACCTTTTTAGGTTTCTTTTTAGAAAGAAGCTGCAATTTAAGCTTCACAAAATAAAAGCAATAGTTATATTTAGAATCAGGAGAATTTAGGAAAATAAACATGTGATTACATGCTTTTTGGGCCTTACTGTACACCCTGTGCAAGATGCGTCAAGATGCTCATTGCAATCTTACACCCCATCAACAGTCTATTAACACACCTTGTGCCCACATCGTTAAAATAGCACCAGAGTTTAGAAATAAATCCACGCTGATGGTCGTGGTGGTCTGAAAATGGTTCAGGTAAATTCGTTACGTGTTTCTATCTTGATGCCGGAAAACACAGGTGCACCACTGACCGATTTAAACCCTGACAAAAGTCAATATTCACTCGTCCATACCTATATTATCTAGGCAAATCCAGCTTTTATATCAACAACAATAAACAGAATGACATTGCTGTTCCATTAAATTAGCTACTGTAACACCTTCACAGGTCAGTTTTCTCTCCTGAGACATGCAAAGCACTGCACTGTTAAGATACGAATGCGCCAAAGTCAGACTCTTAAAGAGAATGGCAGGTGACATGATGCTTTATTTCCTGTTATGGTCAAAACACACCAATGATCAATTTAGAGATTTTGCTGCACAATGTGCGGTTTTACCCTATAGATTGATAAATAGGGTTCTTTGTCTTTTAAAAAAAAGTTTTTTTGGACTGGTAAAAAAACACTTTTGTGGATATTCTATGTTATAGCATTAGACATCCCACCTTTCCCTCAAATCTTTGGATTCTCCCACATCCACAAATCATACAAATCCTGAAAACATGGCTTGTGTGCACTGTTAAGGACCAACAGACATATAAGTGTGTTCTGTGGGTGAGATTTACCTCCTGATTGATGTGTCTCTTGTGTGGCTTTGTGCTGCCTTTCTTAAAATGAGTTTATGCTGTGTCAGTTGTCTGTAGCACCAAAACGAGTTTCACTGTAATTAAAAAGCCAATCTTTATCAATGTTATTCTATTTCAATGTAATTTAATTTAATCTATGGAACTATTTCTTGTAAATGATTAAAAAACATGACAAATGAAAAAAAATGTATTTTTAAGTGCAAAGTTCTAGAAATAAAAATAGCTGTAACTGACTAAATTTTTTACATTACATTTTAAAAATTCTTAATACTCCCACATTTTACATAATTTATAAAAACAGCGATTTAAAAACCATCTTTTAAAGTTTTTTTAAAGATCAGAAAGTGGTTTATCCATCTTACTGGTAAAAAAGAATCCATTTTAAACAGTTCTTTTATTTTGGCTGATCAGAAACAGAGGCATGCACAGCTCTAATGAGGGAAGCGAACCTGGTTGGTGGTCCACCAGCAGTGCTGTGTTGACCCACCAAAGCCTTTCATTAAAATGTTGCTAAACTGAGTTCAGTTGAGCTCACACCAATGTCATTTAGACTCTCTTGGCTGACTTGTGGAAGTTCAAGGCCTCAGTGAGAAAAGGAAACTTTTTAAATGGTTCATTAGTTTAAAACTAAGTGATTATTTCACATTAGCATGGCATCGAATCACAGCCAAACCGCCATCTGTCCCTGAAAGAGAAGGAGAGGATCAGAGGTACATGCTCGGTAATCTTCAGCCCAGATTTAATCAAATCAAATGAGATTTTCCTGTCCAGACGCGTCCTCCAGCACTGTTTATTCAGGGTTTATACTCATCACTTTTGGACGGCTGAAGCTATTCAAATAAAAGTGACAGTGAATGTGTTGTAGAGGACATTAGGGACTAATATCTGTCACAGTGTGGGATCCATATTGGCTGCACTTATTTTAAGGGTGCCTTTACACCTATCTTGTTTGGTCTGGATTTAGGATGCACCGAATATTTGGCAACCAACATTATTTGGCTGCAAATAACAAAAAAAAGCATGTTTAGTGTTTGGCCAAGAAAGGGAACAGGCCAGAAAATTGACAAACTATGCCATTTTCTTCGGAAAGCAAAAGGTAGATATATAATAACAAATATACATTTAAGAATATAAGAATATATATTCATATATATTATGAATATAACTCAATTTTGGGAAACTGATCAATGCCCTTTACTTTTTTATTTTATTTAGTTTGTTTTCAGTCTTGATTTCAGCAACAACAACAAAAAATAAAATGGTGCATTCCTAATTTATATCTTCTTATTTTTCAGTTTGGTCTGAACCAAATCACCAGATATGAACAGTTCCAAAAAAAAAAAAAAAAAATTTCGAACCATAAAACCAAAAGCTGGCTAAAGCAGACAGTATGAAACAGAATATGATTATTGCTGTGCTCCAATCTGTCATTTCTGACACCTCTATTTCTTCAGATTCAACAGCAAAACCTAACTTATTTTTTCAACATATACACTAATATACTCAATATCATTGGATAGGAACTAGTATCATGTCCCATGACTTTTAGATACATTTATGGGTAAATAGAAAACTGGGGAGAAATGTATTATAAAAATCATTGTTAATGATCTCAGTTTACATTAAAAAAAAAAAAACACAGAATGTGATCATTGTCACCTTCCTTTTCTCCAATCCGTGATTTCTGACACCTCTATTTTTTCAGATTCAACAGCAAAACCTCTTTTTATTCTGAAAAAGTAGCCTTTTCATCCTATACACTGATATTCTCAATATCATTGGACAGGAACTAGTATTGTGTCCCATAATTTTGCCATGTCTAGGGATGTCCCCGGTCCGATAATGTAATCGGAAGTTGCTTCCGATGATATATTTTGCAAAGGATCAGAATTGGGTAGGAAAGATCTGTCTGATATTAGTTTATATAAACTATGTACATTTATTAAATGGAAATGTCTATTTAGTATTTGTTTATCTTGTAATAAAATTGTTTATAATAATAATTTAAAATGGATAAAAAAAAACTTAACTTAAACTAAACTAACTAACTTAGAGTTAGGTTTTGGAGTTAGTTAAGAGTTAGTTTTAAGTTTTAGGCCATGGTCAGGTCAGAGTAGATTTTAAAGTTGTATAATGGTTAGGTAAAGAATACTATACCACAATTAGTTCCAACCCTGCAATGTGATTGGCTGAGAGGCATTTTGTGAGTGACATTATCAGCCGGTAATGCAATGTAACCGAAGCTCTACATGTATTACTACACCACATACAGGTAACCTTGCAACGATGTAGCGCTTACAAAGCAAATACAAACTAAATACGATGTCATTAAACACCACGGGGAGAAATGCAGAAATGCCATGTCTCCAATAGGTGGCGCAGGCAAAGACACGGCCCACACAAATAAATAAGCCCAGCGATTCAAAAATAAACATTATCAGCCACCATTATCAGGTTAAGAGTTGTTATTATTAAAATAAAAGCTTAATTGTATATCATTTCCAGCTAATATAGGGTATTTTAAGATGAATGTAAGGTGGACTCTTTTAATTCTGCAGGTCTTGTCGCTGGGGTGCAAAGAGCGCTGGACTTTAATCTACACAGATTTCTCTCCTGAGAATTGTTTATTTGGGTGAGTAAAGCTCTTCTGTTTATTTACAGTACACTTAAATTTTTACAATTTTGACTGAAATAGCAGATAATGCTCTGCTTATAGTGCAGCTACAAGCAGAGCAGCTATTGAACTATGTTAACTTATGGAGGGTTTATAACCAAACCGATCACATTTTCTCATGCTGTTTAACTTAAAATCTTTTAATAAACAGTGATGATGGAACTGTGGTATAATCGCAATAGTGCACTCGAGGTTCGTGCTATAACCTGTAATAATGGCACTGCTGTGCTGTTCTACAGGTACTTGCCTTTTTGCCAATATAACATGTTATAGCACTCCCTCTCAAGTATTATTGCTTAATTATTAGGGTATTAGGTGTAGGGTTATAATTGGGATTGGTAATCATTTACATTCAGCTGAGAGATTAGATGTTTTTAAGAGATATTCAGCTAAATGTTAGTCAACCATCTATGCGGCTTTTATAATGGACCTACAGAGTTGCAAAAGTTGCAAAAAGTGATTAGAGACAGTACAAAGTTAATGGGATTATTTTTCCCCCATATTCTTATTTCTTTATCCTTACCTGTAGGGCCAATCAATAATGTAGCCACCCTGCTCTCTCTCTCTCTCTCTCTCTCTCTCTCTCTCTCTCTCTCTATCTCACCCCTCGTATGATTAATGGTGGGTCCTAAAGGAGGAGCATAGAAATGCACCATCCTGTAGAAACACGGTCTTCCTGCTGCTCCCAAACAGCAGATCCCTACAGATATAAATTATTTTGATGCTGAATTTGCTTTATAATATATTAATCAAAGAATGTGTTCAACATTTTCAAAAAACTGGTGGAAGCTAAACTGTAGTTTATGTGAATTAAAAAAAAAAGCAGGGGACTTGCAAACCTTCCTTCAGAAAAAAACAGTTTGAAGAAGCGCTTTTCACATGATAAGATGCTGCATTAATATGATTAATGTATAGTGAATAGGGATAGGCACTATGACAAAAAAACTGCAATATGACTGAAAATATATTGATATGCTTAATAAAAATTAATATATACAATATGACGTAAACCTAAAAAGAATCTAAGTAATACAGTGGCTTGTAAAAGTATTCATTTTGTGGAGAAGTTTAAAGCAGGGTTAGGTTATATAAACATATCCTAAGCTTTGAGCATCCCAAGGAGCACTGTCCAATTCATCATCCAAAACATCTTCCAAGACATGACCATCCACAAACACGCAGCCAGGAGGCCCATGGTCACTCTGGAGGAGCTGCAGAAATCAATCCCATTATTTCTGCTGTACACTGAAACATTTGATTTTGACATTAAAATTTCAGCTTTTATTTCCATATATATATACATCTGAATCTGATACACTGTTTAGAAGATAGCACCTTCTGTCTGAACCCAGCCATTTTTCTTGAGCTCATCTGTGAAACACAGTGGAGGTAGTCTTTTTATTTGGGCTTGCATGGTTTATTCTGAGAGAGCCTCATTAATCTTCATTGATGTAAAGTGAACTCAGAGATAGATAGATAGATAGATAGATAGATAGATAGATAGATAGATAGATAGATAGATAGATAGATAGATAGATAGATAGATAGATACTTTATTGATCCCGAAGGAAATTAAGCAGCCAGTCGCAGTTACACAACACAGTAGAAACAAACAATAAGTGTACTACAATACGAGAGCACATTGAGGGTTACAGAAACATTTTTTTCTGTGAATTTTAAGAAAGATAAAACGAAAATGATTGGGAGATCCTTTATCATGCAGCAAGATAATGAGCCAAAACCAGTGTTGGGCATGTTACTTAGTTATAGTTACTAGTTACGTCTTCAAAAAAGTAACTGAGTTACTAACTGAGTTATTCCACAATAAAAGTAACTAATTACCAGTAAAAGTAACTATTGCGTTATTTTTGTGCTACAAACTTGCGCCTTTGTCGTTATGCACGAAGTAAAAAAAAAGCTTATTGAGCGGCTAAAGTAGCGTGCAGTAACGAGGTGTCGGAAATGGTAACGGTGTTATAGTGACACAGAGTAATTAGTTTGATTACTCCTTACTGAAAAAAGTTACAGCGTTTATTTCAACGCCATTATTCCCATCACTGCCCAAAACCCACTGGCTGGAAAAGCATCACAGAAGAAGAATGCAGAAGGTTAGTGATGTCAGTGGGTCACAGATGGGATGCAGTCATTGCAAGCAATGATTTGCAACTAAATATGTTTATTTGTATTCACTTTAATTTACTTTAAATTTAACTGTTTCAATACTTTTGCTCACAAGAAAACCGGGAGGGTTCAGACAGAAGGTTCTATCTTCTGAAGTGTGTATCAGATCCAGATGTGAATACCTGGAAATAAAAGATGAAATGTTGATATTTTGCCTTATGTTCATCTTTTTTTTAATGTGAAACCCAAATGTTTTCAGTCTACAGCTGAAATAAAGGGTGAGCCTCATTGTTCCAGTACATTTTGAGGGGACTGTACATTGTTTTTATTACCAGACAGTGCTCAATATCTCAAAATATGCTGCACCAACCCCTTTTTAGAGTTACTGAACTTGTTAAAGAAAACTTTCTCAAACTAATTTCTTTAAAAGTAAACGGTGGACGAGACATCCACTCGAATCCTGACACAAATTGAGCTCATTTGTAAGTGCCCTAAAAGCGTCAGCTAAAAGACTCTCAGTGGGATCTATTTGTCAAAGGAGAACACTGGAGGAAGTATCGAGGAGTAGTTAGCTGCAACAGTCCATCACTCTGATTGAGAACAGCCCTTAAAATGTGGGTGATGAATTGGACATAACCTCAGCCAAACTCTTGGGTGCTTTTAGCTTTAATAGACAACAGATGTCCAACACACTCAATGCTGGCCAATCAACTCAAGGCTGGCCAGCGGATACCCTTGATACTATGACTTGAAACTATGACAATAAGGTGACTAATTCCATTCAATAGATGGTCTTTTAGTGGGATGCATGCATGCAAATTTTGTTTAATAAAGCTTTAAGAACCCCCACATAATATAACCTCCAAAAAACATTTGGAAGAACAATGAGTAACATTTCCAATTATATTAAAAGTGCTTTATGAAAATAAATCAGCAATCAGCAAATAAAAAATAATAAATCAGCAAGTATACAGCAAAATGCCTGTATACTGGTAAGAATTGCACATCAAAACCCTATTTGATTACATAGAAACAGCAGAAATGTTTAATAAAAAAAAAACATTTTTACAGTACCATTCTACTGTGCAGTGTTGTTGAGACATTTAAAAAAAGGAGTGATAACAGATTTTAACTGCAATAACTGAAATAATAAGTGAAACTGCTACAATGTTAAAGTGCAAGCTGTACTTTTTGCCAAAGGGAAATGTTACTATGCAATAAAATCTCATACAATTCATATATATATATATATATATATATTATTGAATATGTACCCAAAGAAATGTACCCAACATTTGCAAACTATTTGCAATATGTGTGCACATGTTACTTAACTATCAGCAGGTATACACCAAACTGCCTGTATGCTGGTAGGAAATGCATATCAAAACTCCATTTGAATACTAAGAAACATAAGAAACTTTTAGCTGAAGAAAAAAAAAACTTTTTAGAGCCATTCTACTGTGCAGTGTTGTTCACATTTACATCATATTAATGGGAAAATATTAATCAATCAATACATGCCTCCAAAATATTAAAGATTTTCTTAAAAGACCTGAAATAAGCTGGGCACCGATTCAACCCATGAATACTGTATATCAGAACTAGAGACATTTTCAAAAAGGAGTGATAACAAAAAAAAAATACAAAAACTGAAAGAATTCTCATGAAACTCATACAAATATGTGATTGAATATGTACCCTAAAAAATGTATTACATTTGCATGATATTTGCAAAATTTGTACGCAAGTTATGCTTTAATTTCATTTACAGTGTAAATACAAACAACCTGTTGCCATGTACTCAAAGAAGAATTGAGAAAACAGTGATGCTAATGCTCTATTCATCCTGTAAATGATGTCAATCATGTGTAAATGGTAATAATTTTACATTCCGCTCTATTCTATACTGGTAAAGTGGTAACAGTTCAGGTTAGGTTAAGTTTAGAATTAGTTTAAAATTAGGTTTAGGTTGTAGTAGAGTCAACCTATATTTATTAGGTCTTCGCAACAGATTGTACCACGTCTTGAACCTATAAAGTTTCAGAATTTGTGCACAGGACACACTATTTTGGGTTATTACTGTGTTAAGGTCAAGTTACTGTGCATTAGGATTAGCTGGAAATGTTCTGCTTTATGTTTGATTAGCTAAAGAAGCCACTAAAAATGTTGCACACATATGTAATAACAGGCCATACAGGCTGTCAGAGTCTATCTTATTATTTACACACGTCTACTCCATAGAGCAGCACTTCTCAACCCCAGCCTCTGAGACTCTGGAGGTATTTGACATGCTCATTGCCACCCAATTCAGCTCGTTATCTAATTATCGAGCCCTTCACAAGCTGAATTAGGTGTGTTGGAGCAGGGAAAACATCGGTCTGTGCAGCGTAAAACTGCAGTAACTAGGTGTTCGGCACACAGTAGGGTAGTAATTAGTGAAGAGAAAGATTACAGGTTTATTTTTAGTGGAACCCTTTAGGTGCTTAAATTAGGTGTGAAAAATCCATCCTGCTTTTCAATTCCTGAGACCTATCAAGTGATTTATATTGATTTAAGTGTTGAGACACTGAGATAATTGACTTCTATATACAGTATCTCTACTTTATGTTAATAACTGTGCCTACACCAAAGAAAGTCAGTACAACTTAAAATCATAGAATAATTTATTACAGGTTGATTTATGATCATTCACCTGGTTTACTGTACATCTGGTCACTTCCATAGACTAGTTCATGGATGGCATCCTGTTGCAATATGTTAACCACATACATTTACACTTAGTAAAATGTAGTAAAATCCATCACTAGCAAGTCAGACTAAAATCCAACTTATTATTTACCGTATTAGCATTAGCATGAGCAGTTAATTCCATAATTGTGGAATTCCATTGTTTTCATGCATTTATAATTAATATACAATATAGAAAATAAAATAAAGAAAGAAATAAAAAAAAGCACCGGTTAATTGCTGACCGTGTAGCTTTGTTTAGTGTGTGTTGGTGTGTCTTTGGTGTCGTAAGGACTCAAAAAACACCTTGCACGGCTTGAAACGCACAAGAGGCATGTACTAATTCTCTGAATTAATTATGGGTGTGTTTTGGACGTAATGTGAAATAAACCAATCAGTGTGCCAGTTGTCATTCCCTTCATGAGCCAGGTGCACTCTGACTTTGGCACGTAAGCATCTGTAAAAATGTGTAAAATTAACATCATGCTGAATGTAAAACATGGTGATGGTAGTGTGATGGTCTGGGGCTGCTTTGCTACTTCAGGACCTGGACAACTTGTCATAGCTGTCATAGATGGAACCAGAAATTTTGCTGTTTACCAGAAAATCCTGAAGAGGAATATCAAGCATCTGTTTGTGACCTTAAGTTCAGGTATACTTGGGTTCTGCAGCAGGACAATGATCCTACGCAACCAGCAAATGTACTACTGAATAGGGGAAAAAATGAAGGTTTGGGAGTAGCCTAGTCAAAGTGGGATTGAGCTTACGTGCCAGGACTCTATCAGCCTTAATAGCCATTCATGCTCAAAAAAGTCCATTGTTTCTGAACCCATAAGTGGTCCATGGCTCACTGGTTGAGAAAACCCTGGGTTGGAATATTTTTTAATGAAATTAAGTTAAATTGAGTTAACTCAAAAAAACAGGTACTGTATCACTTTGAGCTGGGCTGGATTTCTACTTTTTAAACTGTAAGCCTTAATGAACAGTTAGATGGCTGCTAGTTATATGACGACACTTGTAAAAAAAAATGCAATGTAAAAATGCTAAATATAAGACAGGCTCCTTCTACTGCGACTGACAAGCCTTTGGACACCACAGAAGTGGTTGGAGCCAATTTGCACTTCACTTGATTCTACAGTGAAAGAAGCCTGGCATTCAGTTCAAGCCTTGATTCAAGCTGGAGTATCCATGCATGAGTTCATCTGTGACAACAGCTGCGCTCATGATGTTTCATTTTCACTCCAGACTTCTCCTCCTTGAGAGGATTAAACTGGCAGTGACGCCTATCCACTTAAGAGCTTTACTCTCCCTCCTGCCAACAGCACCTGCCTCAGGTAAACACAATGCAGAATACAGAGCAAACATGAACAATATTAGTGTCAGTTTAATCATACTGTTATATAAAAAACATAAATATCACACCTGGCTTTGCTTCCAGAGAATATATACAGATTATGACCACCTCCTTGTCTCTACACACATTATCAGTGACACAGAGAGAGACACAGTGGTGTTTAAAAACTCCAGCAGCACTGCTGTGTCTGATCCGCTCGTACTAGCTCAACACATGCTCTGACACCTCATACACCACCACCATGCCAGTACAGTCACTGCAGTGCTGAGACTCAATGAACTAGAGATATCCCAAGTACCCCGGAATTTGAGGGAGTCTACTGTATATCAATAAAGTCAGATAAAATATTCCACAATCTAGAATGAGTGGCCCATGGGGGGGGGGGGGGGGGGCAGTGTTTTGTCCCCTCCTGGATAGCATGCGTTCAGGAGCATCATTGCTCCCATCAAAACTCATATCACCTCTGACTACTCTAAAGTATATCCATGTCTGGTAAAAATAAAAAACTATGAAAGTCTTGCCTGCTGTACAGTTTGTAACAGTAATTTTAGCATTTTATAAGGCATGTTCAGGTGAGTTAATGTGACTAAATATACTTACAGTACCTCCCTGAAATAATTTTTTTTGCAATTTGGGATGTCTGGAACCACCACCCAAATAGTGGCTGTTCTATGGTGGTCCTGGATCAAGTTGAAAGAAGGATGATTATAATAAAGTATGCAGAGAAACAGATATACAACCATAGTCTGTAATTAAAGAACTAGAAAGTGCTGCTAAATGTTCAATGGAGTCGAGAAATGAATGAATGAATAACGGGTGCAGAACTAGGAAGTGGTCATTGTTACCATAAGTTGACTGAGGGCAGCAAGAAAAGAAAGTTCACTCAGACAGGTTTTCAAATTTTTTCTCTTTTTACCTTTTTTTTTTTAGAGAGATGCAAATATTTTCAGTGCATAGAAGCAGAAAAGAAAGAAAGAAAAAGAAGAAAAAAAAAACAAATAAACAAAACTTCTGGCTCTAGAGCTTTCTTTTTATTAAGCATTATCCCCTCCTCTAGGTCAGTCCATTTAAACAAGACCAATTAACTAAATTCCTCAATTATAATCAACTTTTCGACTCAACACCAAATAATATACAAACACTGTCACACAATATACATATTGAAGCATAAACAAAAGATTTACCGAACAAAATCATTACAAAAACAAACAAGACACCACTACAATACCCCCCCCCCCCCCTCTAGCTTCAAAAGTGGTACGTCCCACTCCAAAGTTGAGACAGTTTGTTTAAAAGTGTTCAAAATATGCAGTAAGCTAGAAAACAACAAATTGAGAATATTTGTTTTTATTTGGACCGTGATTATATACACTATACATTATAGGGACATACGTTTTTGGACACCTGTTCATTCTTTTAGGAGTTTATCCATTTTTTAAGAGGAAAGTAACTGTCCAAAAGCATTAGTAAGGTCTGCTCAGATTGTGAACTATCCAACTCATCCCAAAACCCAAAAGCATTGGATGGAACACCATCATTCCAGAGAACACAGTTCCACTGCTCCACAGATTAAGGCTGTTGGTGGCTTTATACCCCTCTATCCTTTGTCTTTCTATTGGCAATACTTTTCCAAGCATGTGTGCATTTGCACAACTGTGTTAGCAATGTTGGCAGCTTAAAGTAGTTGCTTGAATGTATTCTATGTATTAGAAGGTGTGTCCACAAACATTTGCGCCTGTAGAACATTTTACAATATTTTCTACTGCTTCCAGTCTGTTCCCGCTGGATCAGGTGGCTAATTAGCTCTCGCTAATCTAAGATAACCAAGCCAAACATCCAGGAGAGCAGATAATGAGAGTGTGACTCATGGCAAAGCAACAAGAGACATCCTGAAGGACCCCAGGGAGGACAGGTGGCAGGAGAGGCCTGTAGGCATCCCTGAGAGTGTTGGACCACAGAGACAACTTGATTTCTTCTTCTGACAGATCAGTCGACCATAGCTCCGAGTCCTGCCGGGAACACTCGGATAGAAAAGCCAGGCAGTCCTGACAGCAGAGACGAGGCTTTCAGGATCTCAGAGTAGTTAAAACTGTCCTAAAATTAATCTCTGCCATGTTTGTTTGTACAACAGGTGTACAATGTTGTAGTTTACTGTACAGTATGTCAATCTTAGGGTTGGGGCAATTTGTCAACGTAATCAACATCATAGATTTTGAAAAAACATCAGTGTGCATAACATGCACTGATAGGTTGCAAAGATGGATGTGACCCCTAAAAACTGCACATTACTATAAAATACACTAAAAGTGCTTTAGAAATCATGCACCACCAGAAGTGAGTTCATTATTGTAGTACGAATGGAACAGAAGTGTGTTGTTTAGGACACAGGCACAGATTTTTCTGGAGAGTGAGGTGTGAGCTCATCCTGTGCAACAGAGGTAACTCTTGGTCATCCTTTGCTTAAGTGGTCCTGATGAGAGCCAGATTCATCATTAAATTTGTGATGGTCTGTGCAACTGAATTTGAAAATAATTTTAAAGTTCTTAAAATGTTTATACTGATTGTTTATTAAGTTTATTATTTTTGTTCACACAACCAACAATAGTTTAATTAACTCAACAGTCTTATTTCCCCAAGTATTTTTTTTTCTCACAAATATCTTTATTAATTCTTAGCATTTTACAACCACCAATCATCCCCCCACCCTAAAACCCAATGCTCACTCTCTTGATACAAATCTTTACTGTTTTCACGTTACAATTTTTTTTTTTTTACAAATTGCAAGAAGGGTAACCACATGTCTTCAATGTCATCAAGACTCCCTTTAGCTATATAGGTCAGTTTCTACGATGCCAGGTTGCTGGACATTTGTTTAATCCATTGGTGTCTGCTGGCACAAAGGCAAACTGTTAACACTAAGTTTTGAATGTTACAATACAAATGGTTATTCAGAACTTATATTACCCCTGTAAAACTACAGAAAAGGACACTCTTCTTCATTGTATGTGGCAATGTACAGAACTCCAAGTATTGTTGGCTAAAATACTTATTTAGCATATTTGTAAAGAACTGCAAATACTGACAGCATACTACTGGGGCAGCACAAGAGTGAACTCTGCAGCTCCAGGCCAACATACTGTGATCAATAGAAACACAGAATAAAGGTAACTTACTCTTACAGCCTACAACACTGAGGTCTAGCAATCAACATATACAGTATATTATACTAATGCGTAGCTAGGATAGGGAAGCTCTGAACTCATTTTATTGAGTTGAACAAGTAATTAACTCTTGATAAGTTCAGCACAGCTGTTAACTGAAAGCCATTCTACACTGTGAGCCCAGATAAGTTGAGTTTACTTAAGAGAACTGAGGAAACCGGTTGCCTTAAAAAAACGTTAAGAAATGGGTAAAAAAAACTTAAGTTAGCATAACTCAGAACATCAAGTTACAAGTTATTACAACTAAAGGCGAAGTTGATTTATTTCTAAGGTAGCTCAGGGGGAATCACTACACACTGATGGTGAGTGTCAAAAACTGTTGGACGCACCCAGTATACAAATAGATTGTGACAGAAGCCAATGGAAAATAAGCTGTTAATGGCAACAGACTAAACTCAGTTATTATGAGTTGGTTTAACTCAAAGAACTCAGTTTGAATGTGTATAAATGTCCATCAGTGTAAATATGTAGCTAAATTCTGACGTTATTTTAATGCCATGGCCACAAGGCGTAAAAGTAGACTGTTGGCAGGGTGTAAGATAGCAACGAACATTGCAACACGCCTTGCACAGGCTGTACGATAAGGCCCACTAACTTTAGCATAAGATCTTTTGATAGTCCATTCTTCTTCCTGGATATTAACAGGTGCTCTCTGAAACTATTTTTTAAAAGCTGTCTGCTCTGTATATAATTCAAGGATCATTTTGATGTTGTGTTGAGCAGAAAGGTGATTGAGCAGAACCGCACAGGAAGTAAAAGGTTCTCCTTCAATAAAAAAGTAATGGTAAAATCTGCAGTGTTGTGCTATAAAGGAGATGGATGGAATGATGGTCTATTCAAGCTCATTAGAGGTTTGGAATATGTCAGGTTTTGAGAGAATCATAATTCAAAATGATTTATGATTTACAGCAGCAAGTGCATAGTTAAAGTCTCAGCATATAAAATATGCAAGGAAATTATCTTTTCCGGGTATCAGTGGACCAATCTGAATCACATCATTAATGGATTAAAAAAACAGCAGAAATAAAATAATCAGTCACTGCTAAGATAAGGATTAGTACACCAATATCTCTGCATGTTCTTCTGTTTTCCATAATGTAACACATTGTTATAGTTGTCTCCTGAAAATCATCTCGGATATCGCAGTGTCTCTCTGACATATCCTCATGGATGAAGGAGCATCACCTTCAATTAAATCTCTCAAAGACTGAACTTCTGGTCATACCAGCAAAACCATAAAACTTCTCTATAAGTATCGACTCTCTCTCTCTCACCGACAAAGGTTGCTAGGAACCTGGGTGTTATGGTCGATGACCAACTCTCCTTCACGCACCATGTGGCCTCAGTTGCTCGATCTTGCCGCTTCGCGCTTTATAACATCAGAAAAATTTAACCGTAGGCCACCCAACTCCTGGTACAAGCAGTCGTCATCTCACGCCTCGACTACTGCAATGCCCTGCTAACTGGCCTCCCGGCCTGCGTAGTAAAACCACTCCAAATGATCCAGAATGCAGCAGCACGTCTGGTCTTCAACCAACCAAAACGGGCACATGTCACAAAGGTGCAAGTGTGTGTGTGTGCGTTGTGTGTGTGAGTCACAAGGGAGGGGAGGATGAGATAACCGCCTAAGAAATTATTTTTTCTTTGCTGTCGTGCACTCTATTCATCTGGCTCATGAAACACGCTCTGAGAAGGTGGGGGCCGGGTTGTGGGGGTGTTTGGGTTACGGGGCGAGTAACACAAAAGTAACACAATAGTTAATTTTACTGGTAACTTTATAGTGAAGTAACTCAGTTAGTAACTCAGTTGCTTTTTTGGAGAAGTAACTAGTAACTATAACTAATTACTTTTTTAAAGTAACATGCCCAACACTGATCACCATGAACAATTTAAAATGTTTGTAACTGTAGGACAACCATGTTTTCATTACAAATCATTTTTCGCTAAAATTGTCCAGCCTGTTGCGTAGCTTGCTAAGATGGATGGAAGCATGCATGATAATAAATAAGAAGTGATCAGTTTGGGAAAATATGGTACAGTTTGCTCTATAGTCTGAAATCCTTATTAAATCCTTATTAATGTTAAATTTTAATTTTGAAGAATTAAAAATCTATAGTTATGGATGTCAAAAGGCACAGAATTCTGATAACAACCCAACAGAAAAAAATCAGGCTACAATCGCGAAGATATACTGTAAAAGCGATTTGTCATTTTTTTCCATCGCAGTATGAGATGTGTTACTGAGTGGTTTGTGAGCCCCAGGGCAGGATGCTCCTCTGCTAAAGAGGTGAGAACTCAGTGGTTTGATGACTGAAGATGAGTGTGAGATATGAGTGACTGTGTCCCGCGGTGTCTGCTGTTCACCGGATTACACCAGAGCCATCAAACTCAAACACCTCAGAGGCTGATGAGAGCTGATCTGTCGGCTCCACTGCTGCCCTCCAGTAGCTCAGTCTGGGACTGCCTGTAGATGAAGCTCCTAGAGTGGAGAGCACTGGACATTTAGAGGTGTCAGAATGAATTTTAACTAATTATAGCAGGGTATTTTTGTTTGTTTGTTTTGTCTGTCTGTAAATACAATTGGATATAATTTAGGTTTGGGGTTAGGATTTGAGTAGAATTAGGAACGGGTTTAAGGTTAGATTCGGGTTGAGGTTATGACTAGGATTAGAACCAAGACTAAGGTAAACTTTAGGTTTTGGTTAAGGCTGTGGTAAGAATTTTGAAGGTCGTGGTAAGGGTTATGGTTAGGTGTTAGATTAGGGTTAGGATAAAGTTAGGTTAGGATTTTGTTTCACGTTAGGATTAGGACATTTTCTACAGCTAAACATGGTAGTGGGTCATGTTTGACCCGCAAGACAACACAAGGATTAAGACATGGATTATAGTTTGGTTTTGGGTTCTGTTTTAGATTGTAATTAGGATTAGGATAAAATGGTTAGGATTACAGTTAGGTTAGGTAAGGTTTTTGGTTCAAGTTAGGATTAGTGTAGACAGTGTATGGACAGTGTTAGAGTTAGAGTTGGGATTAAGGGCAAAATTACAGTTGTTTAAAACTTTGTTTTTAGGATTAGGCCTAAAATACGGTACACTGTAAACCCAGTTAAACATTTGTGGGCACATACACATTCAAACTGAGATCTTTGAGTTGAACCAAGTCTGTTGCCATTAACAGCTTCTTTTCCATTGGCTTCTGTCACAATCTATTAGCATACTGGGTGTGTCCAACAGTTTCTGACTAACACTCACCATCAGTGTGTTGTCATTCCCCCTGGGCTACCTTAGAAATAAATCAAGTTCCCTTTTAGTGGTTATAACTTGATGTTTTAATTAATGCTAACTCATTAAGCAAACCAGCTGTGTTAAAAAAGTTAAAAAAGTAAATTCAACTTATCCGGTCTTACAGTAAAACACAAATAAAACAGTTAAAACAACTTTCCCATTAGTTGTAAGTTAACTTAAGTTTTACCTATTTAATTTCTTTACCCATTACTTAACTTTTTTAAGGCAACCGGTTTCCTCAAAATTTTTAAGTAAATTCAACTTATCCGGGCTTACAGTGTAGGCCCAGGTTAGGGTCCTGGGTAGAGGTGAAAGTTTGGGTAATGGCAGAATTATGACCAAGTTTAGAGGGTTGGATTGAAGTTAATATTAGGAATTGGATTAGGGGTTGGATTTAGACTTTTATAGCACTGAATCAATTGGCTGTGTCTTTTTTTAACATTACATTACATCAAGTTTCCTCCCCTTCAATATTGTCTTAGTAGGGAGCCAACACAAATAATACCTTGTTAATTATTATCATGATCAATTAATCCATGTCAGCATGCGTTTACACAGCCAGTAAATACTTAAGAGAGCCACAAACCCCACAAACAAGACAGTGGGGGACCTGCACCAGTTTGGCCTCTTGATGTTCCTCCCCAGACAGCGTTTGTTTTGAGGCGTGCCATTACAGCCTGACGTGTGACTGATGTTCTAATAAAGCCTGAATCTCCCGGGAGGCTGAGAGTCAGACTCTGCATTCACACACACACACACACACACACACACACACACACTAATACTGCTGCCTCATCAATGGTCCAAGCGACAGTACTGAGAAAAAAAAAATTAATTAGTTCAACTTAACTTAGTCATAATTTTTGCTTTCAGTTAGGTTGTAAATATATACAATTTTAAGCTGAGTCAAAGCTAGATGATTACTTGAAACAGTTAATATTGTTCAACTTAATTGAGTTTGCCAATACTGACAGCATATTTTTTCAATGATTCAAATTAGGATTAGGGTAAGGGTTATGGCTAGTGTTAGGATTAGGCCTAGGCTCGTTAGACCCAAGTTAGGTCCCTAGGTAGAGAGGAAGGTTTGGGTTATGGTAGCATTATGACCAGGCTTAGAGGGCTTTGGGTTAAGGTTAACATTAGAGGTGGATTGATTTAAAAAAAAAAAAAAAAAAAAAAAAATATATATATATATATATATATATATATATATATATATATATATATATATCAGTATTTTCAACAAATTAAACACATGTTTAAAAAAAATGTCAATAGACCACTGAAGCTGTGCGTCATTCTGTAGTGCTCGTACGGCTTCCGTGTCTAAGCGTTTTTTTCCTATGAGAAAAATGAATAGGGTTTTCAAAAACCCGCCTCTATCACATTCTGTGGTAAATAAATCTGTTCAGACCCCTGTACGTTTTATTCTGTGTACATTTTACTCCTGAACATCACTGGATCCTCTGCATTTACAAGATGGTTTAAGAGTCGTAATGAGAAAAATGCTAACTTTAAGCCAATGCTACAGCGAAGACAACTGACCTCCCCGTGCAGCTGCAGAGACCAGCCGGGGACTTTTTTTGGCGCAACACCAGAGAACTCCGGCCGTAACTATACAGTGTATTAAACACAGCTGAGCCAAGTAATGAACTAACTGCGCTTACTGAGGAGAGCTGAGAGCGTCACAGCATAAAACCACTAAAACAGGACAGTGATACTCCAGAACCAGCTGTAACACGTTTTAACATTTACCCTCTTTATTATGCAGTGAAATAAATGGGTGTTTCTGGTTGGTTGTCGCCTCAATGAGGGCAGGTAGTTAGTTGATTAGTTAGTTGATTATTTGGGTATATTAGTATAAACTAATGACCGTAATTAAATACTAAACCTGCAGAGAAGCACTGCTCAACTGAGAGCCATTTTCTCTTATTATCTGCCTTTTTAACACTCTAACATAGACTACACTGCTCAACATCACACTGCTCAACATTACTGAAAGAGTTTTCACCTGTTTAAATGCTTTAATGATCCTCTGTGAAGAAGCATAATAATCCAAAACGTGATCTGACCGGAGGTAGCTGTTATTATGCAGAATCCAGTCCGGGGTCATTTCCAGCCGCTGTGCTGTGACGTCAGTTAAGCATTAGCTTAAAGTTAGCATTTTTCTAATTACTTCCCTTAAACGATCTCAAAATTCAGAGGATCCAGTGATATTAAGGAGGTAAATGTACACAGAATAAAACGTACAGGGTTCTGAACATAATTATTTACCACAGAATGTGACAGAGGCCAGTTTTTGAAAAGCCCATTCAAATCCCATATTGACTTCGAAGGCTTAGACACAGAACCCCAAAGGAGCCCCAAATATGGGCATAAACAACATGGCGCCGACTACAAAATGACAACACGACTTCAGTGGTCTATAGTGACAGCATAATACTGCAGCGCAAGTATAAAGAATAAATACAGTAGCTTTAAATCTACATATCATGACCTCTAAGAACACAGACTAAAGGTAACTTGCTCTTACAACCTACAACACTGAGATCTGGCAATTCTCCAATATATAGAACTGTACTGTCCATCCAAGATAAGGTACCTTTGGGCAACAGACAGCACAAAAATGGTAAGTAATGAAGAAGCCACACCCAATATGCAAATATATATGTTGCCAGGAGCCTATCAAAAGCTGTGTATTGTGAGTTGTACTGGCCGGTTAGTTCATGCAACTTGGTATAATTAGTTCTTCTGACTAAAACACATAAGAAGAAAGTGCTCATTTAAGAACGTGTAAATCTCCTAGTCATCTATCAGACACCCTGAAGCGATGCAAGACTTTAAAGAGGAATAAAAGGATTAAAATGAAGCAGACAGAGAGATGAAGCTCATTTATGTAAAAACTGAAGATCACACCACTGCCTCATGGGAGCATCTACCAGCCCAGTTCAGAAGGAGCTCAGTATTAATTATATAGAGTTGAAATACTTGGTTTTGATAGAAGGGAAGATCATGTCAGTTATATTGTGTGTAAACTTCAGGGAAAGAGCACCACAGCACTGACGGAAATACTTTTCAGTGACTGTGTATAAAGTTGAAGACTGAAGATAACTGAAAAAAATGTGTGGCCTCCAGAAAAACAGCTGTTGAAGTAAAATAAGCATGCAAAAAACATCGTTTTCCTTATTTCTTTTTTTCTACAGGCTTTTGTTTGCCATTATCTTATTGTTGGATGGGTTCATGCTCTAAACAGCCCAAAAACAGTATATAAAGACTGAACTTCTGGTTATACCAGCAAAACCATCTTTTCAACACAACTTACCCATAACCATCGACTCTCTCTCTCTCTCTCAACAACAAAGGTTGCTAGGAACCTGGGTGTTATGGTTGATGACCAGCTCTCCTTCACCCATCATGTGACCTCAGTTGCTCGATTCTGCCGCTTCACGCTTTACAACATCAGAAGAATTTGACCGTTTCTGATGCAACAGGCCACCCAACTCCTGGTACAAGCAGTTGTCATCTCACGCCTCGACTACTGCAATGCCCTGCTAACTGGCCTCCCGGCCTGTGCAGTAAAACCACTCCAAATGATCCAGAACGCAGCTCCGAAATTTATTAAATTTCTGATCTTAAATTATTTTTTTGGATTAGATCATTTTTGATCGACAGATTAATTATTTTTAATCCAGATAATTTTTTGGATCAGATTATTTTTTGGATCAGATTATTTTTTGGAACAAATTGTTATTTTGGATAAGATAATTTTTTTGAATGCGATTATTTTTTGGATCAGATCTTTTTTTTTGATCAGATTTTTTTTTTGATCAGTTCATTTTTTGGCTGAAATTATTTTTTATCCACAGATATGGATTATGTTATTTGTTTTATCAGATCATTTTAGGATCAGATAATTTCTAGATCAGATTCTTTTTTTAATCAGATAATTTCTGGATCAGATTCTTTTTTTAATCAGATTTTATTTTTGGATCAGACTACTTTTTTGGATCAGATCATTTTTGGATCAGATTATTTTTTTGGATTACATTTTTTTAAATCAGATTGTATTTTTGGATCAGATTTTGTTTTTTTGGATCAGATCATTTTTGGATCAGACTACTTTTTTGGATCAGATTTTTTTGGATCAGATAATTTTTTGGGTCACATTGTATTTTTGGATCAGATCATTTTTGGATCAGATCATTTTTGGATCAGATCATTTTTGGATCAGATCATTTTTGAGTCAGATTCCATTTTTGGATCAGGCTACTTTTTTGGATCAGATCATTTTTGAGTCAGATTCTATTTTTGGATCAGGTTACTTTTTTGGATCAGATATTTTTTTGGATCAGATATTTTTTTGGATCAGATCTTTTTTGGATCAGATATTTTTTTGGATCAGATCTTTTTTGGATCAGATATTTTTTTGGATCAGATCTTTTTTGAGTCACAGATCAGATAATTTAGCAGAGACAGATTTACTCTCCACTGACACAATATCTAGTCTGAGTGTGCATCCATTCAATAAAATACTGTTTTGTAAAGCATCTGAACTCAATTAATTAGATGATTTGTCCACAAACATTAAGCTGTATAGTGTATGTATGCCAAATGCTTATAATACAGTCTAAGAGCATATCACTTATTTAACAGCCAGTTTTCCTGCATTTCATCCAAAAGCACCTCATTAAGTGTTTCTCACATTAAAAGCTATGATACACATATCACTGCTAATGATCAAAACCTGTAAAATGGCTCTAATAGCAGCAGCCAGCTGGGAAAGAAGAATCATATGCTCTTTTGCACATAGAAAAAAAAAAAACAGATTTGCACAATTTACCATTGTGAAGAGTTGCCCCAACAAGCGATTGTTATTATTTTTTAAGTGTTTCTAGGCTGTTTGGGTCATTATAAGAATGATGTGCCTTTTTATTATAATTTGACTATTTGTCATATTTATCTTCAGACTATATATAAATCATATTTTCCCTCCAAGGCAGGTTGCAAATTATAGTGAAAACTGGCATTTGATGGAATCGTGGTTAAACTAGAGTTGCAGTTATTTTAAATTGTTCATGATGACCTATAAAATGTTTATACTTACTATGATAGTTCACCCTCTCAGGAAGCATCTGGTTGTGGAGGCAGTCTGTGTGAGGGATGGCTCAATGAATAACTGAAAAGTCTAAATTATGAAAGAACATCTTCAAACCTTGAATAAAACACATTTTTTACAGAATTCTGTTATTTAAACATCTTTGTGTTTGTAATAATGTGTTCATTTAGAGTAAATCTTGAAAAATGTATAGTTACACAGTGTTCGTACAATGTTTTGATTCAATAATCTTGTGCACTATAACTAGAACAGTTTTAATTCTGAGTAATTAAAGGACATAAAATGTGGACAACTTCTCTAAAGAATGATTTAGCTACATTAAATCGCACCTATCTAGTCTAGTGTCTGTAGAGAAGTATTTCCAAAAGAATAGGACTCTCTGGACAGGAGAAGATCAAAATGAACCTATTTCCATTACGCCTTTAGTGTCAGGTGAGGCTTTGGGGATTTTTGAGTTGGGGAGTTGGAGATGTGGTGCACTGTAAAAAAAAACTAAACTTAAAATTGGTCTCCTTCAGGTGATTTTTAAGTCAGCTGAACAAAAAATATTTAATTGTACTCTAAATGTTAGCGAACTAGTTGCCTCATCTAGCATTATTACATTTCTTGTTAAAATTGGACAAACTAAATGCAAAATTTGCAAAATTTACAAATTGTAGTTGAACTCTAGTTGAGGCTGAGCCAACTACTCTGCTCTACTGCACATGCTCAGTTTGACCTTTTAGTTGAACAGGGTCTACGGAGCAATTCAGCAGGGGTTTTCACCTGATGTTTCGTCATGCTATTTTCATATTGGGCGTGTCCTCCCCAGAGGTGGAAAAAGTACTGAAAAATTGTAATTAAGTAAAAGTACCTTTACTTTGCTAAAATTCTACTCAAGTAAAAGTAAAAGTACCCATCTAAAAATCTACTCGAGTAAAAGTAAAAAAGTAGTCAATTTAAAATTTACTTTGAGTAAAAATTACGTAGTTATTTTTAATTATTTGATGTAAAAAAGTACAAATCATATATTAAATCTTTTTAATAAATTATTATTCAAAATAATAATTTGGACATTTCAGGTAGTATTTATTCAGACCACCCCATAAAACATTTTCAAAAACAAGTGGTATAAGTTTCTATGATCCATTATTTTTCTTTACTGTTAAAAATTTATGGTCATATAGGTGACTATAAACTGTATTTTTATAGTTTTACAGTTCGTTATTATTTTTTAACTTGCCATTGCTGTGCTTTAACTGCTATTTACATGTTTTCTTTACATTTAAGCAGATTGTTTAATTTTTCCAATAAAAACTTAAGGAATTATCATGAAAAACATGAAATCATACAAAAAAAAAACTGTTTGTTGGCACATGCGCAGTGCTGTAAAGAAACACATATCGATGGGTAGCATAACTCGACAGAACACTGGTTCCCCCGAGCACAGCTGATTCACACAGCGTCTCTCCCGCTAACCATAATAAACACTGCTGGGAAAAGTTCAGCTGCGCTGCCATGGAGAACAAAACTTGATTTTTTTTATTCAGACAATTAGTATGTAGTGCAGTAAGTTGCCTTGATTTTTTTTATTTTTACAGTGTGGAGTGATAATCCAGCATCCTGGCCTCACAAATGCTCATTAAATGCAATCAAATCCTCAGAACAATGTTCTAAAATCTAGTAGAATGTGTTTCTGTGGACAGTAGAGACAATTACTCCAGCAAATGCAGGATAAACTCTTTTTATTACCATTGATTGAGCAGGTGTTCCGGCATGTTCGGCCTTATAGTGTGTTTACTTTAACTCAGTTGAAGCCTTACAGCTCTCTCTCTCTCTCTCTCTCTCTCTCTCTCTTCTTCTTCTCTTATTTTCTCTTCTTTGTCAGAGTCCATTTATTTAACTTTAAAGTGCAGAGATGTGACCTCTAACTGGTCCTCAGTTCCTCCATTCCCTCTAATTCAGTTTCTATCTCTGTCTTCCTGTAGACTCCGATGCAATTGCCTACAATTCAACTAGCTCTCCTCCTTCCCTCCCCTTTCTCTCCCTTTCTCTCTCTCTCTCTCTCTCTCTCTCTCTCTCTCTCTCTCTCTCTCTCTCTCTCTCTCTATCTCCCTCTTTCTATTATATATCGTATAAGAACAGGACAGAGATGTTTTTTATGGTTTGAAATAGTTAATAGAGTCAACTCTTCAATTGTTCTTTAGAAAAGCTTAATCAAATCATTCCATTTAATTTGACTCTCATTCAGAACTAAACATGCAGTGAGTTACACCAGAGAAAAAACAACAGCATTAATGAAACTACAAGCAAGAAAGAAGGACTGAAATGAAGCAGTGAGTAAACCATGGCTTTCCCCAGTGTGTGTGTGTGTGTGTGTGTGTGTGTGTGTTTAGCCGATGGGAGAGAGGTTTAAAAAGATGAGATCTGTGCAGAGCCAGTCCTTTCCAATAACGCTGGGTATTGATGCTATTCATCACCAGGCAGGGAGATCTGGAGAGTTCTGATCATATACACGCCTCATATATCACACTGCTGCTCATCCATGTTTGGGAGCAACAGCAGCAGCAGCAGCGCTTTGGGCTGATTGGGGGTTCTGGTCTGAGGAGCAGAGTTTGGCAGCAGAGCAAGGAGCATGGTTCCAGGTTCCAAAAGACATTTACCATCTAAACATGAAGATTATATTATATTACACTACTTTACATGCCTCGTCTCTGCAGAACACCTGTATCTGTACCTGTATTCAGATACGAACCAGAAGAGTGTGGCAATTTGCACTTACAGCTGCAAGAAAAATTATGTGAACCCAATTGGGATTACTTGGATTTCTGCATGAATTTGGTCATTAAATGTGTTCTGTTCTTCATCTAAGTCACAACAATAAATAAACACAGTCTGCTTAAACTAATACTTATATTTTTGCATGGTTTTAGTGAACACAACATGGTAACATTCACAGTGCAGGGGGGGGGGGGAGTAAGTGAACCCCTAGGCTAATGACTTTTCTAAGAGCTAATTGGAGCCAGAAGTCCAATCAATGTGATGAGATTGGATGTGATGAGGACTGGATCCGGGGTTCAAGGTCCAGATGTAAAGAGTGTTGAGTAATGTTAATATACAATAAGTACAGTTAACTTAACCCATTTATGCCCAAATTGTTCCCAGACATGCAAATGTGCAAATCATGTGTTATTAGCAACCCTTTAAAATAATCAAGAATTATTTCCTCCAAAAAAGTAGATGAAAAAGTGTGTTTTATTACAGGTCACAATTGTTGATATGCATATTCTCAATAAAAGGTTGCTCAAATAAGGGCCTTCTGAAAGCAATCACTGAAACAGTATACTTGATCAGGAACTTGGGACTTTCAGTTGAGTACTAAGCTCTGTACTTAGTTTAGTTTGTTATATAAGCTCAAATTATTTAAATAATGTATATGGATTAAGTTGACTTGTACATTTAAGTTCAAATAATGCAAATGTTCATTTGAAAACTGATAATTAAATTAAGCTGAATTTAACTGTGTAACTTTATTCAGAAAAAAACGAATTAAATTATGTTTCCAGCTTCTCCCCTCTATCTAGCTCCATAACTAGCAAGAGGCTCTTTGTGCTGCCTCCTACTTGATGTGAGCTGCTGTCTTTCTCTCTATCCCTGTTATTCCAGTAACATTGAGCATTCTTCATATACAGCTGACCTCAACCAGGAACAGTAATGACTGCTATCCTTTCACCCTATAATCATGCAGAAGAGCTTGGTATTTGGTGCTCTTCCTTTTAAATGCCTGTTCACACCCCTCTTCTCACAGGACTGTAAGTGTTTTTGCCTCTTCAGAACACATCAGACCACATCCAGCCTCAGGGAAGTCTGGGCAGTCTTGAGGAACTGCAGCCTTCCTCCCAGGAAGTGCCATTTGTAGCAGACTGGTTCATCTTCTTGCTTGTGTGGTTGGTGGCTTCTACCCCCTCCCTTACAAACTGGATTGATGTTGTTTTTCGAAGCGTCTGGTGTATTTCCCTTCTCTTCTGCTCTAAGGTGTTAGTGAGTGTCATGAGCACCTTGTCATCATGGTGATACTTTACCTTCCTTGGTTGAGTGTTGTTTTACATCTAGACAAAAAACAAAGCTTGCACAATAAGTCCTTTTTTACGCCAATACTATGCACGTTTGCTGGGGTTGGGAGTGGGTCATATACTGATCTTAGCAGGAAAGAGTGGGAGAATGACACCCCTTGTTTTTTTTCTCTTGAGTAGGTCCCATTTGTAATAAAAAAGCATTATGGGCCCTATTTTAGCAATCTATAGCACATCGGTCAATTGTGCATCAAGCAGCTGGATTTTGGACGTGGCAGTGTTTCTTTGTAATCGTGAGGGCGCAAAAAATACGCCTTACGCGGCTCGAAACGTGCAAAAGGCCTGTACTAATTCTCTTAATTAATCATATCATATAACATGAAATAAATCTGTATGCCAGTTGTCATTCCCTTTTAAGAGGCAGGTGTGCTTTGACTTTGGCGCAACCGTATCTTGATGGCTCTGCGTTTTGTGCGTCTCACACAGTGAAGGTACGCCAGCAGCTTAAAAACATTGCCAACAGCAATGTTTTTATATTCTTTATTATTCTGTTTATAAAAGTCGAGTTTGCGCTCTGCAGCGTATCTATCAGCGTGTTTGTGCTTAACAAGCAGGGGGGTATACGTGCACTGAGGGCGTGCAGTGTGCTTGGTGACCTGCATAGCTAAAGCAGCTAACTGTTGAGTGTTGTCATGATTTTAAACAGTCAGTGGTGCACTTACAGTATATTTCCTGCCAACAAGATATTTACCACCACACCCATCAGTGTAGATTTATTCCTAAACTCTGACAATATTTTAATAGCGTGGGCCCAAGGCATGAAAATAGACTGTTGAAGGGGTGTAAGATAGCAACGAGCATCACAATATGTTTGTAAAGGGTGTACGATAGATAGGGCCCTCTATCTCCAAATATCAACTTTTCTGAAGAAGGGAAAAACCTTTTTTGGTATTTTTTGTCATTTTTGTAGTACAGGTCCTTCTAAAAAAATTAGCATATTGTAATAAAGTTCATTCTTTTCCATAATGAAATGATAAAAATTTAACTTTTTTTAGATTCATCGGACACCAACTGAAATATTTCAGGTCTTTTATTGTTTTAATACTGATGATTTAGGCATACAGCTAATGAAAACCTCTCACAAAATTAGCATATCATAAAAAGTTTCTCTAAACAAGCTATTAACCTAATCATCTGAATCAGCGAACTAACTCTAAACACCTGCTAAAGATTCCTGAGGCTTTTAAAAACTCCCAGCCTGGTTCATTACTCAAAACCGCATTAATGGGTAAGACTGCCGATCTGACTGCTGTCCAGAAGGCCATCATTGACACCCTCAAGCAAGAGGCTAAGACACAGAAAGAACTTTCTGAACGAATAGGTTGTTCCCAGAGTGCTGTATCAAGGCACTTCAGTGGGAAGTCTGTGGGAAGGAAAAAGTGTGGCAGAAAACGCTGCACAATGAGAAGAGGTGACCGGACCCTGAGGAAGATTGTGGAGAAGGGCCGATTCCAGACCTTGGGGGACCTGTGGAAGCAGTGGACTGAGTCTGGAGTAGAAACATCCAGAGCCACCGTGCACAGGCGTGTGCAGGAAATAGGCTACAGGTGCCGCATTCTCCAGGTCAAGCCACTTTTGAACCAGAAACAGTGGCAGAAGCGCCTGACCTGGGCTACAGAGAAGCAGCTCTGGACTGTTGCTCAATTTTTGCATGTCATTCGGAAATCAAGGTGCCAAAGTCTGGAGAAAGACTGGGGAGAAGGAAATGCCAAAATGCCTGAAGTCCAGTGTCAAGTACCCACAGTCAGTGATGGTCTGGGGTGCCATGTCACCTGCTGGTGTTGGTCCACTGTGTTTTATCAAGGGCAGGGTCGATGCAGCTAGCTATCAGGTGATTTTGGAGCACTTCATGCTTCCATCTGCTGAAAAACTTTATGGAGATGAAGATTTCATTTTTCAGCACGACCTGGCATCTGCTCACAGCGCCAAAACCACTGGTAAATGGTTTACTGACCATGGTATTACTGTGCTCAATTGGCCTGCCAACTCTCCTGACCTGAACCCCATAGAGAATCTGTGGGATATTGTGAAGAGAAAGTTGAGAGACGCAAGACCCAACACTCTGGATGAGCTTAAGGCCCCTATCGAAGCATCCTGGGCCTCCATAACACCTCAGCAGTGCCACAGGCTGATTGCCTCCATACCACGCCGCATTGAAGCAGTCATTTCTGCAAAAGGATTCCCGACCAAGTATTGAGTGCATAACTGAACATTATTATTTGAAGGTTGACTTTTTTTGTATTAAAAACACTTTTCTTTTATTGGTCGGATGAAATATGCTTATTTTTTGAGATCGTGTGAGTGTATCCTGAACAGGGATATCTTTTTATAAAATTCCGATATTTACAGAAATTGAACTTGTGGAAGTGTATTATGGCTGCTTTACAAAAACTGTGACTAAGCCACACTAGAGATGCTAACTCATCAGTCAACCAAATGTAGAAGTAGCCAAAGAAAAAAAGCAAAGAAAACAGAAAAAATGCTGCTTTCGGGTCACTTATGAAATGCACTCAAGTCTATAAAGCTTTCAACTTGTCTGAGCTGAAGAAACTTCTAAGTGCTCGATCATCTCTGTGTTCTCTGACACAATACCTGCCTCTGTTCTAATGCACAATCCAGGAAATACTCTTTGGATGGTCTGAATCATCTCTACCAGTCTGGAAGAACACAGTTCAAGTGACTTTTCCCTTCTTAAGAGGCCAAGCAGGGCAGAGGGAAATGGGGAAGAGTGGGGCTTGATGGCCATCTAGCATTTCATGGTCTGGAAATGCAAGCACTATCAGTGATTGAGGTCATCAGAACTCGCCCACATACTGACAGACTGAGTCAGACAAGAAGACACAAATTACAGTGTGTGAAGCAAAGCTCAAAAACGCAAAGCAACACCGGACACCAACAAGAAACAAGGGTACTTTCATAACAGTAGGCCTACTGTATTTTAGAATTTCAAAACCAGTAAATGTTGGAACAGTCTCAAAAATGGAAGAGATCTGTTATGGTATGGGGTTGTACACTAATAAATGCTTTGACATTTTTTTCCTGGGACTTCATATACATTTTTCAACAAGACAATAAAATAACTAATGATAACATAAGCAAAACAAGTGAGTCCCAGCCAAAAAAATAGTTTTGACAGTTTATTTTAAAAAATCTTCCATACCAAACAGGGTTTTTGGAACGCAATGGAACAATGTTTTCCAAAGCTATTATCCCTCCTAGTCAGTTGGCCAATCAGGGTCCATCCTGACCTACAGTAAGTGCTTTGAAGCTCTCAGCCAGCATACTGTATCTCGGCCTCCCTAAGTGTAAACGTCACTCTGTTCTGCCCATGTCTTTATACCATTACAGACAAATCTTATCAACCACCATTCCACCAAGCATGAGTGAGTGGTAAACATCCTCATGGCCGACCTAATGTAAGATAATGACTGGTGTCAACTTGTTCTATTAGCCTGCTCTAATCTTAAAACAGGTTCCATTAATTTCTGTCTGTGTTTAAGATGCATAGACAATGCTAACGAAGCTCACAAACATCTCTGATAGTCCACAAAATACTGATTAATGTTTTTGTACCAACTCGAAGCCTTGAGGCCATTTATCTGAAGCCAAAGTAAACACAGAGCATATATATATATATATATATATATATATATATATATATATATATATATATATATAAGTGGTTGATCCCATGCATTTTTTAACAAGACAATGCAAAACCACATGCTGCACGCAGTTAAAAAGACATTACAAAGGAATACAGACCTGTCCTTAATTGAGAGAATTTCTGAGAATTTTGAAATGTAAAAATGTAATGGGTTGGGAGCAGTAGCTCTCCAGCCCAGAAGGTTTTAGAACCCAAGTGCTGAGCAGCGGATCTCAAAGCAGGTAAACCCAAGAAAAAGGAAAATAATAATAATAATAATAATAATATATAATCGTTATTATATATATTGTGGTAGGCCCCTGGGGTTAGGGGCGTGACCACTGTGACCCGGAAGGAGGAAGCACACAGAGATACACAGACACGGGGATTAAATTAACTCAAAACATACCTTTATTGGCTTTTAACGCCCTCCACCACACCCAAAAACAACTCAAAAGAACATACTATGGCCCAATGGGGCTCTAGAGTTTCATAGTCTCTTTTTAAAGTGCTGACTACGAGTCCGCGCAGCCTCAGCCCTCCGCTCCCCAGTCAAAGTCCTCAAATGATGGCGGAGGCTGAGTATATATGCCTGTCTCAACTGGCGGCTCAATCAGCCCTCATGCGGGCCAGCTGAGACAGGCATGGCTTTGCGCTCTGGCGTGGGGCGGACCCACAACTCCCCTGCCTCCTCACGCCACAATATATATATATTAACAGTGTTGGGCACGTTACTTTGAAAAAGTAATTAGTTATAGTTACTCGTTACTTCTCCAAAAAAGTAACTGAGTTACTAACGGAGTTACTCCACTATAAAAGTAATTAGTTACCAGTAAAAGTAACTATAGCGTTACTTTTTATTATTCGCCCGTCAAAAAAAAAAGGAACTCAATTATGCATTTACTATTATTATTAGAAAAATAACAAATGAAAATAAACCCAAAATGTTGACAAAAATATAATCTAACGAATTTCAAAAAAATAAAACGAAATTCTCCACATAACCAAAGAAAATTACTTTAACTTGTAATACTGAAAAAAACGGAAAAAACTGAAAAACGTGTCTGGGGATGAAATTAAACAAACCAGGCCACACTCAAAGGAAATATGTATATATATAAAAAAACAAAATAATGGACAAAACCAACAATCTAATGACCGTTAAAATGGTATTAATATAACAGCTTCACCAAAAGAGAATAGAGCTTAGATCGGGCCCAAAAAATCCGACCCGACCCAGCCCTAGCCCGTGCACATTCTGCCCGAGCCCGACTCAACCCGAACCATGAACTGTCGCTATGAGCCCGACCCGATCCACCCCATAAACTGTCTGTTTTCGGGCTGATTGAATGAGCGAAATATGATCAGAATTATGTTAATTAACACTGAAACATAAAAGCATAGAACTATTATTTAATGTAAATGATTTTTAAGAACAGCTACACACAGTGCTGCAAGTCAAACGCTGAGGCGTTCACGTGCGCCCAGAGCTACGTGATTCCATTTTTCATTTTTATTAATTTTATTAATAAAAGATTTGCCTGTTCTGGTATGAGCTACTCACAGGTAAATGTTCTCACACACTGTATCTCCTGTTTCTCTTTCATCTGCCTGGCGCTCATATTGCAATCCCATTCATAGTTCTGCAGTTTCTGAGTGTTTTTATTTGTCGTATTTTGCGGCTAGCGCGAGCGCTTTACAAAAGAACTAACAGACCACGAGGTGCCGCTCTCTCGGCACAACACCTCCCGCTGTACAACTCCGCTGTACAACAGCGCTTATAAATAAATTAAACACGAAAATGAGGGTATTCTATCAGTAATTTCAGTTCGTTTTAGTTAGTTTTATAAACACAAAATACCGTTCGAGATAGTTATGTTTTTTCCTTTTAATTATCGTTTTTATTAGATTCAGTTCACTTTCAGTTTTCGCTATTTCATTCGCTTTAGTGAACAATAATAATTGGTTACTTAGCAACATTGTGATTGTCACACCAGAGCTTTATATAAAATAAAAATAGGAGCCCGATTTCGGGTCGGTCCTTGGGTCAGGTCGGGTTCGGGCAGAGAATCTAAGCTCTAAAAGCAGCAGCACCACAAAAACCGGAGCAGCTAAAAAAGCTTAACGTCCTTAAATCGGAACTTGGGCTGTCCACGGCAATCACTGAATTGATTAGAGCACGCAAATCGTCACAATTGTGCCTCACTTCACCACGCCAAACCACGTAAACCTACAGGCACAGCGGCCAGAAGCTCAAGTTCACCGGAAAGAGGAGGGGTTAACCAGAGCAAAGCGAAGCTAAAAAAAAAAAAAAAAAGTTCATAGAGCAGCTAAAGTAAGGTGCAGTAACGGGGTGTCGGAAATGGTAACGGCGTTATAGTTACAGTCAGAGTAATTAGTTAGATTACTCGTTACTGAGAAAAAGTATCGGCGTTAGTAATGCCGTTACTCCCAACACTGTATATTAATAGGATATATATATGTATATAAGTCCTTATTAAACCCCGCTCCACGCGGGGATTGAACTTTAATCGCTTTAATCGCACTTTAAAGAGCCTCCGCCGAAAGGGGCGGAGCAACGAAAACGGGCGGAGAGTAAAAACGGGTGGAAAACAAAAAGCCACGCCTAGCGTGCGTTAGAGTGAGGGGGAGAAAATGTAAATAAGGCTTGCCTGGAAGCGGCTACCTCTTATGAGACGAGGTGAAGGATTAACTAAACAAAAGGGGCTTCTAACGAAAACAAAACTGAACTGAGGTGCTCCACCAGAGAGGAGAGGAACAGCGCTGGAGAGGGAAGGTAAACAACCGCGTGCCTCGCAGTGAGAGACACACACACACAGACACACACAGACACACACAGAGACTCGAGAGAGGCGGGCGGCAGAGGAGAGCACACTGCTCTGCTCCACCAGACTAGAGACAGGTAGATGGCGGCTGTGAAGCTCACTGCTCTACACAGCTCCACCAAACTCGAAGGGAAAAAGAGATAGATATAAAGAGCCGGGGCTTGCTCGGAAAACCGGCATAGATTCGCTCTCACGAGCTTCAAAGATCCAACGCCGAGTGGCTGGTTGGCGTTGCTTATAAGCTGTTGAAAGCAGGTGTTGATAATTAGCCAATCAACCCTCAGCGCTGGCCTGGCGCGCCCTCCGATGCCCTGGAGGACACCTCGATCGGGCACCAGCCCTTACAAAAAATGTGACCTTTGCATACCGTAAGATTCTTTGCAGGAAAAAATGGAATAAATAACCATTTAGAAGCAGAATCAATACAAGTACAGTTGTGGTCAAAAGTTTACATACACTTGTAAAAAAACATAATGTTATGGCTGTCTTGAGTTTTCAATAAGTTCTACAACTCTTATTTTTCTGTGATAGAGTGATCGGAACACATACATGTTTGTCACAAAAAACAGTCATAAAATTTGGTTCTTTCATAAATTTATTATGGGTCTGCTGAAAATGTCACCAAATGTGCTGGGTCAAAAATATACATACAGCAACATTAGTATTTGGTTACATGTCCCTTGGCCATTTTCACGGCAACTAGGCGCTTTTGGTAGCCATCCACAAGCTCCTGGCAAGCTTCAGGTCGAATGTTTGACCACTCTTCTTGACAGAATTGGTGCAGTTCAGCTAAATGTGATGGTTTTCTTGCATGAACCCGTTTCTTTAGCACTGTCCACATGTTCTCAATGGGGTTTAAGTCAGGACTTTGGGAAGGCCATTCTAAAACCTTAATTCTAGCCTGGTTTAGCCATTCCTTTACCACTTTTGATGTGTGTTTTGGGTCATTGTCTTGTTGGAACACCCAACTGCGCCCAAGACCCAACCTTCGGGCTGATGGTTTTAAGTTTTCCTGCAGAATTTGGAGGTAATCCTCCTTCTTCATTATCCCATTTACTTTCTGCAAAGAACCAGTTCCACTGGCAGCAAAACATCCCCAGAGCATAATACTACCACCACCATGCTTGACAGTAGGCATGGTGTTCCTGGGATTAAAGGCCTCACCTTTTCTCCTCCAAACATATTGCTGGGTGTTGTGGCCAAACAGCTCAGTTTTTGTTTCGTCTGACCAGAGAACTTTCCTCCAGAAGGTTTTATCTTTGTCCATGTGATCAGCAGCAAACTTCAGCCGAGTCTTAAGGTGCCTTTTCTGGAGCAAGGGCTTCTTTCTTGCACGGCAGCCTCTCAGTCCATGGCGATGTAAAACACGCTTGACTGTGGAGACTGACACCTGTGTTCCATCAGCTTCCAAATCCTTGCAGACCTGCTTCTTGGTGATTCTTGGTTGACTCTTGACCATCCTGACCAATCTCCTCTCGGCAGCATGTGATAGCTTGCGTTTTCTTCCTGATCGTGGCAGTGACACAACTGTTCCATGCACTTTATACTTGCGTATAATTGTCTGCACAGTTGCTCTTGGGACCTGTAGCTGCTTTGAAATGGCTCCAAGTGACTTCCCTGACTTGTTAAAGTCAATAATTCGCTTTTTCAGATCCACACTGAGTTCCTTTGACTTTCCCATTGTAGCTTTTGTAGCTGAGTCTAATCACTGGGTCAAATGAGCCCTATTTAAATGGGCTCATGAGAAGTCAACAGCTGTAGTCAATCAGAATCACTTACAAGAAGTGAAGAGGCCATGACATGAAGCTAATTTGATTGACACAACTCGCTACATCACCAAAATTGACAAATTTTGTTGCTGTATGTATATTTTTGACCCAGCAGATTTGGTGACATTTTCAGCAGACCCATAATAAATTTATGAAAGAACCAAATTTTATGACTGTTTTTTGTGACAAACATGTATGTGTTCCGATCACTCTATCACAGAAAAATAAGAGTTGTAGAACTTATTGAAAACTCAAGACAGCCATAACATTATGTTTTTTTACAAGTGTATGTAAACTTTTGACCACAACTGTACATACATAAAAGTACTTTGAGAGCTTAGAGCAACAATCAGTGAGGAAAATATGCTTATAATTGTCATATTTTTGCTTGAGAATCAAACTCGCACATGCAGTTATGGCTGTAATTTCTAGCAGAAATGACCCCAAATGGCACCAAATAGCTAGAATGAATCAGACAAAAAGAAGATCACAAGCCATTTCACGCACTAATATTTGCATTAGTGCCTTATTTATTCTCTATTTTATTGTTGCCGTCAGAAGGAATTGAGGGCATTTGAAGACAGGCAACAAATTTAAGGATCACAGCGATCATCCTGAGAAGCAGGGCACAGTGTCAGCAACTCTTTACTCACTTTTCTGCCTCTGCTCACCTGCAGGGATCTGTTTCTGTACAGTTGTGGCCGAGATGAGCTTCGGTGTGACCTTCAGGACCCGAAGAGGAAGACGGGAAGCTGAGCTCATTATCTGCTCTCCCAGTGCGGAGTGTCTTTCACAACAACCTTTGGAGTGCCTCTGGCCTCCGTGGATAACTGTGGTTCATCTAACTTGAAGTAATTCCTTTTTTTTTTTAAACTGACCTTCTGACCTTACCTAGCCACTACAATCATCACTTACATTATGACCACACACTCCACAATCAATCCCCATCTGTCACTGCAATGCAATGCTGCACTATATACAGTATATATATATATATATATATATATATATATATATATATATATATATATATATATATATATATATATATATATATACCAACTTTGCACAAGGAGAGGCTGTATGGGAAAGTAATGCAGAAGAAGCCTATATATATATATATATATAGGCTTCTTCTGCATTACTTTCCCATACAGCCTCTCCTTGTGCAAAGTGGGCTGAATACCTGAACAATGCACAGTGACACCATCTGCAGCAAGATGATGTTGTAGGTCTTTGGAGCTGATCTGTGGGTTCACCATGACTGTTCTCACCATCCTTCTCCTTAGAATGGAATCATTCTTCTCATTCTTATCTGAGTTTTTTCTTGGTCTGCCACTTCAGGTCTTAACTAGAACCGTGCCTGTGGTTCTTCCATTTACTCACCATGTTCCTCACAGTAAAATATCTGAGATTGTTGAGCTTTTTGTATCCCTACTCTAAACCATGATGTTGAACAATCTTTGTTTTCAGGACATTTGAGAGTTTTGTGTTTTGAGGCTCCCATGTTGCCTCTCTTCAGATAAGATTCAAAGAGGAGAATTGGCTCCTTAACCTTTTCTCATAATTGGATTCACCTGTGTGTATGAAGGTCAAGGGTCAATGAGCTTACTAAGCTAATTTTGTGTTCCAATAATTAGTGATAAATGTATTTATTATGTAATTACAAGGGTGCCCAAATTTATGCCTCTGCCTAATTTTGTTTAAAGAATGATTGCACACTTTCTGTAAATCCTATAAACTTCATTTCACTACTCAAATATTACTGTGTTCATCTGCTATATGATATATTTAACTGAAATTGCTGATCCAAACAACCAAAGATTTATAAAAGAAAATCATGAGAATGATCAGGGGTGCCCAAACTTTAGTTCATTGTACCCTAAAGTATGCAATTGGGACATATCCCATTTCTTTCATTTTAATTTTCTTTACATAAATTTTTATATAATGGTGGGGCACCAATGCCCCATCAGTTAAACAGTGCCTTAATCCTTTTCTCTCAAAAGAGCTTGACTTCTGCTTATGATTGGACAACAGTAACATGTGTTTTTTGTCCATTCTTGCACTGTGATGATACAACAGACCTAAATCTGTGAGTCTGAAATGATGAAATGATGTAGAGACCAATGCAGAACCACAAACCTGGCTGGCTGGCTACAGTAGTGGGAGGAGCCTTTTTGAGGGATATTTTGATAACAGTGTCGTCGTATCACAGAATTTAAAGTTTTATATTCTCACACAGTTTGTTGTTGCATTCAGTTCATAACCCAGCATTGTCTGAGGGCTCCAGGCAAGCTTGAAGCCCAATGCAACTGATTTGTTTGCTTGCCTTGTTGCAGTGGGCCTGGTTGCAATACTACTGTTATGTTCATTTCATGCTGCCCTGTTCCTCAGTGAGAGTCAGGAGACATTTCTGATTCACTTTAGTATTCATGGTAAGAGCTCGTGCCATTTTGGGTGTAGTTTGAGCAGTCTCCTACAGCAGGCTGGATATCTTCAAACATGAGCAGAAACCATCACACAAAGTTAAAGCGGCAAGCTTAATGCTCACGGATATCAATCATGGAGAATCTCGAAGGGATTTTTTGGATGGCTGCGTGTGCGAGGGAATAAGTGATGAAAATGTATTTGATTGTTCCAGGTAGAGTTGGCAGGGAGCCATGTATTATCCCAGGCTTATGTGCTTCAGTCTGCAGTTAAAGGAATAATGTGTAAAGCAATCCCCGCTGACAGTATTGGATCTCTGCTCTCATCCACAGTGACAGTCCTACCTGGACCTGCCAAATCTAATGCTAATATGACTATATCTTCCAGGGTATCAAAATCAGACCATGCATGCACAGATCTAAGCCTGAGCTCATGTCCATGATAAAGACATTGTACTTAAACATTTCTTCCTAATCTTCAGTTCAGCATTTCAGCCTGTATACAGCTCTGGAAAAAAATAAGAGACCACTTCAATTTCTGAATCAGTTTCTCTGATTTTGCTATTTATAGGTTTATGTTTGAGTAAAATGAACATTTTTGTTTTATTCTATAAACTACGGACAACATTTCTTCCAAATTCCAAATAAAAAGAATTGTCATTTAGAGCATTTATTAGCAGAAAATGAGAAATGGCTGAAATAACAACAACAAAAAAAGATTCCGAGCTTTTAGACTTCAAATAATGCAAAAAAAAAAAAAACAAGTTCGTATTCATAAAGTTTTAAGAGTTCAGAAATCAATATTTCTGTTTTTTAATTAAGGTTTTCATGCATCTTGGCATGTTGTCCTCCACCAGTCTTACACACTGCTTTTGGATAACTTTATGTCTTTACTCCTGGTGCAGAAATTCAAGCAGTTCAGCTTAGTTTGATGGCTTGTGATCATCCATCTTCCTCTTGATTATATTCCCGAGGTTTTCAATTTGGTAAAATCAAAGAAACTCATCATTTTTAAGTGGTCTCTTATTTTTTTGGCACATTCTATTTCTGCGTGATAATGATTGTGGCTGCCGGTTTATGGCTAGAACTGTCCATGTGAACAGATAAGTGACTCTGGCACAAATCACATCCACATTAAACACAGGAGACCCCACATACATATCCCACAGCTCAGGGCCGCTTTCTTTTGCTTACATGGGTTATGACAAAAGTCATGGGACAGGAACAATTTCATCGTCTATGATTTTGGACGTTCAGGCCAGAACAGGTCAGTGTATGTATAGCTTTTCATGATTTAAGTTGAATAGAAAAGTATTGACATTCATTAGGTAGAAGTATAGATACTAGGGTTTTACTCAAGGAAAGTGTAAAAGTAATGATTTCAAAACTACGTAAAATATAAAAGTAAAAGTGTAATGGTAGTAAAAAAAAGGACAAAAACTACCGTGCACTCCCACCTCTCCAAAACACATGACTGTAATGTTATAATAAAATGTTAATGTTAAAAAAAATGTAAGATGCACTAGGCTCCCAGTTTTAGATGCGCATATGCCAAGTATATTAAAAAAAGAATGCATTTGAGTCCTCTTTAGTCTCTTGAGCCACAGATCATCTTTATACAAGGCTATGAGACGTGATATGAGACGTGATATGCAACGTGTCACGTATAAACCTATAAATAGGGTGTTGGAATGATACAGTATATGTTTATACTTCTCATCCAACCACAGTCGACTTCATCTTGATGGAGAGATTTATCTGGATAGGGATTTTTTTTATTGACAACGAGCAGCTGGAAAGAAAACAAGCTGAAATTAATTAAAGAGTAAAGAGGCTATTTTTAAAATGTAAGGAGTAAATAGTATAACAGATAATTGAGTGAAAATGTAAGGAGTAGAAGTAAAAAAAATGTCTGAAAAACAATTACTCTAGTAAAACATACACTCTAAAAAGTCATTCTAATAGCCTTTAGCCGATACTTAAATAAAAACCCTGTTGTAAGATAAAAAAAAAAGTTGATAGTTGATATGAATTTAGTAGGATTTTTATTTTTATTTATTGTTTTATTGAGTTGTAGTGACATAAAAAATGGAAGTGTTGTTTCAACACACTTTCTTAACTAACCCAGAGTCAATATATTTCATTAAAAATATTCTAGAAACTTAATGATCTGTATTGGACAACTTAATTTTCTTATCCATCTGGATTCTCCTCCCACTTGTACATGTTGGATAATCATTCTGGAGAAGCAGAGAAGCTCCACCAGACACCAGTTTTCAGTATGTGAGGGATGAGCTGTGTGATTAAAGTATTGAATAAAATTGAACATACTCTTGAATATTGACATTGTTTGACTTTAAAAATAAAACTGACATTATAAGGGCAATAGAAAACGCTGAGAAAATATATTATATGGGCAAATAAACAAGATTAATAAATCAATTTTTGGTAATGATATGCTACACTAACAAAGCAAAAATTAAAATTGTTCTCCTTAAGGTAACAGGTTGTGGTAATAGTTAATATGTAATAGTCTTGTGTTCCCAGCCATGTGCTTTTTTGAGCACATGGCATTGTTTTGTTGTTGTCCAGTCTCCACCCTAGCCCTGCCCTAGTAATTAGTGTTATCACCTTGTGTCTCATTTGTAACTCGGCCCCCTCATTACCTCCACAGGTGTCCCTAGTGTGTGCCTGTGTATAAATACCCCATGTGTGTTATTTTTGCTTGTTTGTTTCAGTCTTTTAGTTTATCCTCTGTTTCATAGTGTTTTGTTTCAGTTACCTTTTACTTATATTATTCCATAGTGTTTTGTTCTTTGTTTACTCTTTCTGATATGGAAAATAAAACTGACTGGCGCTTGCATCCTGCCTCCCCTTTGTTACAGTTGAAGGCTATAAGAGCAAGAGCAAGTTACTGTGTTTTGTGTTGCTGAGTGTTTATAGACTATATTGTCGCTGTCCAATGTAAAGCAAGTATCTCCAAAAGAGCCACTTTACAGGAGAGAGAAAAAAACTTCTAAACTTTTAATGGAAGTCAATGTAAAAAGAGTTTATTTCAGGTAATTTCAAGTATTTCAGTTGATCAGTTCCCCAATACACAAAGTGAAAGGATTAGCTGACTCCAGATGAGTGGGTAAAGCCATATTTTAGCAGCTCCATCATCCATTATTCATGCAGGTGAATCAAAGGATATGCTCAACTGGTTAATCTGTGCAGGAGCTCGTCCCATCTGTGTGTGAAGGGCAGTGGCAGGTCACACTACACCTCTCACACCCACCAGGTCTACGATGCACAGAGCCCTGGAGTCGGGCTTTGAACTGCATCCTTCTGTCAGGGTGAGATAGCGTACCTTCTGGCTGAAGACAGAATTGCAGAATTTGTTGCGGGCAGAAGATTCTAGCTTATAATACAGCAGGTCTGCTTTAACCTTCACCTGAAGCTAATTATAGGTTGTGGAGAAAACCTCAAGCAAAAATAAATGAAACAGCATTTTCATTCCACAAGTGTTCCACATTTAATTAGGTATTCATTTAAAAAAAAAAAGACAGAATTTGTTAATGCATTTCTTTTTAATTGTATTTATTTAGTCTATTTAAATAATTTCTTTGCATCTTTTTATTTGCATTCGTTTTCTGTAGCTCTTTGGTACCAAGAAATCACATTTTGTAAAGACAATTGTAATAATTGTAATTTGCATTAAGAGTTTACATCAACATACGCAAAAAATCAAGCATTTTATACAATCATACACAAAGGAAGGTAGCCCGGTGGGCAAGACCGCACACTGATGGTGATTTATTGCAGGGGGACATGCCCATTATGTAAATAAATTATAGCAGGAACCAATAGTATGCATGGGATAGAGAGTAACTAAACCCCCTGATTTTAGCTGACTCCACCCTCAACTCAAATTCAAAAAATGCTAAAAAAAAAATGAAAGGAGTAGTTTGGGAGGGGCACTGAGTGATGTATGGGTTTAGGGGCAGGGCAGGAGGAAGAGCTGATTTATCTACTGCAATAAAAACACTTTTTAAAGAGCCACTGAACCCTAAAACATATTTTTTTCATTAATAGCTGAAATGTGTTCTTTTAAAGTAATGAAACATGCTTAACAATTTTATAGACATTTCCTAACCTTTACACAATGCTTTTATTGTGGTAATTTCTGCCTCTGCAGCGCCCTCTCAGGTTCATTTGTGCTATAGGCGAGGTTTATAAAAATTTTAAGCAGGACTTTAATATTTCTTTATTTCAGAGAAACACATTTTAGCTATTAATGAAAACATATGGTTTAGTGCTTCTTTAATATGATAAAGAACGTAAAAGGGTGGAGTGTAGTTTACTTAAGTGTATTTACTCAAACATGTCTTTCATATAAAATTAGAACTTTTAGGATTAGAATTTTATGAAATAAATGAAGTGTACTAATGTTACTTAAGAAAGAAGTCATGTACATTACATTACATTACATTTGGCAGACGCTTTTGTCCAAAGCGACTTACAATAGTCAAGTACAAAGTAATAGAAGTTAAAGGTAAAACATTTTTAGATAGAGCCTAAAGGAGGTCGAAGGGAAATAAAGGGATAGAGAAGTGAAGGAGGGGAAGAAGGAAATGAGGTTAGAAGTAGTTAGTGTGTTAGAGGTGTTAGGAGAGTAAGTGCTCTTTGAAGAGCTCTGTCTTCAGGAGTTTCTTAAAGATATACAAGTTTCTTAAAGATATACATGTAACATGTTACACAATGAAGACAAAACACAGAAACCTATATTTTATTTATACTGTTTATAATTAAATAAAAGTCAAAGTAACAGTAAGAAACACCATGTTTTTTTTCTATACTGTCCTTTTCTGGTCTTTTTTTCTGATTTGAGGTTGTATATTGAGTGTAACCCTTTTTTAAACTCCTTTCTTTCAACATATCTTCATAGCTGCTGAAGCTACGACCTGTGACCGTGACCTATAAACATCACCAGATGTTGGGTATCTTCTCTAGTGAGGTCTTTCCAGCGCAGAAATGGAGCCGTTTGTAGAATAGATAAAGCCACTTGCAGGGCAGCGCTATCTGCCCAGTTCTGTATATGTCAACTTGCAGAGACACACATTTGGCAGATATTGCTGTGCAGTGGGAGGCTATTGTGCTGTGCTCTCATTTAGCTGGTCTGTCTGTGGTATTTCTGAGAATTGAGGCTGAACTGAAAATGGCTCCATTTCTGGTCTGGCAGGCGTTCACTAGAGAGGGTACCAGACATCTGCTGATGTCTGTAGGTCACAAGCATCAGTCATCTAACATGAACTGCAGAGGAAATGCAGCCAGGTGCTAAATGTCTCAGTCAGGGGTGTCCAGTCTTATCAAGTGTCCAAGTGTTAGTGATACCTGTATAAGTTGTGAGGTGTATCTTGTGAGAAATGATGAACACTGCATTGAAAAAAAAAATAATTTAATAAATATAACACAGGTTAATTGTGTCAAAATTACACGCAATTATTAAGTAAGCAACTGAAAGGGGGGTTCAAATAAAATCTGTGTGTTTTCTTATTTTTAGCAGTAAAACCAATTACAGGAAAGTCGCTAAATATTATTCATCATTATGCACCTTGTGTTGTAAAAATATATACAGTATATAAGTTAAATACACTTACTGTATTTTGGAAAAGATCATCACATATATTTAAGTAAATGTGTCCTGTAATAACCAGCTGAGACACACTCTAAACCCATAAGTTGTTTTAACTCAAATTAATTAAGTCTGTTTTACATAAAATTGGATATTTCAACACATTATTCAACTATTGTGAGTTAGCTGAACATTTGAGTTATTTGAATTGAGCCAATAACTGAGTTATAATAACTGAGTTTAGTCTATTACCATTAACAGCCTCTTTTCCACTGGCTTCTGTCACAATCTATTTGCATACTGGGTGTCCAACACTTCCTGACACTCACCATCAGTGTGTAGTGATTCCAAAGCAGGCTAACTTAGGTGTTAGGAGAGTAGGTGCTCTTTAAAGAGCTCTGTCTTCAGGAGTTTATTAAAGATAGTGAGGGACGCTCCTGATCTGGTAGTGGAAGGTAGTTAGTTAGAGGTGTTAGGAGTGTAAGTGCTCTTTAAAGAGCTCTGTCTTCAGGAGTTTATTAAAGATAGTGAGGGACGCTCCTGATCTGGTAGTGGAAGGCAGTTAGTTAGAGGTGTTAGGTGAGTAGGTGCTCTTTAAAGAGCTCTGTCTTCAAGAGTTTATTAAAGATAGTGAGGGACGCTCCTGATCTGGTAGTAGAAGGTAGTTAGTTAGAGATGTTAGGAGAGTAAGTGCTCTTTGAAGAGCTCTGTCTTCAGGAGTTTATTAAAGATAGTGAGAGATTCTCCTGATCTGGTAGTGGAAGGTAGTTAGTTAGAGGTGTTAGGAGTGTAAGTGCTCTTTAAAGAGCTCTGTCTTCAAGAGTTTATTAAAGATAGTGAGAGATGCTCCTGATCTGGTAGTGGAAGGTTGTTAGTTAGAGGTGTTAGGAGAGTGGTGTCTGGCTAGAATTGTCTATGAAAACAGATTCTAGCAGAAATCTCATTCACGTTCAATGCAAAAGACCCGATACACATATCCTATACATCAATGCAGCATTCTTCATTCTCCATTCCACAATAAACTAGTTCCTGTTCCATGACATTTGGAACGTCTTCTTTCTTTTACTTTAGTCTGAAGTTCAGACCCAGAAAAACCCTAAAACGTACTGACTGCACTGTAGGTGATGAGATTCCGCAGATCCGAGGAGCTGACTGACTGCTGACCTTTGCAGCTACCCTTTAAAAGTCCTATTATGTGAAGAGCAAGAGTATTTCAAAACGGTCTTCCCACCAAAATTCACAATACTGTAACTACAGGGCAGGCCAGGGAGTCTGAATCTCAGGACCCTGTTAAGTTAATTTCATTGTCTTTCCTACAAAATAGCATATTTGATTATACTCATTATGTTCACTGAGAGCTTTGGACCTTAAGGACTGGGACTATGAACCACCAGGGCAATGAATGCAAGTGTTCAGTCAAGTAAGAATAGTCTGTAAGACTTTACAGTATGGATACACATAATTTACAGCAGTTATGGCAGACTATCTCAACTAATTATTAATTGACATTTAACATTGTCAAGACATGTCTCTCGGCTAATGTATCCTACTCATTGTAAAAATGACCTTGTCTGAAAGGTTTTGGCAAATATGATCTCTTTTCTCTTGGGTAGAGAGCCTCATAGACACATAGTGTGTGTGTGTGTATATATATATATATATATATATATATATATATATATATATATATATAAATATTTGGGTGTTTGCCACAGCCATTTCAGTTTAATATATCTAATAACTGATGGACACAGTAATATTTCAGGATTGAAATAAGGTTTATTGTACTAACAGAAAATGTGCAATATGCATTAAACCAAAATTTGACCTGTGTAAAAGTATGGGCACCCTTATCATTTTATTGATTTGAATACTCCTAACTACTTTTTACTGATTTACTGAAGCACAAAATTGGTTTGGTTTCCTCATTGAGCTTTGAACTTCATAGCCAGGTGTATCCAATCATGTGAAAAGGTATTTAAGGTGGCCAATTGCAAGTTGTTCTCCTATTTGAATCCCCTCTGAAGAGTGGCATCATGGGCTCATCAAAACAACTCTCAAATGATCTAAAAACAAAGATTGTTTGACATAGTTGTTCAGGGGAAGGATACAAAAAGTTGTCTCAGAGATTTAACCTGCAGTTTCCACTGTGAGGAACATAGTAAGGAAATGGAAGACCACAGGGACAGTTCTTGTTAAGCCCAGAAGTGGCAGGCCAAGACAAATATCAGAAGGGCAGAGAAGAAGAATGGTGAGAACAGTCAAGGACACTCCACAGACCACCTCCAAAGAGCTGCAGCATCATCTTGCTGCAGATGGAGTCACTGTGCATCGGTCAACAATACAGCGCCCTTTGCACAAGGAGAAGCTGTATGGGAGAGTGATGCGAAAGAAGCCATTTCTGCAAGCACGCCACAAACAGAGTCGCCTAAGATGGGCTTTTGTGCTTTTGCTTATCTCAGGCGACTCTGTTTGTGGCGTGCTTACAGAAACTTGACAGATTGAACGTTTTATGAACATTAACTGTAGCTATCAGAAAATGTTCTACTTAACAAAACTGATTAACTGAGACTGAGTCATGTTTTTTTCTCTACAGTCATTAAAAAAAATGCAATGTCCACACCTAAACAGATTAATTAAAATGCTTAGTTTTGCTCTTTGTTCGGCTTTAGCATTTAGAATAACGCTCATCCTGATCTCCAGACTTCATGCCGGCTTTCCAGCTGTGAGGAGCTCTCCTACAGTTAAGTAGGTGATCTTTCCAGAGCTTCACTAAGCATCTGGCAGGCATAACCCCTGTGCTGTGCCTGGTGACAAATAAAAGAGAATATTGCATCACTTAAACAGTAGCTTCCTGCCACTAAATTCGCCTATTTTTGTGATTACAGCTGAAGTTTATCAACTATTCATGCACGTCCAGATGAATAATGCAGCACTGTGGTAAAAGTGAAGCTCCATTATGGTGGAAGTTAGAAGGCACTTCATGATTTAAACATGGGCTGTGGAGACGTTCTCTTCCATACCTGCTTCATTAATGCCAAAGCTGCTTTATTTGCCAGCATCCTCAAAGTGAACGCTGCCCGTGTGCACTGGTGGGATCATTTTTGACTTTTTCTACGCGCAAAAGGACCGAAAGAAGCTGAGATCTGAGAAAAAAGAGATATGATATGAGAGATCTCATACGGAGCACTCTGGGCACTGATGGAGTGGGAGCACTTCCATTTCAGTAAGCCCCTCTAATGGGATAGCGAGTGTGTTTTTCATAGAAGCCAGAAAAAAGAAAAATTCTCACTGTTCCCAAGTTGTCACATTGGGTTTGGTTTGAGCGACCGGCTTTGTGGAGAAGGACTGTTTGCGGATGATAGCCCCACTGGGAGGATTCTTGGCTAGAGAGAAAGATCTACATCCTGACAAATATGTCAGTCATCCAGAGCAAAACGACCGCCAGGCGCTTTAGCGAAATCTCAGCTCTAATCAGAAATGGCAGATACACTCAGAACACAACTCTTTTTTTAGGGGCTACAAACTACAAAGCCCAAACATGAAGATTACAATAGATTTAGATCTACAGGAGTTGGACAATGAAACTGAAACACCTGTCATCATAGAGCAGCCTGGTGGCCAATCTTCATTAATTGCACATTGCACTAGTAAGAGCACAGCGTGAAGGTTCAATTAGCAGGGTAAGAGCACAGTTATGCTCAAAATATTGCAAAGCACACAACATTATGGGTGACATACCAGAGTTCAAAAGAGGACAAATTGTTGGTGCACGTCTTGCTGGGGTATGTGTGACCAAGACTGTAAGTGATGTTTGTGATGTATCAAGAGCCACAGTATCCAGGGTAATGTCAGCATACCACCAAGAAGGACGAACCACATCCAACAGGATTAACTGTGGATGTAAGAGGAAGCTGTCTGAAAGGGATGTACGAGTGCTAACCCGGATTGTATCCAAAAAACATAAAACCACGGCTGCCCAAATCATGGCAGAATTCAATGTGCAGCTCAACTCTCCTGTTTCCACCAGAACTGTCCATCGGGACAAAAAATTATTGTGGTCTAAAACCAGGTGTTTCAGTTTCAGTGTCCAACCCCTGTATGTAATTGTGGTAGGAATTATTATATAGTGAGAGACTTACAGTGGCTTATAAAAGTATTCATACCCCTTGAACTTTTTCACATTTTCTAACCTTACAACCATTGACTAAAATGTGGTTTCCCATTGAGATTTTAAGTGATAGACAAACACAAAGTAGCACATACAGTAATTATGAATTGGAACGTGATACATGGTTTTCAAAATTTTAATACAATCAGGGCTACAGTGGATTGGTTTAGAATAGTTTAGAATGGCCCAGTCAAAGTCCAGACCTCAATCACATTGAGCTGTTGTGGCAAGACCTGAAATTTGCTGTTTACAGTCGCTCTCCATCCAACCTGGCTGAGCTTGAGCTTTTTTATAAAGAAGAATAGGCTAAAATCTCAGTCTCTAGATGTGGAAAGCTGGTAGAGACAAACCCCAAAAGACTTACAAATCTCAATAAACCTAAAAAAACAAGCCACGATATATTTGAATCATGTTACACATGTAGGCCAATGTAGTGTTTGGTGTCTTGCCGAGGGATTCTCAAAAAAAAGGCTGTACTTCTTTCCAATTGTTTGCAATGTTTGGAAATCCAGCTATCTTCCTTAACCTGTAATGGTCAACAGTCATTGCAGTTTTTGAATCAGATTCTCTGATTTTGCTATTTATAGGTATTTGTTTGAGTAAAATGAATATTGTTGTTTTATTCTATAAACTATGGACAACATTTCTCCCAAATTCCAAATAAAAATATTGTCACTTAGAGCATTGGTTTGCAGAAAATGAAATGAGAAATTGCTGAAATAACATAAAAAATATGCAGAGAGCTTTCAGACCTCAAATAATGCAAAGAAAACAGGTTCATATTCATAACTTTTTAAGAATTTAGAAATCAATATTTGGTGGAATATCCCTAGTTTTTAATCACAGTTTTCATGCATCTTGGCATGTTCTCCTCCACCAGTCTTACACACTGCTTTTGGATAACTTTATGCCACTCCTGGTGCAAGCAGTTCAGCTTGGTTTGATGGCTTGTGATCATCCATCTTTCTCTTGATTATATTCCAGAGTTTTTCAATTTGGTAAAATCAAAGAAATTCATCATTTTTAAGTGGTCTCTCTTATCAACAGTGTCATTAGTTTTTCTTCTTACTCCAGTTCATTACTTGCTTGTGTATGCACAGTGGTTTAAAAAAAGTATTTTAATGTGTGAGGCAATGGCAACCTGAGCAAAAAGAAAATGTACTTTTTAAATGATAATTTAATTTGACCTTGAATGAGGCAAGTGAGACCTGCAGTTCTTTAAATGTTGTTCTGGGTTCTTTTGGGACCTCCTGGATGGGTTGTCCATGCCCTTTTGGAGTAATTTCGGTCAGCCGGCCACTCATGGCAAGGTTCACCAGTGTTCCATGTTTTCTCCATTTGTGAATGCTAGCTCTCACTGTTGTTCACTGTGACAATATACAGGCAAAGTTGTTGAAATGGTTTCCTCACTAGACATTTAAAAAAAAACTAAGTGAGTGAGTGAGTGAGTAAGAGAAAGAGAGAGAGAGAGAGACAATAACAGAGGGAATGAGTGAGGCACTAAGATAAGGAATGATGGACGCATTGGCAGAGGAGGAAAGTGGGTAGAGGAGATAAATGAAGAAGATGAATTAATAAATGAAAGATACCCGTCATCTATCTACTGTGTTATGTTCTGGAGGAGCGAGCAGGAAGCATAATAATAAAGAATTTCTTTCCCAGCGATGTTCTTCACGCACCTTTCACTATGCATCACACACACAGGTGAACGAGGGAGGCGTGGATGAAGTGAAGGTGCAGATTGGTATTCACTTTCAATCCCAGCGTCTGCAAGAGGAAAAAAAAAAGATACAAGTATATATAAAAATAAATAAAGTCAACATATTCGGTTCCACGACAGCGAAGAAAAAAAAAACGAGGAGAATGAATAGAGTCATTTAGTTGTCATTGATTTTAAAACAGGAGGCATTGATTTTAGGAGACCTTTCGCAGATGGAGATATCAGAAACATAAATATAGTGGAGCAGAATGGGGAATCATATTTCATTCCCACTTCTTATCACACAATAAAGAAATGAATCAAAGCTGAAGCTGTCCTACATGCATTTGATTTCATTTCAAGCTTCTGATTTTCTCCTTTGTTAACAAACATACAGAAAAAAATGACAGCTAATATAAATCAAATATTAAAGTTGATATGTTAATTAATTACAGGCTGACAGACAGACATAACAGATGTCTAACACAATAATGAACACACTAAACAGCAGTGGAGTGCAGTGAATATAGTGGGTACCCCTTCTGCAACCCCCCCCCAACCCCCCAGTCCGCAGCCCACCCCCTCACCCTGCCGGCAGACCGACACATAGATAAATATTACAATAACTACATATTCTCTGTCTTGACTGAGTTATATTACTACAAAAGTGTACAATAGACCACAACAATAAATGCTTAATTTTCCTACAAGTACAACCGTTCAACAAATATCACTCATTTGTATTATTGTCTACAGTACACCAGAGCAGCCAATACATTAAGTACACACAAAAACTCAACAGTCAGGCGGCCTTTTGTTGTGAATTAGTTTCACATTGAAGGACAGCCTTTAAAAAGGTTTTTTAATATGATGTGACACAATATCTGTCTCATTTGCAGTCGCAATTCCATGATAGTTAACTAGCTAACTATTGAAATAATCCAGCATCCAGTGCTCCATTTATGACTAATCAGTGCGTAACACCTTCACCACAGCACTGAGAAGGGGTTACACAGCTATAGCCCCGCCCCAGAGTGAAAATCATGAATTTAATTGGTGAAACTGTCCTTCAACTTTGCTAATAGATTCATTACTACACCCTTCTTAAAATCAGGAGAAGGGGCACGCAGTCACGTTGGGGCAGAAGCCATTTTAAAAAGCTTTCATTGGTTAAAACCGCTGTCAGTCAAGATAAGAGTAGCAACTAAAAAACACAGACTATTGCTTTAAATTAGTTGCTGTTTTTTATTTTAATTAATTTATAAAATAAATTTCTTACACTTACAATAGCTTTGATATATATTTATGTCTAAAAATTATGTAATTATTTACATGCACTTATTGTCACCCTTCTCTGAAGGGTTAGAAGGGCCTCACTGCACACCACTGCAAAACTTACCTCCCAGAAGATAACTACTGTTTTGCTGAGGAAGCTGAAGATAAAGGTGATAGACTGGTCAAATATGTTCAGTATGTTATTAGACCTAAAACCTATTGAACATCTGTGGGGCATCCTCACACAGAAGTTGGAGGAGCTCAAGCTCTCTAACATCCACCAGCTCTGTAATGTCTTCATGGAGGAGTGGAGGAGGATTCCAATGAAAACTGTGAAAAGCCCAGAGAGCAGTAATGGTGATAGTGGTCACACAAAATATTGACACCTAAGGCACAATTTGTCCATTTTCACTTTTCAGCGGTGTACCCACTTTTGTTGCCAGCAGTTTAAATATAATGGCTGTTTTTTCAGTTATTTTGAGGCCACAGTACATTTACTTAATATTATATGTAGTTGTACAAGTTGTACACTGAATACTTCACATTGAATCAAAACAATAATAATAATCACATTAATTACAAGTAATAATTTACAAAGATGTGATGGGTGTATTCACGTCTGTGATATACTGTATATAATGACATAATAAATAATATAAACCACAAAAAATACAATTATTTAAATTTGAAAACCACAAAAACAACAAATTGACATAAATAGGCAAAAAACAGTGAATCTGAAAAAAAAAAGTTTATTATGAGTATAAATAAAAATTTTTATGAAAATTAAATAATCAAATAAAGAGAAAACAAATCTAATTTGAAGAAATTGGGTTTACAACGCATGTTTAATATCAAATCAAATACACATTAAGTTAAGAGATTAAACTGTAAACAATAAATATTTGCTCATGGTAAAAGTGACCTAGCTATTATCTCATGATTACACAGTACTTTATTATTATTATAATAATTTCAGTGTTTTTTTTTTTTCAAATAAAGATTTTAAATGTGGGCATCTTTCTCTCTCTTTCTCTCTCTCTCGCCCTCTCCCTCTCTCTCTCCCTCTCTCTCTCCCTCTCCCTCTCCCTCTCTCTCTCTCTCTCCCTCTTCCTCGCTCTCTTCTATTAGGGTGCTTTTTTTCATTAGTGCAGGCCTGAGCCATAATGAGCCCAACTCTGATAATCTTCTTCAATTCAGTCCTTTCACTCCCTCACTCCTGTGTGTGTGTGTGTGTGTGTGTGTGTGTGTGTAAGTGTGTGCACGTGTGTCATTGTGTCTTCGGGAATAAAACTCCCATACCTTCATTCCACATGAGACAAAGCAGAGCTGTAAAAGTGTGTGTGTGTGTGTGTGTGTGTGTGTGTGTGTGTGTGTGTGTGTGTGTGTGCGCGTGTGTGTGCGCGCGTGTGTGTACGTGTGTGTCAGGCTCTAAGCAGAGATCGTCTCCAGTGTGAAACACATCAGCTCTGACAGCTCCATCACTAAACTCCCCTGCCCTCTCCTCCTCTGCTCCATCAATCACTCTCTGTCTTTCTCTTCCTCTCATCACTCTCTCTCTCTTTTTCTCTCTATGTGTAAAACTCGGTGTGTCCTTGACTCTGATTGGACGATGCATGTGTGTGTTTTTCTGCAGGTGTGCATTGCTTCTGTCTAGTTGTGGTACAGTTCTGCCATCACTTTCTGTGTATCTGTTTGTAGCTGTCTGATGTTGTTTTGTCTGAAACTTCACTCTTCCACCCTACTATATATATATGTATACATACAGCCCTGGAAAAAAATATGAGACCACTTAAAAATGATATGTTTCTTTGATTTTACCAAATTGAAAACCTCTGGAATATAATCAAGAGGAAGATGGACGATCACAAGCCATCAAACCAAGCTGAACTGCTTGAATGTTTGCACCAGGAGTGGCATACAGTTATCCAAAAGCAGTGTGTAAGACTGGTGGAGGAGAACATGCCAAGATGCACGAAAACTGTGACTAGAAACCGGGGTTATTCCACCAAATATTGATTTCTGAGCACTATTTAAGGTCTGAAAGCTCTGCATCTTTTTTGTTATTTTAGCCATTTTGCATTTTCTGCAAATAAATGCTCTAAATGACAATATTTTTATTTTGCATTTCCTTAGTTTATAGAATAAAACAACAATGTTTTAGTGTCATTTTTGGGTATTGGTTCATTTATTGAAACTCTAAGGTAATATTGTAATCAATGAAAAGTAATACATTTCATTTAAACTTTCATTGTTAAAACATTTCCAAAGATCTTCCAATGGAAATCAATGTATATTGATGAAATTACATAGCTCACAGTCAGCTATTGATGGAATTAAACACATCCACTGGAGGTGCTTGATATCCAGATTCCAGGATAAATCTGGAACCTTGTTCTTTAAACCAGCTCATAAGATCTCTACTATTAGAACTGCTTTCTTCAGAAGGAGAAATTCCTGTTCCATGTCACTGTAATTCTGTTTACCTGCATCTGTTCTATTATTGTACAGTAAATCTCTTGTATTGCTGAGAGAAATGCTGTTAAATGAAGTGCTTAAGTGCTGAAATGTCTGCACAGTACAGTGTGTACTGTTCTGGAAATTAGGCATGCTCAAAAAAAGAACACACATTATAAGCACACTGTGCTCACTTTCCCTCCGTTAATGACCTCCATTTATCTGATTATGCTGCGTCATCTCGAGAAACAAAACTTTACTCAACTGCTGTTTTCACTGTGCTCTCTCCATCTGTTCACTTAGTTTTTACAGATCTGTAAAAGCATGTTTTTAGCATATTTGAGCATCACATACTTACAATATAATAGCATAATAGTTACAAGCACTATGTTGATATTTGTTGGTTCATATCGACCAAACATTGAAGTAATAACATTAGAATAACATGTTAGTAAAATAATAGTAATAACGAATCACTAAAGCCATGTAATAACAGGGTATCAACAATAGTTAAAATTTATGTTAACTGTAATAACACAGTAATACCAATGTAATAATTCTGTAATAACATAGTAAGAGTACAATAGTAATAACATGGTTATAGCAGCATTGTAACAATGTTGTAATAACATGATGCAAGCGCAATAAAAATAAAGTTTGTCTGTTTTTCTTTTTGTAGTCTTGTCTGTATTTAAATTCTTTCTTATGTTTTACTAAATGGAATTTAATCCTGTTTCTAGCTGTTTAGACTATCAAAAATCAATCTCATTACAATCTAGATATGCAGAATTCGTATTTGGGCCAGCAGTCTAAACATATAGAGCCTATAGAACATTTTTTATTAAAGCTTTATGCACTTTTATGAACCTTCCCAGGAGTGGCCGACCAAAATTCTATTCTATTCCAAGGGCATGGACAGCTCATCCAGGAGGTCACAAAATAACCCAAAATAACATTTAAAGAACTGCAGGTCTCACTTGCCTCAGTTAAAGTAAGTTTTAACGATTCAATAACAAGAAAGACACTGGTCAAAAATGGTACACAGCAAATTTCTGGAGTTCGAAAATCTGGAGTTGTGTGAAAGTGTTAAATTGTGTGAGTTATTCTCCAGCTTAAACTACAAGTTGAGTTGAGGGGAACTCTTTGGTGGTGTAGTTTTTCAGAGTTTATTCCAAGACGTTGAGGAGAGTGACTGAACTCTCTAATGCGCGTGTCCTCCAATCCCAGCTTACGATCAGTGTGACGTCTTGCCCACCAGGGCAACTCTCAGGAAGTTTTTCCAAAAAACAGAATGTACTGTGTATCCATGATAGAGTTACAAGGCAAAAAACACTGCTGGCCAAAAAAGAACACAGCAGCCCATCTCACATTTGCCAAAAAAAAAAAAAAAAACATCTTTTGATTATGCACCCTTACCGGAACTCTCGCACACCACTGATCATGTGACGCTGTTCCCACTCACCCAGCTTTTGATTGCTTGCACTTGCTCACCTGTGTATATATACCCCTTACTTCTGTTTGTTTCCTTGCTGAGTATAGTATCAAGCTCTCTAGCTCTAGTACACCATGTTTCCTTGTTTTGCCTACCGTTACCAACACTTTTCATTTCTGATTTCCAATTTGCCTTGCTTCTTCTACTGATTGGCTTGATTTACCAATTTTTTTTGTATACTCACTTTACCTTAGCCTTTCCTCTGATTTGGATTTATAATGTTTGACACTGGACTGCTTGATTTTCCTTTTTGGTATGTGATTTATGTATGCTGCCATTTGGTTATTGACCCTGCCTGTCCTTCACTATGCCGTTTTGTTATTCCCTTTAATAAATACTGTGTTTGGTATCTGTGAGGGTCCGTCTTGTTCCTGGTCTGCATGACAAGTAATGTAACCCGTTTTAAAGTGAGGCAATAAATTAATCAATTTTAGTTTCTTTAGCATGCCATCTGTTTCTTGTACTTAAATTCATCAGAGCTCAGAACAATGAAAATAGTTAAGAAAAATTATATTTAAAGATATGTTTACCTGTTCATGACTCCGGTAGACATTGTGCAGAAAATAAACTCATGGTAGAAGATTTTTGTTTCCAGCTGTTTACCCTGCTGCTTCTTTCTTCTTCTTGTAGTCAGTATATCATCATAACCGCCTCCACCATCTCACCATGTTTGTTCTTGTCAGTAACTTTTGACTCTGAAGTGCACTCAGAGCAGAGCAAGCGTTCCCTCATTTCATTATCTCCACTCTTCTGATTATGCTGCATCACCCAGAGAACAAAACAACAACACTGACTGCTTCTTTTTAACTGTCTCCATCTGTTCATTTACTTTATTTACAGACCTAGAACATTATTGAGCAGCTCATGCTTACATTTTTTAGCAGAAAAGTTCTGAATTATATGTGATTTTGCATGCTGTCATTTTTTTTATATATAAAACAAATACTGAAACACAGAATGTTCCAGTTTAGGAAAAAAAATGTATATACGGCTCTGAAAAAATGAGGAGTTCTTTTATTTATAAAATATTTTATTTGTAAACAAATACAAAAAATACAAATACAATAAGTATGAAAGTACAAACATACAGTCAGTACTGTGGAGATGATGTAATGGCAGTTGAACACAGTAGACAATGAAAACCAGTTGATGTGCATATAAAGAGGGTATCTGATGCCAGCCATACAAAAAGTGCAAATACACAGTTGCAGTGCAAGCTTGTGCAAAATCTACTAGTGCAAAATAATGTAATGTAAAAGGGCACCTCTGAGAGTGTGTCTGCTGAGATAAGGGGTGTGTCCATATAGTGAACAGAGTGGCCAGAGTGAAAAAGTGTCACAGAGTCTTCAGTTTGCTGTGCTGTGAGGAGTTGAACAGTTTTATGGCCTTAGGGACAAAAGACTTTCGGAGTCTGTCGGTGGAGCAGGACTGGGACAGCAGTCTGCCACTGAATGAGCTCCTCCGCCTGGTGATGGTGCTGTGCAGAGGGTGGTGAACATTGTCCATGATGTTCAGCAGCTTTTGACATTGGAATCATCACTTCATACTGGCTGAGAACTGTAGTGAAGTTACTTTGTGCTGGATTACTTTCCCCCATGTAATGAGGGTATTTGCCCAGCAAGTTAACTTTTTGTAAAGGGGTTAAAATTTAACTTAGACTAAGAATTAAAATTTACTCTAAATGACATATGGGATTTTAACTCTTGAAAAAACACATAAATAAAAGGTTAATTCCCAGAAAAAGTGTTACATTTACTTTTCCTCTGCCCTGAGGTCTATTTAAGGGCAACATACAGACTGAAAAATTGATTTAAACTCACAGAGAGTTTATTCCAAAAGGCAAAATTTGCTGTAAAGTATTAAGGCTTTACTCCCAAGACTAATAGGAAACAGTAGCATATTCTGACCAATGGCTCGGTGCTATTCTGGAACCTTTTTAAATGAAAAATGAACGGAGGAAAAATAAAAGTCAGCGGCTGGAACAGGAAGCTCTGGAGGCTATCAATCTCTCTCCTCGCCTCTCCTCTCCTCGCCTTCCTTCTCTTCTTCTTCCTCCACTTTCTTCTCCTCTCCTCAACCAGCAGCAGTTAATAAGGAGAGCGCTGTGGAGTATGTCGGGTGAATATTAATAGATAGCCTGCTCTCCCGAGACCCAGTACGTCCCCTTTCAACCTGTCTTCTCTCTGCATGACCTAACCAGTGTTTAAAAGCCATGTGACGAGGTTATTAACCTCTACTTCCGCTCATAGACGGGGAAGGACAAAAGCACTCACCTTAACCTTCATCCTGGCAGTGCATAAACATAGTCCTAACTACAGGCTTACAGGAACGTCAAGGAGTCTTCAAGGCTTTGTTATATTAGAGTTTTGAAGGTCTTAAAGTATAACCCAACTTCAGCTTTGTGTCATCTCTGTTGTGAGCAGATTAGACTGAGAAAATTAGCAAATCAAGGTTGTAGAATGTTTTGTGAGCATTTTTTGAAGAAGTGTGTTTTGTAAGCTTTATTAGCCTAGCATCATCTGCTCTCCCACACAAAAACATGGCATATAGATTTTCATATGTTATGGCTTCTCAAAATTATCTATAGAAACTTTATTTTTGTGTTTCCAGATCATTATTACTATTTACTATTACACTATTACATTTTTATGTTTGTTAGCAGTGTTATATAGCATTTCCTGCTTTAAAATATTTTACTGAGCAAATATTTTCCTACTCAACACCAGGTTTTGCTGATAGATGTCTTTAGTGGAACAATGGTTGATAAGCTGATCATACAGAAAACATATCCTACACTAGTAACCCATTAAACTAAACCAGTGTAAAATGTTATTCCTGAGGCTTTTTCTAAAAAAAAAAACACACACAGAAGACAGAAGGTAAAAGTGGCCCAAGTCTGACTGTCTGACCAAATCCAATTTTTTTTTAGGCTGTTCACAATTTTTTTTTTGTGACACTTTGCTTCACACTTTGTTTATGCATGACTAAGCATTTAGTATATCATCTTATCATTCTGATTATTTTTCAATTATATTCACAGAGATTACTGGGCAAAATCACTACATTATATACTTATAAATTGCATATTACTTCTTTTTTTAACCCTTAGAACTCAGTTGAAGCAAATTGCGTCAAAATTTGCGCATTGTTTGTACAGCTTACTTACTCAGGAATGCGTCAACGCACCAACATGATTCATACATTGTGACAAACAGGGAACCCTATTGTTTCTAAAAAATAGCACTAAGCTCACACTGAACTGAAGTGTTTTTGAGAAATCTATTGTGAAATATACCTGAAGACTAGGCTTACGTTCATATTTACAAGCCTTATTCTTTCATTATAAGCAGCTGATAGTAAATGGGTTAAATCACTTTTATTAGGAAGGAATATTGTCCAAAAACTCTTAACGATCTGCATCCTAGATGCAATAACTATTACTGAAAAGAAAATACTTTGAATTGATTTGAAGTCTGTACATTAATAAATAAGTAAAAAAAAAAGGTGCTGGGTAGAATTCTGTTCAAAATATAAACATGAAGATTTACAAATTCTGGAAGCATTTTCATCACAAATGATGACATTTTTGAGCAGCACAATGTCTTCTGGTATAAAGAAAAACAATAGCATGTGGCTGTCTTGTAAAATAAGTGTGTTATAACAAGTGAAAAGGGAACTGACAAAAATAGAGAAAAAAAAACATGCATGAATGAATGCACGAATTTGCCTTATGTACGAATAAAAACAAACTATCATACATGCAAATCCAGCCTGAATCATTTGGTACGCAGTTTTGGACAGGCTCCTCCAACAACCATGCACACACAGTTTGGATGAAAGAACTTCCTCTGTGCTACATTTTAAATATCTAACATTTTCAGAAACTGGAGCGGTTCCTCATTAAGTTCATTAACACCAAATAAAAAACTAAAAAAGAAAAAGAAAAAAGGGTTAACCAACTTTTGACCTGCATACTGTATGTTACAATTGATTTTGGTCATGTTTGGCCTTGCTAGTCATGCTGGATAACCAGCTTCGTCATGCTGGTCGGTCAACTAGTTTTGGTCATGTTCATTATGCCTGTAAACCATCTAAACAATCAAACTCAAACAAAAGCCTAGTGCTCTTGTTGGTACAGAGCCAAGCTGTTGGACCATCTTAACTAGCTTAAGCCCTACATTAGACATATCTCTCTCTTTCTCAAACACCAACTGAGCAATAAGTAGGACATATTTAGCCTGGGACCATGTGTTCTCTGGGTATTGTTCAGGTACCACACTAGACTGCTCTAAACGAGAGTGAAGTAACCCAGAATAAAAGTATGTGTCTTAACCATGTGTGTTTCTGAGTGCACTCTATCCAGCTGAGACTCCGACATGGCTTCTGTTTCCTCTTTCTCGGGTGAATAAAAAATGCACAGGCTGTGATGCTGGCTTTAATAGGTCCTGGAGGTAATGTCTGTTTTTAAGCCTGGTGTTCTGTGCGTTCTCCAGCAGACAGGACGTATCACCGGTTCTGCAGTCCCTCATCCCGTCCTGGAAGAATCCTAATGGGCTAATCCAGCTGTGTACAGTGATGCAACACATGGCAAGGGCCTCCATTTATTATTTTATTTTTTTTTTGCCTTTAATGTGCTCCGACACCTTGCGCTTAATGGCGGAGCGACTAAACTGGAGCTGTCATATCCGCACTTAACTGGGTCCGGATTAATGCGCACCGAGGCTCTTGCTTCAGCAGTGAACTTTAATTGAAAGTGCTATAAAATTACGCTTCAAACTGCCATTTTGCAAATACTCCCAGTTAAGGCTAACGATAAGCATGTTATTTGCAATTGGCTCACATATTCTCTGTAATTACAGCAATGGTCATCCCTGGCTAACGAGGACTGTTTTTGCTTAGTAATTATCTGCACTGTGATATCAGTCCTTCTCTTTTTTTTTCTTTCAGGAGCTGCAGATTAGTAAGAACAGAATAAAAAGAAAAGTGAGAATTAAATGTCCCAATTAGGTTTTGCATCACAACAAACTGTCAGAACAGCTTCAACTCTAAAGCCCACAACTCTGGAATAACCTAACTAAGTCAAGACTTACTTGTTTAGTTTAGCTTTTGGTAATTAATATTTCCCCTTAGACAAAGCTACAGATCCAGGGGTTCATAAACTGTGCGGAATTGTGGTAAACTGAGATGCTGGTGCTGTTGTTCGTGGTTTGTGGACGGTGGAGTGGGTGGATGCCAGTGTTTCAGGGAGCCTCTGTGTCTATGTTACCTTATGGCTCTCTACCTTAAGTTAGGCTGTTTTATTCAGATTTGTCGGAGCCATTAGCCACACTTTGTTCCACGGTTCTCTATTAATCTAATCAAAACTAATTCTTTATTTGTACTTTCCTCCGAGTTACTGACTGCCCACCTGTCCGACCCGATATCGAGGTTCTCTTGTCCCTCTGTCCAGCCAGACTGATGGAAGTTTCTTTAAGCCATGCTTCTTCCTCACCCACCACAGATCAGCTGCCCATCATCCAGTTTTTACCACCTCCAACAGACTAGTTGCTCACTATCCAATACTAATTACATCAAAGTTTATATGAACTTTCTAACTGCTTCTATTGCTGGTGTTTCTATTCACCTGAATGTATATTATACATATGTGGATGTACAGTATAATGACTTTTTAACATTTATTTATAAGTTGTCCACCCTTATACATTAGCCTTGATAGTACCTGTGAAAGTACATGTAATAGTATAAGGTACATGTGAGCCTTGGTTCCTTCCAAGGTTTCTTCCTCCATCTTCTGAGCTGTATGTTGAATTATGTTCAATGTTTTGGTGATTTTCTGTCCTGCATTCACATTTCTGTTTGTTCCAAAGATGTTCTAACATTTTTTTTTAATGATCCCCGTCCAACAAGTTGGTTTACATTTCTGGGATCCTATCTTTAAAATAAATAGATTAGGCAAAAACTGAAATTAATAGGATTGATCATTGAACAGCATCTCATTTTGGTTGAAAATGAGATGAAAAGATATTTTTCAAATGAATGAAAAGCCTTGTATAAGTCCTCAAGATCTTCAACCACTTTAAAAAAAATACATCTTTTCCCTTTCAACCAAAATGAGATGAGGGAATTTTCTCTATTTTTTCATTGACCTATTGCTGAGTGCTTCTGAGTGCCTCTTTTGTATACTTCACTGTCAAACATTCTACACTCTTAAACTTGAGATATGTTTCTAAGAAAGAAAATGAATGAACAGGAACTCATGCAGAAATGCACTGTATGCATGAAAATGTTCTAAATCTACTAGTTAGTTTTAGATTTAGTGTTAAAATATTCTGTATCAGGGGTATAATTTGAATATACAGTGATTGGGCTTTTTTTTTTTACTTTTTAAAATGTGCCCATCATCTCAGCTTCTGAGGTTCTGAGGTCTCCAGTGCACTCAGAAAGGCTGATTTATAACAGACTAAAGTATCAGGAGCAGGTGCAGTACATGAGGAGCATGGCCTTCATGGCTGCAGCCTGGAAGCGATAAAGCTTGCATGATGATGTTAAAGTGCTGGAGAGGGCGGTCTGCTTCAGGGCCCTGAGGAGCAGAAGTTGGTCCTCAGAGACGGGTCCTGGAGCAGCTCTGCACTCGCTGATATTTCAGGAGCTTCAGGATAGAATCTGCAGATTATTTACAGCCCAAGATACAAAACACAGCTCAGTCGATAGCAGCGAGACGGGGATCTACAGTATCTACATTATCTCCCAAACGTGAGTACACCACCAGTGTTTTATTTCATCTTTTCATGGTTCCAACACTGATCATCAGTAAATTTGTAATCAGTAAAATGCTTTTTATTTGTAAATCAAGGGAGCAGAGTCTGGAGGAAGAGTGGAGAGACACACAGTTTAAGCTGCTTGAGGTCTTGTGTGAAGTTTCCACAATCAGTGATGGTTTGGAGAGACAAGACATCTGCTGGTGTTGATCCACTGTGTTCTACCAAGTCCAAAATTAGGGCAGTGTTTTCCCAGACAGTCGTATAGCACTTCATGCCTCTCTCTGCTGACAACTTTTATGGCATTACAGATTTCATTTTCCAGCAGGAAGCTGCTTGAGGTTTAGTGTGAAGTTTCCACAGTCAGTGATGGTTTGGAGAGACATGTCATCTGCTGGTGTTGATCCACTGTGTTTTATTATTAAGTCTAAAGTCAGTGCAGTTTTGTTTTCCAGGAAAATCTTACAGCACTTTAGGCTTCCGTCTGCTGACAACTTTTATAGAGATGCGGATTTCATTTTCCCGCAGAACACTTCCCATCCTGCCTAAAGTACCAATTCAAGTCTTATATATTGTTTTAATTTTCTAAGATTTTTGGGTTTTCATCAGCTGTGAGACATAATAATCGACAATAAAAGTAATAAACACTTATAGAAGACTATATATAGAAGACGCTGTGTGTAATACATCTATATAAACATATAGTTTTACGTTTTGAACTGAATTACTGAAATAAAGTAACTTTTCAATGATATTCTAATTTGTTCGAGATGCACTAGTATATTCAACATGGCAAAGCACCTCATGGCAAAGAACTCTCAAAAAGGATGTGAGAAATTGAATTGTTGCTCTCCACAAAGATGGACTAAGCTCAAAGAAGATTGCTAACACTTTAAAACTGAGCTGCAGCACAGTGGCCTTGGTGATTTAGTGCTTTTCCAGGACTTTATTTTTAGTGTTCCAGGATTTTATGTTTTGTTCCATGAAAAGATATTTTAAAAAATGTTCGGCTATATTTTGGGAGATAGATACCGTATGCAGCGTTTTGTGTTTCACGATTGTGTGTGTGTTCTCAGTGTGTGTTCTCTCTGGCTGATGAACAGCCGCTCTCTGAGCTTTGGCAGAGTTCAGGGAGATGGGGCCAAAGATGGATCTTGGCTGCTTGGAGCTCCACACTGACTTCAGAAGCTCAGCAGCAGTTAATGTTGTATTAGCAGCGGGAGGTTCTGGTGCTATCTCTGGCTGCAGCGTTGACTTGGTTGCCAATCAGCTACACACACCTTTGCCTCTCACACTGGGTGTTCTCTTAAGAAGCTTCAGGAGGAGTCTGCTGGGATTGATTGTTGACAGGCCTGAAGAAGAAGATACACCGAAGTTGAAACTTTCTGAGCTTCTGAAAGAACTTGTTGGGACTTCTGGGTGGGGTGACTGTCTAAGAGCATTTTCAAAACTAAAAAGCACCAAAGTGTGAAGTAAGGTTTATATGTTTGTTACAATGTGTACAGTAGAATTGGTCTGGTTAGTTTTGGTTTGAGTTAGCAGACTTTGATAGAAGTTTGATAAATTCTATTGGTATCACTTATTGTACATGGACCGCATCTCCTTTTAGAAGACATTGATTGGTTTTTGGAAGGGTGTGCATCAGATATTGGAATGTAGTCAGTTAGGCAAGTTTCCTTTCCAGGTGTTGTGCCAAATTATGCCTCCCCACCGGTGTCCAAGCCCCCCTTTTGGAGTGCACTTGTGTCACACAGAAGAATGAGCAAAACAGGTTTATCTTGGATTTATTTCATTTCTGTTTAATAATGAGGGTTAATCTACAGTTACAGTAGATACAGGAATCAGGAGCATTACCTACTGTATCCATACATGCATACTGCTGTGTGATGCAAGTGCATGCAATGTGGGGTCAGATACCTTCACAACACTGGCTCTTTTTTCTTATTCTATTGTTTAATGGGTAAATAAATTCTGACTTAACTTCCTGCAATTGGTATAAACCCCCCAAACTATACAGAAAGTGCTTTTACATGGTTCAGTTGAACCTTCAACTCTTTTGGTCAAACCAAATATTGGTCCAAGACAGTTTTTTACACCTACTGTTTTGGTTCATACCAAACTGAAAAGTCTGCAGGTCTGGACCAGGTAAGGTAGGTGTAAAAAGTGTTAGGCCTTTAGATATATCACAGCAATGTGTGGCCTGCAATCTACAAAGATCTGATTTGAGTAAAGGGCTGGAATTCTGTATCACTGAGATCACTTTAGATTGACTGCTTGTAGTTTGTGTTTTATATGCGTTACATCTCAGAATTTCAGAACAGTATATTTATCAAAACTGTGAAAAAATATGAAACATATGCAGTTATTTAGTAAACAAAAACTATTAGACAAACTATAAAAGAAAATGTTTTATATTTTAGATTCTCTAAAATAGCACCTCCTGCTTAGATGACAGCTGTCATGGTGTTTTTTCTTCTCTCATGTTCGTTTATTAAGCTTTCTTCTTTGTGCCTGTGTTTTTTCCCCAAACGCTTCTGGGGTTTCTGGGACCTGTGTCAATCATGACCATCTGTAGCTCCACCCCCTCATTATCTGTTCCAGTTTCCCGTTTCCTGTCTCCATCCTTGTGTATTTATAGCCTTTTTGTTTCTGTGTTCAGCGTCGGTTCTTGTATGTTTTATTGTCAGTTCAGGTTGTGTGTCTGTTTTTTTTTAGCTCCTTGTTGCTTTATTTTTAGTGATTCTCAAACTTTTTCTATCATTCCCCACCTCAAACAAATCACCCAAACAAAATAGTGATACAATTCAAATGCAAGTTTAAACTTTTATAATTTCTTTAAGTAACAGGTTAACATAATACCACCCTATACAACATTAACATCCATATTCAGAAATGCAGAAAATTGGCCTACTAATTTAATTATTCTTTAGTTTCTCATTTTTATCTGTGCAAAATTTATTTAGGAAAGGCAGATAAACAAATGGCTATGTCTTATGACAGCATCAGTGACTGCAATGAGCCTGTTTTGCACAACACATTTTCTTAAAATGAGTTTGCATGCTTGATACTGCCACTCTCATTTCATGCTCAACCTTAAGCTGAGATCTGTAATTTGTTTTCAGTGAAGGATTTTGAGATAGAAAGTTAGTATTTGAGATAATAATTTAGGATATTGAGATAAGTCAGAATTCTGAGCATTAAAAAGACTTTAAAAATGTTAATTTCTTCCAATTCCTTGCGCCCCACTTGCAATACCCATGCGCCCAACACTTTGAGACACGCTGCTTTGGTTTATTGTTTGTTTATCTAGCTTTCTTTAGTTTTCTATGGACCCAGCAAGTAGCTTATTGTTTGGGTCCAGGTGGTAGAGTTGGTATACAGTGAATAGCCCTCTTTGAGTAAAGTTCTAATCCATGTTATAGCAATAAATACTTAGCTAAGAAAAAAAAAACTTTAAGAAATTAAGTTCAATCAATCAGAAAAGAAAATCAAGAATTTTGAAAGTATCCTTAAGGGCAGTCACAAGGACCATCAAAAACAGTATGATGAAACTGGCTCCCATTAGGACCGCCCCAGGAAAGAAAGAGCAAGAGTTACCTCTGTTGTACAGGAAACCGCAAGTTACCAGCACCCCAACTAAGCGCACCTAAATGCTTCACAGTGTATTTTGGTTTGTTTAACATTTTTAAGTTGCTACCTGATTCCTTATGTGTTTCTTTATAGTCTGGATGACTTCAGTATTCATTTACAATGTAGGAAAAAAAAAAACTATAACATTAATGGAAAGGTGTGTCCAAAACTTTTGACTGATACTGTATACAGAGTGGATGCATAGGCATGTTTGTTGCTTTTCCAGATGATTGCTCAGCCGTGATGATGCACATCAGCAGCACGGTCTGACCCAGAGTTACCATGGTAATGCTCAGTCTCAGCTCCTTCCTTGGTAAATCCGAATGATTGATGAAGTGTGAAAGCAATTGTTATGGTGTCTCTGTGTGTGTCAGAGACAGAGAGAGAGAGAGAATAGCACAGTGGGATGACCAATATAATCAGAAAAAATTATGTTTTTTTATCCCACTTTCCTCCCCAATTTAGCTATGCTGATAATCCCATCCATACTATTTTTAGCTATACTCCCACTATCATTAGCAGTGTCCCAACACCAGGAGAGTGAGGACTAGCACACGCCTCCTTTGATACATGTGAAATTCCGATAAACCTCCTCTTTTTGAACTGCTGCTGAAAAGTCAGCACGCTCTGAGGAAAGCGCAGCGACTCCAAAACGTCAGCCAACAGACGCCTTGTGCGATTGACATCACCCTAGAAGTGATGTGGGGATACAGCGCCATCCACCCACCTACAGAGAGCATGGCAAATTGTGCTTTCTCGGGGCTCTGGCAAGCTGCATTACCGGGATTCAAACCAGCAAATCTTCTGATCATGGGGGTGTAGGGCCTTAGACCATATAGTATAGCTATAGTATTGCGAAACTATCAAACCTGACTGAACTGGAGATGTTTTGTAAAGAAGAATGATCTAAAATACCTTCAACCAGAACCCAGACTCTTATTGGGAGCTATAAAGGAGGATCTACTAATAGTACTGTAGTCATTTTTCTGTTGGGGTGCCCAAACTTATATGCCTGCCTAAATGTGAATTATATCACATACCAATGTGTTCGTCTGCTATATGATGTATTTAACTGAAATTGCTGACCTGAACAACCAATGGTTTATAAGGGAAAATTCTGAAAATTATCAAGGCTGCCCAAACTTTTTCAAACCACTGTAAAGCTACTTTAAATGTGTGTGTTTTCTTTTTTTTTTTTTTTTTCTTTTTTGCAAAATGGGTGAGTGTTTGGGAGGTTGTGCAGAGGGGTCTGATAAATTGCTTGTTTGTAAAAGTAAAAGCTCAGTTGCCGTGAGCCAAATTACCACACTACTCTGGGTGGTGTTAAATATGCACAGCGTTTGCTAATGAATGCACTTACCCAAGCACAGACAGTAAACAACAGGTCAGCAAATTGAACATATACTCCAAATACACTTACTTACAGCAACACAGATCCCATCCAGATTCACCTCTTCTATCTTTCAGTGGCTGAAGAACTATCTATCATTTCCACAGCGTAACTAGCTGGACAGAAAGCTATTACAGAAACCTATTATACAAAAGGAAGTGCAAGAAATGGCCCTGCGAGTGCCACTGGGTAATGATAACCATCGCCGTGTAGAAATTTCAAATCTTATGTACACAGCCAACAAGCCTGAATCGCAGAAAACAGGAAAACCTGATAATGAAATACATGAAGCATGGAGGTATTATGATATTGTGGTCTTCTCTTACTTTGTGGAACTCTGAAGACATTCAGATTTAGATTATGAATATGTAGGGAGAGTGCAGTGCTTTGGGCATTATTTCCTTTTGCTCTGGAATGAATGGAATGAATGAGGTCCAAGAGAAGGTCAATGGTAACTTCTGTGTTTGTATCTTTAAAATGGTAACTTTACAAGATAACTTTCAAAGGATTTTAACATAAAATATTTAATCTCAAGCAAGTTTGAAACATTTCTATTAGTCCATTCAACAAAACCATTGGGTACTAGTGCTGACTGGTATGACCATAAATGTACATCATGATATTTTTCAAGATTCTGATGGTTTCATGGTATATGTCCTTTTGGTCATGTTCCTTTACCATCCGCAGCCTGAGTCTGAGAGCGCACATTTGGCCCTACTCTCTGGGTAAAGTAGATGATGCGGTCTTTCTACATCACTTCTAGTGTGATGCTGGTCAGTACAGGCGTCTGCTAGCTGACGTATCAGAGGTGGGGATCTGGCACTTTCCTCAGAGCATGCTATTGGCTACACAGTGATGCTGCATTGGCAGTTTGATAGTTTATATAACAGAGGTATGTGCTAGCTTTCAACCTCCCAGCATTGTGGACTTTTCTAGTGATAGCAATGGAGTTAATTTGTAGAAGGTTTGGAGAATTGTCTCTCCAAATAGGGCAAAAATGGGATAAAATTAATATTTAATATTAGTTTTAAAAAAGTGGGTGAGGTTCTTGTAGATCATGACAGTAAATGCTCAGTCAGCAATCTTATGATCAGGTTTAATGATGCTGCATTTCATTCCCCTCTGATGGCAGATGTTGGAGCTGGAAATTAGATCACGTAAGCTGACGACAATCCTGGTAAACATTTAGATAAGTGTACACTAATTCAGAACATTTCCTACAACATACAGGGTTTGGATAATGAAACTGAAACACCTGTTTTTTTTGGATACAATCCGGGTTAGCACCTGAACATCCCTTTCAGACAGCTTCCTCTTACAGCATCCACAGTTAATCCTGTTGGATGTGGTTGGTCCTTCTTAATGGTATGCTGGCATTACCCTGGATATCGTGGCTCTTGATACATCACAAAGACTTGCTGTCTTGGTCACAGATGTGCCAGCAAGACGTGCACCAACAATTTGTCCTCTTTTGAACTCTAGTATGTCACCCATAATGCTGTGTGCATTGCAATATTTTGAGCAAAATTGTGCTCTTACCCTGCTAATTGATCCTTCACACTCTGCTCTTACTGGTGCAATGTGCAATTAATGAAGATTGGCCACCAGGCTGCTCCAATTTGGCCATGAAACCTCCCACACTAAAATGACAAGTGTTTCAGTTTCATTGTCCAACTCCTGTACATTTAGTTTACTGAAGAGTTTGGAGTTTACCACAGCTGGTTTGACTGTCATTTACCACAGCTGTGTACTGAAGCATTGTAGCTGAATCCCCTTTAACTGTACACACATTTTATGTATAAAAAAAAAATCCTCTAAAAATCTGAATCAACAGCTAGTTCTGTTCAGACTGAGCCACATTCATGAATGATTGGCCACAGTAACGCCGTTGTGTCTGCCAGAGAACAGGGTTACCATGACAGCAATGCTATCATCATCTTGAATGACCCACATATTCTGGTATACACCCCAGCTTACTTTTCTGAGTTTCACTCATATACTCTCTCACACTGTGAGTCTTTCTCTCTCTCTCTCTCTCCCTCTCTCTATCTCTCTCTCTATCTCTCTCTCTAACACTGTATTGGATCATTAAAGTATACCCACTCGTGTCCCCTGTTGCCAGGCCCAGAAAATAGTCTCAACGTGGGAACCATAACAACTTTCTAAACGCACCAGGCTACAGCTTCAGATAAATTAGATGATTATTATGGATGCCAATTAGATGCAGACAAGAAAGTGGAGGCTAGGGGTTTAGGTCCTTACTTATCGAGCTACTCTAGGATCAGCTTTTGCCTTTTCCATCCTAATGAATGTCAGCTGGGACCTGATTCCAAATCAGCACCGTGGCTCGGAATCACTCGGCCCGACTCTGATAGACTGATAGACGTGCTTTTCCCTTAGCATAGACATTACTTTAAAACACAATATTGAAATGGACTTTATTACCTTCGTTATGACTTGAAAAAAACGATTGCTTTTGGTTAAAATGTGTCCCGTAACCATAGAACAATAATGTTAAAATTAGTAACACCATTATTAACTTATACACATTATAAGTTAATACACAACTTATATACATTAAATATACACTGTATGAGAAGTTTTGGAACCTTAAATTTCTTAAATTTTACAACATACAGGGGTTGGATAATGAAACTGAAACACCTGGTTTTAGACCACAATAATTTATTGCCTCGACGGACAGTTCTGGTGGAAACAGGAGAGTTGAGGTGCACATTGAATTCTGCTGTGATTTGGGCAGCCGTGGTTTTAGTTTTTTTGGATACAATCCGGGTTAGCACCCGAACATCCTTTTCAGACAGCTTCCTCTTACAGCGTCCACAGTTAATCCTGTTGGATGTGGTTGGTCCTTCTTGGTGGTACGCTGACATTACCCTGGATACCGTGGCTCTTGATACATCACAAAGACTTGCTGTCTTGGTCACAGATGCACCAGCAAGACATGCACCAACAATTTGTCCTCTTTTGAACATTTTTGTCTCTCACGATGTTCACTATGTCAGATTAAGCAGTCATTTTCGTTTGATGTCTTTTTTGGGGAACTGGCAACACTACATGATAGTCAACAACCAATCATCGTCCATGTTCTTGAGTGCGTTTGTAAGTCATCACAGAGGAGGAGCAACAAATCTGACAATCATTGCTATTGGTCAGCGCCAGGGAGTATGTCATGGAGCATGTCAAACTAGATAAGAAATGCTTTTTAAACATAGTTTTCTGCTGTACCCACTTCTTCCCAAATGCGAAACCCACACCAGATTTACAGATTAAAACACAGTGGCAAGCAACAAGTCTTACTCTGTAGCTCTGTATCAGTGAATAGATATGTTTCATAGATTAGGTCCAAAATGTTATCTCTACTATGCCAGTGGTGGTAATATAGATGGTTAGCAACCTTACTGAAGCATAGTGATTACCTGTTTAGCAGAAAAATAGCCAGTTTATCTATTTCAATGGCTGTAGCTCACTGTTTGTGTGCTGCTGTCTACACCTGGCAACCCTGAGTGTGGAAATGGGACATGGGGGGCAAACTTGCTAAAGCTTTGCTGACAAGAGCTGTTGGTGCTTAAGGTCACATGCTTTCTTAATATCTGTTGATGCATCCTGACCATTTTACTACAGAAAATATATTTCTTAATGCTTCTTTAAAAGGTGATAAAATCTGATGAAACTTCAATTATTTGTAGCATTTGGTACAATAATGGATTAAAACATTATTTTTCTTATGGCTTCTGCGGTTGCGCAGATCTCCACATCAGGGGAAAACTGTGTGTTTTTTGATAAAACACGTTTCTACAGAGAAAACAGACTCATGGTTGGTTCCTCTTGGTAAAAGATCTTGTAATTTGTTACCCAATGGTGCTGATCAATTGTGTAGAGTGTAAACCACACCCACTTAATATTCCCAATTTCAAGACAGGACGTTTGAAGTTTGTAGTGTGAACAGTGTACTGTTCTGACGACTTGTGTCCACCTGGTCTAATACACTCTAACTAACATAGTCTTTATCTAGGAGATAAATTTGTAATAGATGACCATGGTATCTTTCTTTAAACCCATTGAACCAGATATTGCAGTCTAGAATGTAATGCTCATTAAAATGAGCCGATCTGTTCCAACAGACTCTTTTTGTTTGAAGATTTACAATATCCCCACTCTGAGAGCATTAGTTTAAAAAGCATGAATCAGCTTGGCGCTAGATCTGACAGTGCTGTCCGAGTAATTAACGACAATGTATCTTCATTTGCTGAACAATAGCAGTTATATATCCAGTAATAAATGAACTCCCACTCTGACCTTCAACTAGGGAGGTAATCACATGCTAAATATCTACTTCAAAAGTGCTGAAATACGTAAGATGTAGCTGGTGGGATGCCCACATTGTTATACTGCCAATCTTCAGTAACCCCTTTTAAATCTAAGCAGTTTTAAGCAGAGTACAATGCTACCATTCTACACCATAGAGTTCATTTTTCAGATGATCATACAAACTTGCCCACCTCCCCTTTTGCACCAAGGTTACAAAGTTATTTTTAAAGCTGCAACTAACCGTAGCTACAGCTACAGCAAACCACAGTGAGAGCTATTATTCACGAATGTAGAAATCATGAAACACTGGTGAACCTTCCCAGGAGAGACCGGCCTACCCAGATCACTCCAAAATGGCATGGGCAACTCATCCAGGAGAAGAACCAAAAAAGAACCATCCAAAAAAGAACCAAGAGCATCATTTAAAGAACTGCAAGCCTCAATTACCTTAATTAGGGTGAGTGTTATTGGTTTAATATAAGGAAGAGTGTGGGCAGAAATGGTATCCATGGGAACGCTGACCAAAAAGCACACTGTAAATTTGTTTTGAACAATATTGTTTTGCCTTAATAAAGGAAAGTATAATTAAAAAATGCTTTTATATTTACTCAGCTTTTGTTTGTCTGATGTTAAAGGTGTTTTTTTCCCTGTTTCTTAAAAATGTAATGTATGATAAAAAATCAAGAACTAAAGAAATCTGCAGGGGGAAAATATATATTTTTGCTATTTTTAAGGTCTCCTTCTGCTAAAATCCACTTTTTCTTTTTCTTTATGAAATATGTTTAATTGAGTTGTATATGATGCTGCATTAGCTAGTAAAAAAAAATATGCAGAAAAACAAGTGCCAGTGACACCATCTCTCTAGGTAGGAGCTAACAGCGCTAGGAACGGCATGGCAGTTCGTTCCTGTGTTATTTGCGCAAATAACACATCAGTAATATATGTTTTGTCCAGTAATTCAGAGCTAAGGAACAAATGGCTAGAATTTGTTAATAAAACACCACCAGCGAAGTACAATTGAGATAGGTCCGACTCACTACCTTGCAGTGCTGTTAGCCAATCAGAGGTGATATGTTTGCTCGTATGAATATTCATGAGCAAGAGCCGAAATCCAATGCCCCCTCCAGTCTTCCACCTGACTAAAAGCATTTTGGTACCACTTAAGACTTAATAAGACTACACTTATAAAGGGTTTATACATGGTTTATAAATTAGGTTATTAATTATTATTGTTTAGATTGAATATGCTTTAAAGAACATGGATAAGCAGTTACAACACATCAATTGAAAAGACGACAGTGATTCATTGTTTGCTTAGTCATATAAATCAACTTAGTCATTTAGTTTAAGTATTTAAAAAGATCTAGAATTTGACAGTATAAATAAGTGTGGAACCACATTTGAAAATTTTCAGCTCACTGTTGCCATTTTTGTTTGTTATAGATATATTTTTAACTGCTTATTAATGGGTTTTTAAGTAATAATCATTAATAAACTAATTTATGACCATTCATAAAGCCTTTTATAAAGGTAGTCTTATTTTAAAGTGTTACCAGCATTTTAATACTAATTATTTGAATACTCTTTATTTAATACTTTATATAACGTTATCTACTTAGCTAATTAATCTAATGTATTCAAAAATATTTAGCGGTTATTTGGAGTTATTGGAGCCAGTTGACATGGTAACTCTAAAAAGATGGTTACTAAAGTAATCAGACTTGCAGATGAGAACTTCAGAACAAAGCTGAAATGTTATAAAAGTATATTCTAGTGTTATTTAGTGTTTTTTATAGACCAAATCACCTGGTCAATTACCACCAGACATCATTTCACTGCAATTTCCTGTATTTAATAAAATAACGGAGAGCCTGCAGACTTAATGCACAGCTACTATAATACAGGGCAATGGGCAGGAGCTATTATGAGTGCACTGAGTCCATTGGTTTTATATTTATACAGAACAGGGAAATTACTGCGCCTGGTAAATGACTGTGTCCTGAAGCTGCAGACGTTGACTTTAGACTGAACACTGGAGTCTCTTTGTTTAAACAGGACTAGACTTCTGAAGAGTCTGAAAAACGCAATTTAAATCATCATAATTTTCCCTGCTAAGGACAAAACTGTCCTGCCAACTCAAACTGGTCAAGTTAGTTAAGCAGTTTGACCAGTTCAGTTCTATTATTTTTTTATTATATAGCACTTTTTACAACAAATGTTCTCATAGAGCAGCTTTACAGAGATACAGGTCCAAGCCTCGTATAAGTAAGCACAGGGCCGCTGCTAAGGTTTTGGAGGCCCTAAGCATAACTGGTCAGGGACCCCCCCCCCCCCCCCAAAAAAAAAAATAAAAAAACACACACACACACAAACACAAAAGGTTTACGCAAAATTTTACTATTTATTAAAATTACACATGTAACTGAATATTTACAACGTTATAAGTAAGGCCAATAACAGTGAAGAACAGCACAAGAGTACTATTTATAATGTATAAATAATAAATGAAACGATGCATGTCTATTTTAAGCAGTGGACACGTCATTTACACAAGCCAGCCTTAAAGGTTATGAAATTATCGTTTATATTCGTGGTGTATTTATATCAGCCTGTCAAAATCTATAGAGCTGTCTGATCCTGCTGTCATACAGACCATTTGGATAGTGCACTGACGGCATTAGTCAATAGGTAGGCTACTCTGTTTATTAATTTTTTATTAAAGTCACTAAAAATCTTCAAACTACACTACTACTATTTGCAAACGTGCCACGTGCCTTGCAATACCCAGATTAGTTTCTAGTTAAGCGTTTAAAGCTACCAAATCAGCAAAGCCAACGTAACTCAGGCAACACCACTGAACATGAAGTAATCAAAACTATTTAAACCTTTATCATCGAAGTTACTCACCAGAAAGGGATGCATGGGCCTCATCTTTCTGCTTCTTTTTCTTCTTCTCAGCTCCAGACTCAAACCGTCGCTTCATAGTTGAATTACCATTTAGTAGCAACTTCGCGCGGTGAACTTGTCTCCTGCCAAACTCAAGTAGCGTTGCTACTTTAGTTAGGACTAAGGTTGCCAGATAAGTTACGATTTTTCATCCTATTTGTTTATTTTATTTTAAGTTTTTAACTTACACAAATATTGCACTGGACAAGTTTTTGTATAGAATGGCCACATACACTTTAAAAATGGTTAAACATGCGCAAGATTTAGCGCCTCCATGCATTTTTTGATTATTTATTTGACTGGAAAATGTCACATCTGGCAACAACCAACAGAGCAAACCGAGCCGTGCCATTTCAGGCAATAGGGGTGGGGGCATTATATTATGCACAAAAATAATAACGTGCCGCTTCTAAGTAGTAGAGTAGGTGCCCCATGCAATGTTTAAAGACAAAAAAGATGAGCGTATCATAAATAATTCACATTGGGTTTTAAATTTAATAATGTCATAATTTCAACACATTTCATTCTCAGTCAATTTGGCTCCCTGCAACTGCAAAATGGTTGAGGCCTAACGCTGGCTGCGTTGTCTGCGTATGCAGAGCGGCGGCCCTGAGTAAGCACAATACCACAATGATAAAGCCAACAGTAGTGGCCTTAAAAAACTTCCTCATACTAAGAGGAAGAAACCTTGACAGGAACCAAGACTCAGTAGGAGGAACCCATCCTCCTCTGATCGACCTGGACAAAACAAACAAATACAGAACAAAAAAAACAGTAACACTTTTCTATGAATGACATGTCTATTAGACTAAACATACTCATAACATATTATAATGCATTTGTAAGACATTATAAACATGACTTTATAACACTGTTTATTAGGCATTCTGAATTGTAATTGTAATTAATCATAAGCTGTGTTTTAATATATGTTACAGATTCCAGTCTTGTTCTTGCTGTAATTTAACCCTTTGAACCCTAGGCTGTTTTGGTGTGTTTTTTTCTTCATTTTTGTCAGTTCCTCTTTCAGGTCTTATAACACAGTAATTATATCAGACAGTCACATACCCTGAGCTCTTTTACTCCAGAAGCCATACGGCTACTCAAAAATATAATCATTTAAAATGTAAAAGGAAGCAGAATTGTTAGATTTTCCTGGAACTGATCATGTTTTGGTCAAAATTTGACCAAGCGCCTGTTTTTTTTTACTTATTTTTGAATGTCTAGACTTTAAATATATTCACACCTAAGATATATTTTTAAAAATGGTTAGACTAGAGTGTTTATGAGTTGAAAGCATAAGAATATTGATGATAGTTCATTACATGGTTTATTATTACTTTGACAAAATACATGGAGAAACAGCATCAGGCAGATTATTGTTCTTGATAATCTCACCACTAGGATACATGTAGATTAACGTATTAAAAACCTGACACTCAGAGCAGCCTATGCCTTTCATTATTTTAATCAGGACACACAAAGAAAACTATATACAAAAATGTAAACTTTTTACTCTAAATAAATAAAACTGTTCAGTGCAAAATAACTACTTAGTAAAAATGTGCAAGTAAAATAAAAACTATATAAAGTAGTGTGCAGCATAACTAGCTTTAGTTTGAGTAAAGCAGGTAGTTTCACACTTTTTCTGTGGACACTTTTCAGTCATTTACACTGTTTTTAGAAATACTAACTTACGCCCTTTCTACCCATATATGGATTATGTTTATGTGTGAAGGGATTCCTGAGTAATTAAGCTGAGAACACAAGGTACAATTTTGGACGATCCGTCAGTAGGGTTCTAAGGGTTAAAGGAACAGTTAATGTATTTGATTGCCCAGGTACACCACTCCCATTAAATATTACAAAACCCAGGATTGGATCCTGGATTCAAGATGCAGATGTAAAGAACATTCTTTGAGTAATGTGAATATAGAGATAAAGTATTATTATAATAAAGCAAAATAAAAGCAATATTGCCTTTTCTTGGCTGCATCTTTATTAAAATATAATTTAACAAATGAACTATTTACACTTTCATTTTCACTGCCTTTCCCTTTTCACTGACTTTTCTTTTTCACTGCCTTTCCTTCAGTACTGGGAGGAGTATAACAGTACAGTAACAGCCTGCATCTCCCGTGCCCTGGATTTAACCCCCCGCCTGCTGAGTGATTAGTGCAGCAGGAGAGCAGGGGACCCGGGAGAGACAGGTAGAGGGAGAGAAGACTGAGAGGAAGGTGAACAGCGTGTTGACTCAACAACAAAGAGCATTTACGATGCAAGAGCTGCAGCAGGAAGAAGGTGCTGAGCTGCAGTGTGGGTCAGAGGCAGCAGTCATACTCTAACATCACTATCTGACACTCTGAGAGGGATTTTTTTTTTTTTTTTAGGAATTTTGGTGTTAATAAACAAATATAGACCTCAGGATGCTTGAATGTAATACTGGCTTGTAGAAGTGAATGACAGAAGGGTAACCACAAGAAAATGATAGACTAGTTAACTAGATAAATACTAAAATCATCATATGAACTATGAAGCTAACAAATAATAAAATTTTAAGCAAATCAGAATATGTTTAGTTTTATTTTAGGTTCTTTAAAGTAGCACCTCTTGCTTAGATAGAGACAGCTTTGCGTTTCTTGCAACATTTACTCAGTCAGCTTTTTGAGGTACACTGAAAAATAGATTCTTTGGAGCAACGTAAAAAAAATACTCTCATTTGTTACACCTAAATATATTGTTTTTTTCAAACCTATATTTATGATTTAGTTAGAATCTAACATTTTGATTTAAAATCAATCAATATACAGGGGTTGGACAGTGAAACTGAAACACCTGTCATTTTAGTGTGGGAGGTTTCATGGCTTAATCTTTATTAATTGCACTTTGCACCAGTAAGAGCAGAGTGTGAATGTTGTTGGTGAACGTCTTGCTGGCGCATCTGTGACCAAGACAGCAAGTCTTTGTGATGTATCAAGAGCCACGGTATCCAGGGTAACGTCAGCATACCACCAAGAAGGACCAACCACATCCAACAGGATTAACTGTGGATGCAAGAGGAAGCTGTCTGAAAGGGATGTTCGGGTGCTAACCTGGATTGTATCCAAAAAACATAAAACCACAGCTGCCCAAATCACTGCAGAATTTAATGTGCACCTCAACTCTCCTGTTTCCACCAGAACTGTCCGTCAACACAATCAATTATTGTGGTCTAAAACCAGGTGTTTCAGTTTCATTATCCAACCCCTGTATTATGTAACTCAGTACTAAAAAGTTATTTAAAACAAAGAAAAAGAGAAAAAGATGATTTATAATAAATACCTTTTTAAAATTTTTTATTTTGATTTTATCTGGAAAAAATATATTATTTTCTATTACAGCCATGTATAGTTAGTTAGTTAGTTAATTTTCTTAACTACAAATTTCCATTTCATAGCCACAAATTAAATTAAGTAACAATTGAAGCTGAAGAAACTTTCAAAGCTTCTTATCAGGCTTTCATTCCTTAGCTGACTACACAAAGTCTATATAACTGTGCTGTACCACAACTGTAAACACGCGACATACACGCAACAGTAAAGACAACAACAACTTGCTCTTATAGCCGACAACACTGCATTCAAGCATTTAGCATTTTAGCTAATGGGAAGAGTGTGAGACTGACTGACAGAAAACTCCAGGAGGAGTGATCTGATGTGATGATGTCATAATCTCTGAAAAGAAGTAAAAAATATGATTTAAGTTGTTTTAATAGGGAATGGATTTGCTTTCAGACAAACTGAGAAAAATAGATTTGATCTAGAAATCATAATTTTTCATTATACTATAAAACATAAAAATGCACTTTAAATCAATGACATTGTTGTTACGCATTTTACAGTGTAGAGTCACCTGGAATTTAGGCTTTCAGTTACTTACAAGTTCAGCACTTTCAAGTGCTGAACTTGTCAAATTCTTTGTCTCTTAACTTGTTTGAGAGCATCAGGTGTAAAGTTGTGTAGGGGTAGAGTTGCAATAAAGTGATGAGTCCTATTTGAGTAATGTTCTAATCCATATTATGACAAGAACTACTCAACTAAATAAAGAAAAAATACTTTAGGAAAATGAAGGTCAGGTAATCCGAAACATTTCAAAAACGTTAAAAATATTATCACCTGCAGTCCCAAAGACCATCAAAAACTTAATGATGAAACCGGCTCTCATCAGGACTGGCCCAAGAGTGGAAGAGCAAGAGTTTCCTCTGTTGCACAGGAGAAGTTCATCAGAGTTACCAGCCTCAGAAACCTCAAGTTAACAACCCCACAGATAAGTGTGTCTAAATGCTTAACAGGGTTTTTTGATTTATTTAATACTTTTAATTAACAACATGATTCCTTATGTTTTCCTTTATAGTCTGGATGTCTTTATTCATTTACAATGTAATGAAAAAAGGTGCATCCAAATTTTGACTTGTACTGTATATATCAAATATATATCAAATATTTTCATGTGTATTTGTATTTGTCTTGCAAAAATCACATCTACATTCAATGCAGGAGACATCACATACATATCCTAGCTTCTAGGGACACAGGAAAATTCATGGGACAGGAACTGGGATCGTGGCATGTCAGTGTATGCTTCCAAATACTTATGTTACATATCTGTGTTCAATCCTGTATTCTTTAAAATGCATGTTTTTTAATATATTTGGTTAATGCTTAAATACATTTTGCTGTGTGAAGTGTACACTGAAACAAAATGCGATGCATTTTGAAATGTCCATATACAGTATAGCATATATTATACAGTATATATTATACAGTATATATCAGTGGTAAACATATGCTGCATGCTAACCACCCTAAATAATAGCCAGACTGTTTTGCCTCTTTCTTTTTTCCATCTCATCTACTGCATGCACTGCTTTGTTCTGTTTTTTTTATATAATAAAAGCCGCACTATTTGAGGCCGTTGGCATTCACTGCAGATGGTTCACTTATAAAACAAGAAAAATGACTGAGCCACGAGAAATAGGGAAGGAAACAGGAGTGCTTCGCCTCATGGCGGTGACTACAACTCCCAGTAAATAAAAGAGGAAATAAAGTCAAGAGATGAACAAAAACACACAAAACCTTAATCTATACTATATTAAAGTGAGAGTTTAAGTTAAGACCTGTAAGTCCGACAACATGTGACGTATCTAAAGAATGCAATGTTTAGTTTAGTTTAGATGGTTTGTGATGAATAAATAGAGCAAAACAGCTGCAAGGTGTTATTATCGTCAGACAAAAAGATGGTAAAAGGATCCAAAAGCAGGTTTACTGTTCAAAAAGACAAAAGTTCAAGCAAAGGAAGCAGGCAAAAACCTTAACTCTGTCTCGCCACTGTCCAATGAAAAACAATGGAAAAAGAAAACAAATTCACAAACAACTCTGTCAACTTTATTTTAGTTTACTACACAGTTTGAACACACAAACTGTCCTTTACACTGTGTCTAAATTTATTGATGAATGGACCAATAGAACTGTGTGAGCACCCCTTTTTTTCTGTGATGGTAAATGCAGGAAATTACAACGACACTGTTATAAGAATCCCCCTCAAGGGGGCTCCTCCCATTAATTGCTGACAGTAGCCAGCCAGCCAGGTTCATGATTCCTGCAGCCGGCAAAATATGAAACTTCAGAAATCTTGAAGCAGAGTTATCCATCAGGAAGCCAGAAAAGGAAGAAGAGAAACAAGACATTGATAAGTGATCATTTACACTAGATAAATCTCTATATAGAATTTTTGCAGACGTCTGAGTACATGGCAGTTGAGGCACGGACCATGAACATAGTTCACTGTGATTCTGGATTCTTGTCGAGCCAGTATCAGATGGTAGTGGTTGCTGTGTTCTGCTCACGCAACTTATAATATCATTTATTGTGTGTGATTGTGCTTAGGTAGGGTGCTGTGGTTAATGTGTTGTTGCCATAGTTAAAGGAAGTGAGCATAGATTAAGAAGTGATTCTGTTTGTTCATTGGTTATTTTTTCGGTAGGTCTGGATACTTGGCAGTTGAGGCAATGGACCATGAACATAGTGTTAGGCTGTGCTTCTGGATCCTTGTCGAGCCAGTATCAGATGGTTGATGTTGTGGTTGTGGCTATTGTTGTTAGTTAAGTGAGTAGTAGATCCTGGCTGAGCCCTATGCATAACCCCAGCTGTTAGGCGCAGGATTTGTAAATTTCCTGTATTATATTACTATAAAGCACTACATGTCTTGTACAAACAATATAATGTAGCACTATATAGGCTAGCAACAAAATATATGGCTAATGTTTATGTTAACTAACTACCTGTCTTGCAGTCAGTGCTAGTAACAAACTAGAACAGTTGTATGATGTATTAACCGAATAAGGAAAATGCAGATCTGTTACAGATTCACTGTTTGTCATATTTAATCACATGACATTGCAATAGGCTAACACTCTTATCATTCTTAAGCTTCTCTGCTATGGTAGCTATTGTACCGTGGTAATCTACCAAATGTGGGATAGGAATAACCTAATTATGTGTATTTTATAACCAGACTGAAACAGTCATATCTAGTAATATCCATGCATGCCAGCTGTTCACATCTGTCTAATTCTCAAGCAGCAGAATGCTTAAATATTGGATTGGGGTGTTTTTAAGATGGATTCATTCTAAATATCTAAATATTCATATTCACAATTCACAATGTTAACATTGTGGCTCTAACTCTACTGAGCTCCGCTGTTAGCATCGCATCTAACACACTCCAACACTGCTAAGCCTGCTTGTATGGAGGACTATGAGGATGGTCACATGCTTGAACATTTGGTTCTGCACTCTGCCACCTAGCATGTGCAATGCTGAGTGGACGGTTACTGTCGTCTCTTTAGGAAAAGGCCTACGTTTCTACAGAATATGACTAACACGCACAAACAGCCAAGCTGACTTTCAACATAAACAGCAAAGGACTCACCCAAACACCCACACAGGGGCGTGGCTTCATTCTCTCCTCCCAATTCCATTAAGATGCTACATTTTTGCATAGTTTTGTGTCAGATGTAGAGGGGAAGACCAGAAGCCTGTCACAGGAAGTGTCAGTAAGAAGGTCTACACACAGATGGAGGTGAGCAGATATAAATGAATGTAGTAGCTGGACCTTCACGGAGGTTCTGACCCGGGTCGTTTCTCATAGACGCTGCTGCTGATGTGCTGTTCTTCGTTAAGAGCTCGCTGTGTGGAGGTGTGGAGGAGCTCTGGGTGGAATCTCTCTGAGGACCACCCTCCCTCCACCCTGCACCCCTCCCTCCACCCTGCACCCCTCCAATAACCGCAGTGTGTGTAATTAGAGCTGAGCTGCAGAACAGGTTTGATTTACAGTGGAATCATTCACCATTACTGAACACTGGAGCTGTTAGAGAGCGGGACCTACATCACTCTCAGCACAGAGAAAGAGAGAGAGAGAGGAGGAGTAATGGTCCTTTATAGTGGCATCGCAACACCAAAGTCTATGGGACAATTGCCACTCACCTGGAGTGCCTAAAAGGACTGTAAAAAATGATCACTGATAGATGGGACAGTGCGTATCACTTTCAGCACATTCTCTCAAGTGGTCAGTAGGACAGTCGTGAGAATTCCTGTTGAGTACATTCTATTTTGGAAGCTGTGGAGTGCTCAGAGGCCTGTTCCCTTGTTTTTTTTTCTAATTTCCCACCCATTTTTCTCCCAATTTAGCTAGGCCTATTGTGATGCCACAACACAAGAGGATGAAGAGGTGAAGACTAGCACATGCCTCCTTCAACACATGTAAAAAACAGCCACCGCATTGCCAAGTAATCAGTGCGCTTGGAGGCAAAGCGCAGCATCTTGGTTCCGATACATCATCTCACAGACGCAGCCTTGTGCTGATCAACATCACCCTTTGGAGTGATGAGGGGAAAGAGCTCCATCTACCCACCCAGAGAGAGCAAGGTCAACTGTGCTCTCTCAGGGCTCTGGCAGCTGACAACAAGCTCCATGACCGGGATTCGAACCAGTGATCTCCCGGTCATAGTGGGAACGCTTTACATCACTGGACCACTCAATGGCTGACTTAGTAGTAGCATGCATTTATTAGAATTAGTGTCTACAAATATTTAAACATATAGTATAGTATATACACTATGTCATAAAGAATTTGGCATGTATTTTTTAAGTGGGCTTTGCAGAGGCCTGTTCTCCACACTAAAAATACTGGACCGAGAACAATTATTCCAGGCATGGTGCCTTAAATCATGGTGCCAATAGTTTTTTATACTATTTTTTTTTATTTCTAATTTTCTCTAATGTTTCTCCCAATTTAGCTAGGCCAATTGTCCCACCCATTCCGCAGCATGTCCCCCATCACTAGTGATGACACAACACAAGGAGGGTGAAGACTAGCACATGCCTCCTCCGACACATGTGAAGTCATTCACCACCTCTTTTTACCATTGGACCATTGGACTATTGTATGGTTCTGATAAATCAGCTCACAGATGTCTTGTGCTGATCTACATCACCCTTTAGAGTGATGAGGGGAAAGAGGTCCATCTACCCACCAAGAGAGAGCAAAGCCAATTGTGCTTTTTCAGGGCTCTGGCAGCTGATGGCAAGCTGCATGACCAGGATTCGAACCAGTGATCTCCCAATCACAGTGGCAGCACTTTACACCGCTGGACCACTCAATGCCTGACTTAGTAGTAGTTGAAAGTGTTTATTTAAAAGGGATGTCCACAAATATTTAAACATATAATATATTATATACACAATATCATAAAGGATTAGGGATGTATTTTTTTAAGTGGTCCTCAGGACACTAATTAAAACTTTTCAGCCCAGTGAGGCAGTGCTGTTTTGGATGCAAGACATTTATAAGGGACATTGCCGAGGCCTGTTCTCCATGTACAAACACATGAATGCACCCCATAAACTGTAAATGTCACAACATAGTCATATTTTTAGTAATTTGGAGGGGTCAATTGCGCTGTCTCAAGTGGTCTATCCTTGGCTTGCTCTAAAGCTTAATTGGCCAGCTAATGAGTGTCAAAGATGAGCTTAAAGAGTGGGTAGAGATTATAGAGATTAGGAACTTGGTGCCTGCAGCATGAGTTGGCACTTGAGGAGGGTGTAGCTTAATGCTGCAGATATGGGATATATTTAGGGCTTGCTGGTGGTGCAAAAAGTGTGTCAAGGTCTGTATTGAAACTTGGTGAGATGGTATTAGTCAGGAAAGCCTGATTAGCTTTTTTAACCTTTTTATTTATTGTTTTTTAATTACAATGGCGGCTATCTTTGTTGGACCAGTAGTAGGTTATATGGTTCTCTAAAACATTTTGATCTCTTTATGCTGAATGTGAAAACTTGTAAGCTATGCTCTGAATATTATTATATAGCTTGTTTGAATGTTAGGTTAGCATAGCTAGCTAATTTCATGATCAGTGTGCACAGCTATAGCCTTTTTTTACTTTAGAAAAATCATTCACTTTGAATAAGATAGAACCATAAGCCATTCAGTGTATTATGACATTACTTTAAGATGATGAAAATGTCAGAGGAAACAGACTCTTAAAAGTCGGGGTTGCAGAATAAGTTACACAGTAAGAATAAAGAACAAAGAATAAATTTAAACATAGTGGTTAGCATGCTAATCTACAGGGGTTGGATAATGAAACTGAAACGCCTGTCATTTTAGTGTGGGAGGTTTCATGGCTAAATTGGAGCAGCCTGGTGTTCAATCTCCATTAAGTGCACATTGCATCAGAAAGAGCAGAGTGTGAAGGTTCAATTAGCAGGGTAAGAGCACAGTTTTACTCAAAATATTGCAATGCACACAACTTTTATGTACATAAAACTTCCACAAAAGAGGACAAATTGTTGGTGAACGTCTTGCTGGCGCATCTGTGACTGAGACAGCAAGTCTTTGTGATGTATCAAGAACCAGGGTATCCAGGGTAATGTCAGCATACCACCAAGGAGAACAAACCACATCCAACAGGATTAACTGTGGACGCAAGAGGAAGCTGTCTGAAAGGGATGTTCAGGTGCTAACCCGGCTGAGTAATACAGTACTGTCATTAAAAATGAAAGAAGCATGTGGACGGAAGCAGTTTAATTATATTATAGGATTCTACACAAATATAATTCAGTGTACACAGTGTTACACAGTGTTCACAGCCTAAACAATGCCCCGCCTGTTACACAGTGCAGTTAGCAGCAAACCAAGCCCAGAACAACAACTTTTAAGACATTAATAATCTTGTTACAGCCAGCTCTGTGAATCATCACTATGGTTTTGTAGCTGTTAGTGTAGTGGAAAAATGCTGCATTCTCTGTTGCTTTAATGCAAAAGGAATCTTCAGAGTACTTGCTAGATGCCAGAAATGTAATTGAGAAGTCTGAAAAGTGTTTTTATACTTCAGAAAACATTATTACATCCTTGGAGGATCTTTTTTCTCAGTGAAACACATTATACTGTATGCCATAAGCAGACCTTTTGTTGTGTTGAAATATAAACAAACCTAAACTTTCTCAAACAAGTCCTTCGTTTTTATGTAATTATATCATAATTGCAGACATTAGAGCTGCATTAAATACCTCCGCTCTCTTGTTGTTTGTACTAAAAGCACTCACCACTGTCTCCCTGCAGTCGGGATGGGCCGGTCTTAATCACTCAACTCCCGGGCTGGAAATGAGTCCCAGTTCGGCCATATCTCTGAGTAATTAAGACAAGGGCTTTAATGCTTCTGGGGAAATTAGGAACTGAAAGCACATTTTGCCTTTTTTTCCTTGCTTCTTTCCTGTATTTCCATTATTATGTCGTCTCACATGAGACGAAGGGTCTCGCGTGAAAAGCGCATTTATTTTCTTCAATTAATTCATAATTGTACCCAGCTTGAAGCTTGGCAGTAAACTTAATCACACATTCCTCATGAGATTAATTATCTTACCTACAGTAGCAGTTTGCTTGTGTGGTCACCTAGGACACTTGAAGATAGTAGATAGCTGTGCTTGTTACAGTAATGCGTGTGTAATGATTCCAATTTAGTGTTTATTAAAAATAATACCATTATCATTAGTAGTAAATTATATATTTATAGCAATTTAGAACATGCTTGTTCTATTATAGGGGCATGTCTGAATGCAGGCCGCTACTTTAAGTGGCACCTATTGCGGACACAGATCAGTCAGGGTTGTCATGGTTGTTCATAACATATGTGGGGACCTTAGTGGGCCATCACAGATGTGCAAATGCACACATACAGCTTGTCTAGTCCCTGTGGAAAAACATTGCCAATAGAATAGGACTCTATGGAGCAGACAAACCTACTAAACAAACATGAACCTACTGGAACAATGCCTAACGCCAAGTGTGGAATAGATGGGTATAAAGCCCCCCAACATTGAGCTGTGGAACAGTGAAACTGTGTTCTTCAGAATGAAGTTGCCCTCCTCCATTACTTCTGGGATTTTTAAGATGGGAAGTTGGGAGAAGATGAGGTAGGCAGGTGATCATCCAAAATCCTGAGCTCACTAATGCTCTTGTCACTGAATGCCAAAAAATCCTCTGAAAAACTGTCATTTTTAATATTCTTGAATTCTCAAGAAAAAAGAGTAAAAGAAAAAACAAATGAGCAGATGTTCCAATGCTCTTATCTACAGTACTATATAAATAATCCCTATACCCTTCTCACTGACAATTAGCATAATTGTGTTGTAACTCCCCAGTAAGCTACAACTGCAGTCAAGTGTTGGCAATAACCGGCAATGAGTCTTTCACTCAACTCTTAGAAGAGATTTTAGATCACTCTTCAGACAAATCGGATGATTTTTGTAGCATTAACGGCCTGTTTAAGATCATGCCTTAAACAAAATAAATGACATAAACTTCCAGATGTGCTTTGGATCATTGTCCTGCTGCAGAACCCAAGTACAGCTAAGCTTTGGGTCACAAACTGATATAATCCAGATATAATCAGATATAATCCTTCAGGATTTTCTGGTGAAGAGCAGAATCTAGAATGGTTCCATCAACTATAGAAAGTTGTCCATCACACTACCACCTCCATGTTTGCATTTCAGTATGATGTTTTATTTCTGAATGTATGTGTTAGTTTTACTCCAGATGTGACAGGACAAACACCTTTCAAAGAGTTCCACCTTTACATTATCAGTCCACAGAATATTGTCCCAAAGACCTGGGGATCATAAAGATGTTGTTTTTGGTATTTTGGTAAATGTAAGATGTTTTTTTTGTGGGTTTTTTGGTCAGCAGTTGTTGTTTTCTTTTTTTTCTTTTTTTTACTTGAAACTCTCTCATGGATAATATTTTTGCCCAGTCTCTTTCTTATTATTGTATCATTAACACTGACCTTAACTGAGGCAAAATGTTGTGCTGTATTCTTTGGGACCTCCTGGATGAGTTGTCCTTGCCCTTTAGGAGTAATTTCAGTTGGCCGGTCACTCCTGAGAAGGTTCACCAGAAATTCCATGTTATCTGCATTTTTAAATAATTGTTTTTCTAGGGTCTAAAAGCCTTAGAAATGACTTTGTAACATTTTCCAGACTGATAGATTGTAACTGTTTTCACATCTGTTTTGGAATTTGTTTAGATTGGTGCATAATGTGTTGCTTTTTGATATCTTTTACCCTGGTTGTCAAACAGATTCACTTTAAATAAATAATTTTTTACAGGTCTGGCAGTAATCAGGTCTGGTTGTGGCTAGTGAAATTAAACAGCTTTCCAAACAATGTAGATAATCACAGTTAATTCTTTTTTTTTCCGTAATTAAAAAATTGCTTTTTGTATTTACTAAGGTTATGTTTGTCTGATATCAAAGTTTAATAATCTAAAAAAAATACATATGACAAAAAAAGCAAAATCTAAATAAAATTTAGAATTTTTAGGAATGTAGAATTTTCATCATTAGAAATCTTAAAAAGTAGCTGTTGCCAACAAATAGTACAACATTTTTTTAATAAATGGTAAGACATTGTAAAAATGGCAGTCAACAGCTACAAACCCTGCTGCCTGTCTTTTATTGCGTTTATAATAATGTTGCCATATTTTAATGCTTTTTATTTTTAATTCTATGAGAAATCCACTCAGTACACTGTAAGCCTGGATAAGTTGAATTTACTTTAAAAATTTGAGGAAACCGGTTGCCTTAAAAAAGTTAAGCGATGAAAACTTAAGTTAGCAAAACTTAGAACATCAAGTTACTACAACTAAAAGGGAAGACGATTTAACTTTTTTTTATTTTTGTTATACTGATTGCTCAAATTTAAGAAGTAACAGGGAATGAAAACTTGAGTTTGCATAAATTAAAACTTAATTTATTTCTAAGGTAGCCCGGGGGAATCACTACACACTGATGGTGAGTGTTAGTCAGAAACATTTGGACACACCCAGTATGCAAATAGATTGTGACAGAAGCCAATGGAAAAGAAGCTGTTAATGGCAACAGACTAAACTCAGTTATTATAAGTTGGTTCAACTCAAAGATCTCAGGTTGAATGTATATTATGTGCCCACAAATGTTCAACTAACTCAAAATAGACTTAAATCATTTGAGTTCAAACAATGTATGGGTTTACAGTGTACATAATATTGTAGTACTGAATAGAAACTGTACTGTACTGAAACCCATATAGACACTCCTGACTTGTATTAAAAGGAAGAAGGCGACAGGCCACAAGAACAGAAACTTTCCAGTGACCCAATCAATGATGAACTGGATGGTGGCTCTTTACTGCTAAACGGAACTTGATCCCACTGCAGTTCTGGGTCAAGTCTCTGGAATCGCAGGTACATTAGCATGCTAATGTGCGAGCTAAACTTCTAATTGGTCTCATTTTAATGCACTACATGGAACAGGGTGAAGAACTGGGGGAAGACGGCTCAGAAGGAAGGTCTTTCTCTCAATTGCCCTTTCCCCTCCACTCTCAGGATCCATGACTTCTTATGGAAGTCAATTTTGTAGAGCACGGCCCTGCTGTCTTCTGCAGCCAATGACATTGAAGAGTGTGATATGTGTGTGAGTGTGTGCGCTGGGGGGTTAGTATGGGATTGTGGATATGTCTGGGCAGGATTAGGGTTCTGCAACGAGGCATATCAACAGTGCCTGATGAAAGGAATGGCAATTCGTGGCCTGTTGGCAGGAAGGTGGTAAATAATAGCTTTCTGTCTCTGCTGGAGGACTGTGATTCAATGCCAAATGGCCACACAATATTTTTTTTTTGTATGTGGCTGCAAGTTTCCCGCCATTAAAGGGCTCGGTTTGCTTACAGTCTGTTCACGTCCTCTGCTGCTTTAGAAGTCAAGTTTTTAACATCAAATAGAGATTTAAAAATTCAGAAAGAATTCCATCAATTGAAATTGTTCTGTCTCTCATCTAAGCTAAGCAAATGTTGATACTGACCACAGACATGCTCTTTTCTTTGCCCTTTGGACAAACAGTATACAGTACAAGCGTGAATTTGAGATGAAGTTTCCCTCCTCCAGTACTTTTGAATCATCCAACATAATCTGAGCTCTCTTGTCACTGAATTGCATAAAACCCTCAAAGAAATGCTACAAAATCTGGTAGAAAACTATTTTTTAAAGGAGAACATTGGTGTAAAATTGACTTTGGATGTAGTAAAACATGATAAAGAGTACCTAACCTTTGTTAAATAGCCCAACTCCCTTCTCTTTCCTTCCTTCAGCTTTCAGAGATCCAGTAATTTTTAGCTTTTTGCCCAGCGCTCTTTAAAATGGGCCCCTCATACATCGATTTTTACTCCGTTATCCCATTTAAAAGTAGTTTCACACTTCATTGTTAGAATTCTATTACAATTTAGATTGTTTTTAGATGGGACATAACTGAAAAAAGGACAGTTTAACTTTTTTTTTTTTATTTGTAAATAGCAACAAACTGCACCATTTAAAGTAAAACAAATGGTTGCTTTATAATAGCTTTTTTAACAATAGAAAGCTGCTTTCTTTTATCTTATGAACAGCTTTTATATTGAACGCGACGCAAGGTAGAGAATATGACAATTTTAACATAAAAATGTCTTTGCAGTTTTATGACAAAAAACAAGCCTATCTACTGAGATAACAAACTGAAATTAATTAAAATAACTTCCTAGCTCTAGTTTGTCTACATCCACAATTTTTTTTTGGTGCAAATTTCTTACATCAAAATTAATCAAACTCTCAAATCAAACTCAGAGAGCATCACCTCCATTAAAATTCTTTTGTCTTTTGTCCAAACATTCACAAATGCTGACACTGACCCCTAGTGCACCCTTTTCCAGACCCACACACACACACACATACACACATATTTTGTTAAAAAATGTTCACTCAGTCCGGGCATCCCTGGGCCAAAACTTTTTATTTAAAATGGAAAAATATTCCATTCCATTTTATTGACATTTTAAATTAGCTTTGCCCCAGCCCCCTCCATTTTAAACATTTTATTTTATACATGAAATTTGTTCTCCCTCATGTTTTTCTCTTACTAAAAAAAAACATTAAAAAAGTAAAACAAAAAAAATCTACTTTAACTGATGCAAGACTTTAAAAAGTTGTCATTTTTTAAAACTAAAAGCCAAAAGAAAGGCAGCAATTCTGAGTCCGAAATTCCTGCGCTCCTCAAAGCTGACAAAGCCCACGCACAGCAGCCGCAGCGCCACTGAAAAGCATGAGGAACCATTAATTGTCCCCATGCAGCGAACCATGAATAAACCCAGCCACTCTTTCCTGCAATCAAGGCTTAAAAGTATCAGGCACACTTCAGCACCCCTGAGGCGAGGGGAAAGGGCCTCGGGAGATGGAGGTGAGGGCCAGAATGTGAGTAAACTCATTTAGCATGCCTTAACAGCCACGATTGCACGGCTGAGGAGGCGAAAAAACTAACAAAAAAAAAAAAATAACAGCAAAAACAAAACACACTAATATAAGAAGCAATTACTGCATGTAGAGGCGAAACCAGCTCCTGAAACACTGTTATCCATGCCACACAGTTCAGCTTACCATGCTCAGCTCAATGTAATACAGACTATATACATGCAATGAAACATAATACAATGCTTCATACATTATAAAGACAGATTTTGTGTACTGTAACTGTGAGACCCTGGGGAAGTTTAGTAATCTAAACATTATCAGATTATTAAGCAGCTTTCTTGTTTCTTAAATCAAAATAAGGCCTGATTTACCTACAGGTATGGAGGATAAAACTCTAACTGTAAATTTGAGTCTCTATAATTTCCACTTCAGCTCAGTTGACTGTAACAGGATGGTAGCTCCTTAAGGTTGACATTAAGAAGGAAATTATTATCCAGTCACCACTTTTTTTGTTTAATCAGGTGTTTTAATATATACAGTATAATATGACATATTTGATTTATATGTTGACTAATTTTGTTCCTGTCACAAGAGGCATACTACTAAAGGTCATACATATGTACAAGGAATATATTATTAAGGCCATTTACTGTAACATTTTATTTGATGCACTGATACTAAATCTGACTTTTGTAGTCAGCAGAAAAATACTGTGTCTCTTAATTCAAAATGACAAATCTGAGTACCATTTTTTTTAGCATATGTCTAATAAAAGCGTACGGTGGCCGAGAAAGCCCAACGCAGTGCAAATTGAAAAGCGCTGCAAAAGCACAAAACACATCCATCAAAATTACAACACAGGCGCAGCAAATAGAAAAACGCGCTGCAAATAGAAAAACGTGCTGCAAATAGAACCACAACACAACGGAAGTGAGTCACAACACAACGGAATTTTCCCGGGGGACCTTAAAAGATACTGTACCAGCTAAGCTGCGTCTTCAGTAACGTCTCGGACTTCACTATGTGTACAAAGGACAATAAGTGGCAAACAAGGCGTTTTGTGAAGCAGAACTTTTAATAATATGCACACAACCGTGGTAATCACAGGTAATAAACATAACTTACTTTTCAGAAGCTTGTTTGCCACTTATTGTCCTTTGTACACAGCTGGTACAGCATCTTTTAAGGTCCCCCGGGAAAATTACGTTGTGTTGTGGTTGTATTTGCAGCGCGTTTTTCTTTTTGCAGCGCGTTTTTCTATTTGCTGCGCCTGTGTTGTAATTTTGATGGATGTGTTTTGTGCTTTTGCAGCGCTTTTCAATTTGCACTGCACTGGGCTTTCTCGGCCACCGTAAAAGCGGCAGTGTTTATGATATTTTTTTAAATAAAAGCAGTAGTTTTCCTGAGTGGAGAATGGATAAAATATTCCAATATATTTGGTATCTGTGTGCTGGCTGTACGAATTGCCTTAAAAAAGTTAAGTAATGGGTAATGAAAACTTAAGTTAGCATAACTTAGAACATTAAGTTATTACAACTAAAGGGGAAGTTGATTTAACTTTTTTATGTTTGTTATATTGTAAGACCAGATAAGTTGAGTTTACTCCAGTGGGATTACTCAATTTTTTTTAAGCAATGGGGAATAAAAACTTGAGTTAGTATAAATTAAAACATCAAGTTTTTACAACTAAAGGGGAAGTTTATTTCTAGATTTATTTCTAAGGTAGCTCAGGGGGAATTACTACACACTGATGGTGAGTGTCACACACCCAGATGGTGGCTGTTGGACACACCCAGTATGCAAATAGATTGTGACAGAGGCCAATGGAAGAAGAAGCTGCCAATGGCAACAGAGTAAACTTAGTTATTATAAGTTGGTTCAACTCAAAGGTCTCAGTTTGAATGTGTATATACAGTATATTATGTGCACACAAAAGTTCAACTAACTCAAAATAGTTGAGTATTGTTTAGAAATGTCCAATTTGATGTAAAACAGACTTAAATCATTTGAGTTTAAACAACGTATGGGTTTACAGTGTAGGTGAGAGACATCAGACCTATGCCTTGTCTTCCTAATGCACATTCCTTCTTTCCGGTACTTTAAATGAGACTTTGTGAGATATTGGAGGGTACTCCATGGAATAGACTTACATGGCCCAACCATCAATAAAAAATATAAAGTAATCATTCTTTAAACAGTGGTCTGCTAGGTTTTGGTGGGAGTTTTTTTTTCTAGTTAGGTCACATCTATAGTGTGTCACAACCACTATAAGAAGATCTCACAACACACTCTCACAACAAAAAAACTCTCACATTCTCACCAGAGAGCTCTCTAAGTTCTCAAAACTTGCCCAAAACTTGTATATTAAGTATTATTGTATTCCTAGAGTTTTTTTCAGGTCCAGGTTCTTGGAGTTTTTACTAAACTGTGAAAATATGCTTTGTAAAATTCACTACAGGAACATCTAAAACAGTGTCATTTTAAACTATTACCTTCAGTCAGCCTTTTTATGTCTTTTATTTATTTTGTCTTTTTTGTTTATCTACTTTTATGTTTTACCTTTTAGCCTTTTTATTTATTTGATTAATTTAATCCTTTTATTTGTTTTATTACTGGTTTAACTTTTGGCCTTTTACCTTTTTATTTTATTTATTTCATCATTTAATTTAATACTTTTTTATTATTTGTTTTAGTTCCATCTTTTACCATTTTTATAATTTTGGTGTTATTTTAGTCCTCTATTTCTTTTTATTGTCGTTATTTTTTATTATTCTAATTATTTATCTCTTTACAGGAGGGTTACCCTTAATGTATTATCAAGTGGAAATAAAGGTTAATTGATTTATTGATTGATATAAAATGTACGTTTTTGACACAATACAAATATTTTGAGGTAATAAAAAAAAAATTGGTGCTACAGTAGATGTAAATTATTTTGGCTGGTGTAAAATTTATGCCAACCATCTCTCTCTCACACCCTTTTTCTTTCTCTCTCTCTCTCTCTCTCTCTCTCTCTCTCTCTCTCACACCCTTTTTCTTCCTCTCTCTCTCTCTCTCTCTCTCTCTCTCTCTCTCTCTCTCTCTCTCTCTCACACCCTTTTTCTTTCTCTCTCTCTCTCTCTCACACCCTTTTTCTTTCTCTCTCTCTCTCTCTCTCACACACCCTTTTTCTTTCTCTCTCTCTCTCTGATTGTCATGCAGGGTTTCTCACTTCTTCGGAAGCCCTGGGGACTCTGACACTCTGCAACCAAAACTGGGCCATTTCATGCCCTCATGGTCTGTCACCCTCCATCATGGTCAGAAATCAATGGTTACAATACAGACTTACAGCCCAACAGCTCTGAGAACAGACTGAGGACTCTGACTGAGGTTTTTGTCTTCTTAGGCTCAGTTCCAGTCATGCCTCTATCTGGCTGGACTACACCTCAGACAGCTGTACGGTGGGCATTTATTGCCTCACATTTTTGGAGTTTCACCAGATCGAGAACCACAACACTTCAACATGCATTTACTGTACAGGATAAAGGGAATTGCTGGATAAAGCCTTACACTGTTGCTAGGAAAACATACGTTTTATTTTTTGATCATTCTAAGGTAGGGGTGAGAAACAGGGCTTGGAGCCTGAGATCCCAAACCTGGCAATTAACCAGTAAGTTAAATTAGGTGTGTTAAGCAAGAAAAGTGCAAAACTGTACAGATATCAGGCCTTATTGGGCTCAAAATACTCACCTCTCTTCTGAGGGCATTTTAAAAGTCAGTCAACAAACCAACCATGCAAGACCATTTTTTTTTCTTTTCTCTTATTGGTCTGAGTTGTCTGAGATGGAAGCAAAAAAACTAAATACAGGAAGAAGGTCCTGGACTATTACTGAGCAACAGCCAGAGATGGCATTAGTTCAAAGCTGGTAATATAGCACTTTAACACCTGGCTATGGAAGCCATTTATCTCAAACTAGTGAAGTACATTTGACAGTTGGGATGCTGGAACTTCATTGTGATCATCCAATCACAATGAAGTTCTCACCAAAGACGAACTGCTCCAGTAAGTTTGGGACTGGGTGGAAACCAACTCTTCTAAAGAATCTTGAAATGTGATGTACCGTATTCCCACCTGCCCAATTAAATCACTCCAAGGGTGAAAATGAATCAGAGTGTGACTTAACCAGCCTAAAATTCAGGTGTGAAAGCCCCTTTAGACATTAAACAGATCAACAAGAAAACAATTACAAAGACAGAACACTGGATTCCTTGCTCATAAGAATTTAGCTTTATAAGGGACTCCAAAGTGGTATCAATACAATTTTTAGTCAGTCAGGTTTGTGTCCTGGCACTCCGATAAAATCAACCGTGTTTAATATTATCACAAGTTGTGAGACTTGGCGCACTCAAATAATGACGTGAACAATGTCAACAACCGATAAGAGAGCTACAGGAAGAGGCAAGGCAAGCACAAGAACGTTTCTGTTCACTCAACCAGGGTCGTGTCCACATTCTGAAATATCTTTTTTTTTGGCTGTTGTTTTTTCTGAACTGCACAAACCAAGGCACCTGAGGCCAAGTGCTTCTGTTTCTGCTCCACTATTAAACAGCTTTTCTTTCTGTTAAACTACACCAGAAGCATGATGGGATGTAAATAGTGAACCCCCCAGTCTTTGCAAAATCTTAGCCTGCGTCTAAAAAGTCTGTGACTAGTCTTTAGATGTGGGAGATTCTTTTTAAAGTCATGTAGTGTATGGACAGATTAAGTTACTTTATGGATTACTTGATTTTAAAAGTAACAAAGTTACTTTCAAGTTCCTTTTTTACTTACATACAGCACTGCCTAGTGTGAGTTTAGCCTGTGTATATTTAGCCTGAGTTTTAGCCTGTTAGCTCGCTAGCCTGTTGTAAGTTCCACCAATAAAGTGACAACTGTGTTCCTTTATCCTGATTACTGCCTCTATTTTGTAGTGCCAATGCTCAGAGAAGCTAGATTCCACCGTAGCTCTGTGGGCCAGAACAATCTAAACTGTTTCTTTCACACATTGTGGGGTAATACCCAACTATGGTTCTTTTCCAGCAGAAAGATGAGCAGAACCTGGGTTAAAGCGAAGTACTGGGCATTTATTATTATTGTAGCATGCATGCTTGGTTATGACACAAAAAAATAAAACAAGTGACCATGCTAAAACAACAGAAATGAGCGAGAGAGAAAACTTAACGTGCTGCTGCAGCACCTATGCGTCCTACGCGTCCCTTAGTATTGCGTTACTGACATCATTATCCACAAGAAACCAAATCAGCAATTGATTGACAACAGATCAACAAGTTGTCATCACCAGATCAACCAGAGAACATTACCAAATCAAGAAGCAATCCTTGCCAGATCAACAAGTTGTCATCACCAGATCAATCAGAGACTGTAAAAAAAGATGGACGCTGTGTCGCCGTTCCCATTCATTCAATGAAAATAAAGTCAAAATCTTGACCCGAGTCTGCGCAGTAGAGACCAGAGGAGGGAGAAAGACTGTGAAGAGACAGCCAACTCATTTAATTAGCCCCGCCCCTGAGGGCTGCCTCGAGGTCACAGGCTGCAGAGCGTAGTGGAGCTGATGGTCTGTTATTGGTCCCGCCCATAACCAGCCCTTTTACAATAACCACACCTTTTTTGAATAGAGCTGAATAACATTTTAAAAAACAAATTCTGTGAGGATATAAAAATTGACAATATAAACAGAGTTTACACTAACTGTTGTATTTAAATAAAGGAGGTAGAATTACAGTATATTGGAAAAAAACGTGATTGAAAGTTGTCTGTTTTGCCATTGAAACCTATGGGGATGGGTGGGGTTACACAGCTTTCTGCAACCGAACAGCAGGGGGCGCCCGACCTGTGGTGACTTTACTTTTGAGAGATTAAGCTCTGTCCAGCTTTACACAGTCTATGGGATCAACCAAGGAACATCACTAAATCAACCAGAGGACATTGCCAGACATTGTCAGATCACCCAGAGAACATCAACGGATCTACCCCAGAAGAGCATCACATCACTGTGGCCTCATCCGGTTTCTCACTTTTTCATTTATCAGAGGAAAAGATCACAGGAGGGGAGAGCGGCTAAACCTACGAGAGGAAAAATAAAGAGCCACTTAAAAGAGCGTTCCTGCTTTCACACTTCTGTCAAAATCATTACACAGACACTCAGAGGATGATTTTGGATGCAATTTGTTCTGCAAAACTTTCACATCCCCCCACAGAAAAGTACTTTCCACTCAAAGGCAAAATTAATCACAGTGGGAGCAGGCGATGCTGCTTCATTATCCATTTCCTTCTCTTTTCTCTTCTTCTCCACACCTTTTTATACCTGTATTAGAATGTGTCAGCCCCTTGCAGAATGTCAGTGGATATTGATAGCGGATTTGAAATGCCAGAAGACGACTGAGGAGAAAGATATATCAGAGGATGTGAAAATAAGTGAGAGAGAGAGAGATCACAAGGCCTTATTTGCCTGAGAGGATTTACACACCCATCTCTCAATACTTGTTTTTATTGTAATAAAAAAGTAATATGCTCGTTGACCAAAAAAAAAAAAGAACGAAAAAACACACACCAAGAAGGAGTGATTGCAATTGAAAGGAGGTTCTAGTATCCTGTACTAGATGATGCCTGGATACAAGATGAGATAATATACATTTAGGCGTGAAGGTATACATGTTATGTATGGTATTCTGCAGTACATTTACCTACAAACTGATGTTGCAGCCGGGCCTGTAGATCCTGCTCTACACTCATAGGCTGGCAAAGCTGGTGTCCCAACTGGTCCAATAAATGCTTAATTAGGAAAAATTCTGGCAACCATGGCAATTCAAAACCCTTAATGTGTGTGGCTGAGCATTATCCTGCTGAAAGTAGTCCAGTAGTTTGTAGTACAAGGTTCTCATTCGCAACATTACCTCAAATAATGTGACTGAAAAATTGACTTCAGTACTTCAGACTTCAGTATATGTGGACACATATTGGGACACATTTTGAACAGTACATTTTTAAAGGTTTTACAAACATTACTAAAAGAAATGGAATTTTTTAAAAGCTCATCTATGTGCAATTTCTAGGTTTACCAATATTGGAAAAACTTGTAGGCTGAGCAAGAGAAGAAAAGAGAACATTCCAGCTGGTCCCAAAAGTTCTCAATTAGTGATAAATCTGGTGATCAGACCAGGAAAGTGTTACAATCTAGTGGAAACATTCCTTGGAAACTCTTTGTGTGTGTGTGGGTGAGCATTATCCTGCTAAATTATGGTAGGCTGAAGCCCTGCCATCAGAGCCAACACGTGTGGCCACAGGATGTCCTGCACATACAGTATCACTGAGCTTATTTTAGTGTCCCTCATAACTACTAGGGGTGACTGACTATCATATGCAATGGCTCCACAGGTCATCAACCCAGAATCCCTAAGAGAACCTACATTTATCTCTTAATATTTAAAATAATAATGGTCCACTGTGTCATAGTCCATTTTTCTCATTCACAATATTACTATAAATGAAATGGCTTAATTGTGACTTTTAATCTTTACCTAAAAATAAACCTTTAATCACTTTCTGGTCAGTGCCGGGTAGTGCCTTCTCTCGCTAAGCTAATCAGACGTACATATATGACCTTGCTGTAGAGTTCAGTCTGCCCTACATAAGCACACAGAGAGGAGCTTACTGAAGTGTCTGGGAATGAAATCCCCTCTTGCCAAATATTCACACATCCTGCCGGCACAGACCTGCACAGATCAGCAGCACAGCACAGATAGAAATAAATTGAACTATTCCATTCTCCTAACCAGCCTGTATGCAGGTCCACTGTTATCTGTTTCGAACTCTGAGCCAGAGTAGCAGTCCCATTATTTTACTCCAAACATATTTACACAACAGCACACCACAAAGTGTTTTACTATATTTTACTATTTTATAAGTCATCCAATATTTTAAAAACATGTTTAACTTGTCTGTAACAAGATTAGATCAACTTTCCTCACCTTTGTTCTAAATATTATTTTACTTCTTTTCACTTCTGAGTCAAATACACTGATTGGTCAAAAGGTCACCACCTGGATTAACTAAGCAAATACTGTAGGTAGGTATTTGCAGGATACTCATTTGGATCATTATTGTGTGTGTGATTGTGTTCCAGCTTAACCCAAACTGATGCACAGAGTAGCTTCTCATACAGGAGTTGGCAAATGAAACTGAAACACCTGTCATTTTAGTGTGGTAGGTTTCATGGCTAAATTGGAGCAGCCTGGTGTCCAATCTTCATTAACTGCACATTGCACCAGTAAGAGCAGAGTGTGAAGGTTCAATTAGCAGGGTAAGAGCACAGTTTTGCTCCAAATATTGCAATGCACACAACATCATTGATGACATACTAGAGTTCAAAAGAGGACAAATTGTTGGTGCGCGTCTTGCTGCCGCATCTGTGACCAAGACAGCAAGTCTTTGTGATGTATCAAGAGCCATGGTATCCAGGGCATACCACCAAGAAGGACGAACCACATGCAACAGGATTAACTGTGGACGCTGTAAGAGGAAGCTGTCTGAAAGGGATGTTCGGGTGCTAACCTGGATTTTATCCACAAAACATTAAACCACGGCTGAACAAATCACGCAGAATTCAATGTGCATTCAATTCCTGTTTCCACCAGAACTGTCCGTCGGGACAAAAAAATATTGTGGTCTAAAACCAGGTGTTTCAGTTTAACTGTCCAACCCCTGTATACATATATATATATATATATATATATATATATATATATATATATATATATATATATATATATATGTATACAGGGGTTTTATATATATATATATATATATATATATATATATATATATATATATATATACATATATATATATATATATGTATATATATATTTTTTTTTTTTATATATATATTTTTTTATTTTAATTGGAGGATTTTTGGCACAAAAAAAAAAGAAAACTATGTTGTGAGCATAAAGCCATCAGTAGTCACAGCGAGTTCTAAAAGATAACAAATGCAGGCTTGCTATGTCAGTGTCCACCCATCCGTCTGGCTGAACTAAATCAATCTCTCTTTATCTCTCTGGCCTTGGGCCAGGTGTTTGATTTGGGAGGAAGTTAATATCTGAGTGAGCCACAAGACACGGTCTTTGATGCGAGTGCATTCACTAAATGTTTCATGAGCAGCCGGACTCCCCGTCCTCTTTTATAAGGCGTGACCCCCCAAAAAAACAGTCTGAACCATAGCATTACAGAAATTACTGCTCGGCTATGTTGTGATGGAACTGTGAAGCATGTTGCACCATTCTCACAAATGTACTGAGAATCTGTGAAAGAGATTCCAAATAGATAAAGGACACTGATCATTTAACTGGTGGTGCCAAGCAAAATGAACATAATTTCAGCCCATAAAAAAAAAGCTGCACCAACTAATTTGGTATTGGGCTGCACAATATATTGTTTAAGCATCGTCATCATGATGTGCGCATGTGCAATGTCACTTAAGGCAATTAAATCAAACTTGACATGATGCGATGTTTAGATTCTTGACTTCTCAAAGTAGATACACAGCGCTGTCTCTGTGTCTGTGTGAGTGACAGGCTGCTGCTGCCTGAGAAGCATGAGGAGGAGGGGGTTGGGTGCAGGAGTAAACACGAGGTAACCGCATGGCCTCCATTCACATGGTTGGGCACAGGCTTGTAAACGCACATGTCAAAAGCTGTGCACCTCAGTCCAGCACAGTTTTGCACAGATATTTCCAGGTACAGCTGAATTCATGCTTTAAATCCCAGAAAAACATTCTTATTTACCTTTTAAAAAGGGGGCCGCTGTTGGGCTAGCTATGGAGTAGGATGTGTTTGCTCTTGAGCTCCTGCCGAGCATCTGTTTTATTTAATATTTTTAGGCGCTTTAGACGACAGAACTGTGTGAAAAGTCAGTGAAAAGAGCTCTCCAAGCAAGGCGGTGGAGTTTGTGTGGACAAACCTTTGCACAAAAACAAGTACACCGGACAAACCTTTAAAAAGCTATTTAAATGCCTGATTAAAGGGTCAATTACTGTTGTTTCGCTGTTTTCCCCGTGTTTTGAGTGCTCGGCTCGTGCAGCCCTTGTTTGTTATTAGCAATGACTGCCTTACATAAACATTACCCATATATTTTGTTATGTAAAAGAAATATCACCAATTGTATAAGACATGTAGGCCTGAGTTACCCAGTGTAGATCATCATCACTGTCTTTTTTTGTTCCTCTTCTTTTATTTTCTGGCTTGCTGATGGATAATTACGCTTCATGGTTGCTGAAGTTTCATATTTTGCCGGCTGCAGGAATCACTAACCTGGCTGGCTGCTGTCAGCAACTAGTGGAAGGGCCCTCTTGAGGGGGATGCTGGTAACAGTGTCAATGTACTTTCCTGCATTGACCATCACAGAATTGAAAGAGGCTTTTAATTCCAAACCAGTCGTTGTCTTGGGGGCCATAGGCTATTGATTGGTTTGCTTGCCTCGTTGCAACAGGCCTGTTAGGAACATTAAGACTATATACAAGATATTTGAATACACAATGTATTAAGAACAGATATAGCCCCAACAAAATATAATGTGACATCTTTAAGTACATTTCAAGCAATCACATAAACATGTATTACAACAAGTTCCATGATACAGACAGACCACTAGGGGCAGTAATCTAGCTGCCAGTTTTGTTTATTTAGCTTTTTTGTTTTTTTCTTTATTGGTGTTCAGTTATTACTGAACATTGTACGTTATTTTTTGACTGTACAGTATATAAGTTAAGTTTAAGTTTTTAAGTTAAAAAGCTAGTTAGTTAATTAGTCAGTCAGTCAGTTAGTTAGTAGGTTAGCTAGTGGCTACATGCTAAAAAGAAAAAAAACTAACACATTCAGTGTATGCAACCAGTTATTACTAAATATTATACATTATTTATTGACTGTACAGTATATATTTAGAGAAAAATATAGTTTTAGGTTAAATTAGTTAGGTAATTAGCTAGTTAATTAATAACATATCTATCTATCTATCTATCTATCTATCTATCTATCTATCTATCTATCTATCTATCTATCTATCTATCTATTAAATTAGTTAGTTACTTAAGTTAGTTAATAAGCCAGTCAAACAGATAGCTAGTTAGCTAGTAGCAACATGTTAAAAAACAAAGAAAATACCACATCCATTATATGCAATCAGTTTTTATTGAGAATTGTACATTATTTATTGCCTGTACAGTATATATTTAGAGCAAAAAAGTATTTTCCCCTGAGCTAGTTAGTTAGTAAGTTAGTTAGTATATTTGCAAGATGCCGAAACAGAATTTAACACATCTTGTGTATGCAACCAGTTCTATTTGGAGAATATATTGTGGCGTGGAAAAGGAAGGAGGACTCGTGAGACTCATTGCAAGTACTCAACAGCTCTTTATTAAACGGGCTTGCCACTCACTTATAGCCTTTAACAAGGCTAGAAGAGCGAAACCCAACAGCCCACACAGCATAAACAGCCCTAAGGTCACTAAACCAACTAGGAATCTACCGGATGGTAGATTCAGAGTGGTGCCCACCACTCTGCATAACCCCACCTAAAAGGGAGGCCCCACACCTGACATCCACTCACACACAGGCACACAGAGGCGGGCACACAGAGACAGGCACACAGCAGCCACACACACACACACAGACGCCACAATATATCATTTGACTTATTATTGCTAGTTTTGTCATGTATTGCCATTTTAAAACCTTGAATATCAATTTCCATCTGGTACGTAGGGAAAAATTAATAATATGCCATTTTTTGGATTCATGTAAGTCAGCATTATCTGCACCTCATCGCCTGAAGACCTGCAACCCTGCAACCCGGCCGTGTCAAAGGCCAGAATTTCTATATTCAAATTGAGCTGGCAATATTCAGACTTATTACATCTGGAGAGATCAACCCCCCACCCCCTGCAAACACATTGTTCTGGCGAGACGCCGATATGAAGGAATATGCAAATGATAGGAAATATTGCTAGATGAGATTAGAAAGTGAGAGAAAGAGAGAGCGAGAGAGAGGCGGAGCAGAGGCACAGGGAGAGGAGTCTGCAGAAGAATATGATATGAGTGTACGTTTTTCAGTGCGGCGTGTTTGTGGACAGCACTAATGGCCCTGCCTCAGGATAACGTCCAGCAGAACCGACAGCAGCACAGTGCAGGAGAGAGTTATGAGCCTCCGAGAGTCTTGCTTACTCACACAATATTCAGAATGTAATAAAACCCAGAGAAGAGCCTACAGCTGTTTTGAACTCCCTGAAGTCAGGACTGATATTCAGAACATCTTTGAATAAGACATGCGCTCCTCAGATGAGGTTTTCTGACACTGAGCTACAGGGTAAAGGTCTTAAATCACCAATCCTACTGCGGGGTGCTTTGGGGATACCGGATCAGGTACAGCTTGTTTTAAAGGGTCAGTGTAAACCCAATTCTTCCTTACTTTTTTAATACATATAAGAGTTACAGGCAGTATCTAAACCTTGTTAAAGTTTCAATATGTCACTTTCAGTTTATTCAGTCTGCAGGGGTGATAGCGTTCCGGCGCCGCGCCGGAAATCCGGCGTAGCGTGGCTCTATAAAAAAAATATATATATATAAATAAAATAAATAAATAAATAAATAGAGCCGGTTCAGGTATTAAGTCCCGCCTCTCAGTAGAAACAGCCAATCAGCTTGCTGTTTTTTTTTTTTTTGCGGAGGAGCGGGGGAAGCCCCTCCCTTGCTGTGAGATTTAGCAGCGGGATCGGACGCAGCAGCTTCAGCTGATTTAAAAACAGATCTGGATATACGGAGATTTTTCTCAAAAAAAGATAACGGTAGGCTAAACACGTAAACTGTGATGATATGTTTCTGATAGCTGGTTAAAAATACACGTCTCTGAATCAGCACACAGATTAAACCCACTGTGATTAATAAACTGCAGCTGTGTTAGTGAGTTAGCTTGATAGGGAGTCAAGGTTTTAGAAAATAAATAAACTATATATGTAATGTTCAACTTGCCCTGTACCTGATCAGCTAATCACTATTTCACATATTTCACTGTCGTTATTAGTTTAGGATTACAGGAGAAAATGAATATAGCTAATTAGCTAGAAGCCAGATGTAGTGGATAGTCAGAATTTAGTACAGTACTTTATGTTTGTAGTTTAAAGCAGTTTCTTAAGCCTGATCACTGAACTAAAATTGTGTTTTCCACAATTCCACAATCATTTCACCTAGATTTTCACCTGATCTTGATTTTCACCTAGAGTGACAGCTGTCACAGTGAAAATGAAGCGGAGTTATGAAAGTGGTTGTGCTAAACGAAAGAAACGGGCAGAGAGCAAAAGAATCGCAGATGCACTGCCAAAATTCACCTCCTTTTTTACACCTCCTGGACCGATCAGTGTTTTTGGGGCCGATTCCGATCGCCGGTCGTCTTTCACCACGATGGGCCGATCGCCGATACCGATCTTGGGCGGGGCCAAATGCCACATTAATGCCACACAGGTGCCTGGCAAACCTGGCTGGTACAGATTCCCCTAATTACATCCACACCAAAGCAAACACTGGTAATTTACGCTGCTAATAAATAAACATGAATGTTAGTGACCAAAATAAACGCTTTTTAGGAGAGATATAAGTTCTGTGTAAATATTTATAAGACAATACCTGACAAAATCAGTTTTAATGACGTTAAATAAACATCACTGGGACAGCGCTAGTCGCAGTTTCACCGCAGTAAAGGACGAGGAGGTGAATCACTTATCTAACCAGCCTTTACTGATTTCTGCTCCAATAACCCTTTCAATAACCTCCAATAGCCTTTAATAGTCTTCAGTAGCCTTCAACAGTCTAACCTTGCAGCCGTGGTGTGTCCACTAAACTCCGTAGTTATAAACATCATGAGGTTAGCAGCGCGCTAACTGACCTGTTTATAATGTAATCCGAGCAGTGCCTCCGTGACAACTGCTGCTGTTAGCTGCTTTGGCTGAAAGGTGAACTGTAGAGAGCTGTATTATCCGTTTTTAAAACCTTTTCCTACACAGATGAACTTAAAAAAAACGTGTAAAAAAAAACGCTCCAGACTGGCTGAGCTGAGCTCTGTAGCCCATGGCTGGGCTGTAGCTGTGACTGAGTAAAGACAGCGGGGGCTTGTGCTGCTGCAGCTCCCACTAGTGGTTGGATGAGGAACTGCAGCTTCTTGTAAGTGAGCAGTTTCACCGGTTTCACCAGTTTCATCCACACACAGCTCTGATAAACTGCTTAACCCTAAACTCCTGAATCAGATCGGCTAAAATCATAAGAATATCTGCAGAACAGTGTTAATATGCAGTAGAATATACAGAACAGTGTTAATATGCAGAAGAATATACAGAACAGTGTTAATATGCAGTAGAATATGCAGAACAGTGTTAATATGCAGTAGAATATGCAGGATCAGGGTTGAGAAACACTGCTGTAATGTGACTTCTGTTCATTTGTAGTTCACAGTAAGACCACATGTCCTGACGTTTATAAAAATCTCTATGAAACATAAAGTTACATTATTTTACACAAGGACACCATCTTAAGAAGAGCTCTCAGTAGAAAAAGAAAAAATAAAAGTGCACTTTTTTTTACAAGAGTGGAGAAAATGTAAATATGAAAATGAAAACGTTATCTAAAATGTGTCACTTGACAATAAGGTTATACACAGACTATTAAATGTTTGAATAATGTGTCAACATTTATGCCTATGTTACGTCACATATGCAGTCTGTTGTCCCTCCCCAACAACCCCCCCCCCCCCCCCTTCCTGTTGGAACAGGAAAAAAAAGTTCAGGCTCAGGATTTTTTTTCACTATCACCCCTGAGTCTGTGTTTTACAGTTTAATACACAGTATACAACATTTTAGAAACATTATAACATGATTTGAGCAATATTGAAAGATAAAGGAATGAAGACATGCCTTTTAGAAGTAAAATGTTGGAACACAGACACATATATTACAACTTAAAACGTCTAAATTAAGAGAACTTAGAGTGAGGTTCGGCATATCAGATAAGAATGATTAAAACATGGATATATAGAGGATTTTGGAGGAGTATGTCTTATTTAAACCTTAATTAAGCAATAATAAATGAGGGAGTGCTATAACGTGTCATATTGGCACTGCTGTGATGCGGTCGTAGGCACAAGGCCGAAGGCTGAGTTTGTATTTGGTTTGCAAGCTCTGCATCGTTGCCTAGTGAGCTTCGGTCATAATGCATTATCGGCTTATAGTGTCACTCATAAAACGCCTCTCAGTCAACCACATTGCAAGGTCGGAACTAACCGTGGTATAATTAAGATTCATTTGGCATTGCAAAACATCATGGAAGCACTCGTATGCAATAATGACATATTGTCACTGTGTGTGTCAGTGTTGGTGAATGGTGTACACCCATGACAGATTAAAAAAATACTCTCACTCCCACCACCATGTATTTTTTTACTGCAGGTATGATGTTCTTTTTGTGAAATGCAGTGCTACCTTTATGTCAGATGTAATGGGACACACATAGCCAACTTTTGTCTTTTCAAACCGCAAAGTATTTTCCCAAAAGTGTTTGGGATCATCAAGATGTTTTCGGCAAAGTTGAGACAAGCTTTAAGGTTCTTTTTGCTCAGCAGTGGTTTTCGTCTGGGAACTTTGCCATGCAGGTCATTTTTGCCCATCCTTTCTTTTTTTCTAATGGAGTCATGAACGCTGACCTTAACTGAGGCAAGCGAGGCCTGCAGTTTTTTAGATGTTGTTTTTGTGATGTCTAAATTTCAATTTATCTTTTGGAACCTATTTAAATACTTTCTTGATTGAGAACAGGTGTGGCAGTAATCAGGCCTTAGTGTGGCTAGAGAAACTGAACTCAGTGATAACTGTGATAAACCACAGTTAAGTTATGTTTTAAATAGGGGAGGGGGGAGACTTTGTCACACAGGGCCATGCGGGTTTGCATTTTACTCTCACTAAATAATAAAAACCTTTATCTTAAAACTGCATTTTGTGATTGCTTAGGCTGTCTTTGACTTATATTTAGATTAATAAGATCTAAAATATTAATAAGCAACACACATGCAAAAAAAAAAAAAAAAAACATGAAGGGGCAAGCACTTGTTCAGACCACTGAAACAAAAATACAACTTTATATATATATTAAATAACTCTGAATTGCTTAAGGTGATTTGCTCTTACAGCCTACAGCACTGAGGCCTGGAAATCAACACATAAATCACACAAAAGCATGCCTTGGATAAGGTACACAAAGATAAGGGTAAGTAAGGGAGAGACCACACCCAAATATATGGTGCCAGGAGCCTTATGGGAAAGCTGTATGAACCAACACTGTAGAAAGAGCATTGACACGTGTAATATAATAGAAGTTGGTTAAAATCAAATTCATTAATTTTTCATTGGCTCAAAACAAGCATTTTCAAGTTTTCCCAGCTTGATAATATTAGTTCTCCTGATTAAAACACAAAATCACCTTTTAAAGTGCAGATACTTAGATGAAGGAAGAAAAGTAGACCAATATCTATTGACATGACTTTTTTATGACTTTTACTGTCATCTAATAGGTCTGTAAATAGTTAAAAAGTCTAAAAATGTATAATTCTTATGAAGTGATATCCAGTTATATGAAGCTCTTTTTGGAGAGAGACACTAGCTGGTGTCATCCCAGCAACACTTGCTTATCATTAGTGTGTCTCTGGGGCCCAAAGCAGAGAAAGAGAATGAAAGACAGGTGGAATGAAAGGAAGAACAGGAAGAGAGGAACAGCAGCTGGCTTCTCTGGATTGTCTGAGTGGTTTCACTGACAGATGTCAAGACTGTCGCAGCTCGTCTTCACATGAGTGCCTTACCTGATCCTACCGCTGCAGATGTGTCTGATTGGGTGGGGGTTGGGGGGGTGTGAGGGGAAGTGTATAATACATATTGTGTTGAGGAGAATTTTGGCTTTCTATATATGTGTGTGTGTGTGTGGAGTGTGTTGTTCAGCAACAGGGTCCCACACATCAGCAAAGGGCCTCTACTCTGACAGGCCAGAATGACAGAAAAGCTGCCTCCCTCAGAAATGGCAGAATGAATAAAAGATAAATGTCTGTCTGCCACTCCCCAAGAGAAATGAAGGTCAGTGTGTGTGGGTGTGTGTGTGTGCGGGTGTGGGTGTGTATGGGTGTGTGTGAGGGTGTGTGGCAATGGCATCAAGAAGATATTAGTCTTTTTCAGCAAATTGCCACTGTTGTACTTAAACTCCGAAATGAAACGGAGACCTTACAGAAAGAAAGTGTTTCCAACTTAGAAGTGAAATTGAATTCCAGGTAAATGCCCAAATCAGAAAACGTATGGACAGAATGGAAAATGTAAAATGATTACAGTGGCTTGCAAAAGTACTCATACCCCTTGAACTTCTTCACATTTTGTCACTCTACAGACACAAACGTAAATGTTTTTTATTAAGATTTTAAGTGATAGACAAAGACAAAGTAGCACATTATTGTGAAGTGGAATGAAAATGATACACAGTTTTCAAAATGTTAATCAAATAAAAAACAGAAAAAAACTTAACTTAGTTAGTCAATAGAGTCCTGCTGTGTGTAATTTTGTCTTATCCGGAAGGATTAATTTCTTACTTCTCAGGATTATTTTACACTTCTACTCAGTGATAAAGCTTGTGCATCTGGACTGCAATTGAAAAAAAAACAGGAGGACCAGTGAGTTTTTTGGCTTTCTCATTCACGTCACATCGTGTTCAGTAGCTCCTCCATTTCCACTCACTGTTGTGTTTATGTGGATCTCCGCGGAAACGCGTGCCTAAAGTGTAATTACAGTGCATGGCAGTGGACAAATAGCTTTTATTTTTATTAAACACGAGGTGACAAAATTTAGAGATGTGAGTCTGGACAGGAATAAAATTACTGGAGGACCACGGAGTTAAGTGTAAAACAGTAGGTAATTCAACCAGTATTTTTTTTTCTACTTCAGCTTTTGAATCAGTTTCTCTGTTTTTGCTATTTATAGGTATTTGCTTGAGTAAAATGAACTATGTTGTTTTATTCTATAAACTACAGACAGAATTTCTCCCAAATTCCATATAAAAATAGTCAGAAATCAATATTTGGTGGAATAACCCTGGTTTTTAATCACAGTTTTTAAACATCTTGGTATGTTCTCCTCCACCAGTCTTACACACTGCTTTTGTATAACTTTATGCCACTCCTGGTGAAAACATTCAAGCAGTTCAGCTTGGTTTGATTGCTTGTGCTCTGTAAACCCATATGTTGTTTGAACTCAAATGATTTAAGTCTGATTTACATAAAAGTTAATATTTCTAAACAATACTGATCTATTTTGAGTTAGCATTTGTGGGCACATTTATACATTCAAACTGAGATCTTTGAGTTGAACCAACTTATAATAAATGAGTTTAGTCTGTTGTCATTGGCAGCTTCTTTTCCATTGGTTTCTGTCACAATCTATTTGCATAATGGGTGTGTCCAACAGTTTCTGACACTCACCATCAGTGTGCAGTGATTCCCCCTTGGCTACCTTATAAATAAATCAAGTTCCCCTTTAGTTGTAAAAACGTGATGTTTTAATTTACGTTAACTCAACATTTCCTTCCTCATTACTTAAAAAAATTGAGCAAACCGGTTGCCTTAAAAGAGTTAAGTAAACTCAACTTATCTGGTCTTATGATATATCAAAAATAAAACAGTTCAATCAACTTTCCCTTTAGTTGTAATAACTTGATGTTCTAAGTCTAACTTAAGCTAACTTAAGTTTTCATTACCCATTACTTAACTTAAGGCAACTGGTTTTCAGTTTGGTAAAATCAAAGAAACTCTTCATTTTTAAGTGGTCTCTTATTTCTTTCCAGACCTTTTTTCCATTTCTAGAAACAATTTGATTACTTTCACCTTGGTCAGAAAAAAAACAGAAATCTGGCTACAATTGTTGCCCAAACCTTTTGCAAATGTTTTTAGCTGTTGAGCAAATACGAGGACTGTAACATACAAAAGGACTGTCTGCATCAGTATTATCTGTAATTCCCGTTTATTTTATTAAATCTGTTGCTGTGGTCTGTCATGAGCAGACCAGCTGAAGGTGAAGGTCTAAGTGGCATCTCTCCATATTTAAAGTGCTCTTCAAACCCCAGCATGGACTCGGACAACAGCAGCCGCTTATTTAAACAGCGCTCTCTACAGTCGCATGTACTCTGCAGTGTTTTGACCTCACGGTGTGTTCATGAATGAGTTCATCACAAATGAGCTGGAGGTCACCGATCACTGATGTTATGTATGCCCATCTATTTTATTCCAGCGGAGATGTACGGGAGCGCCCGGGCCTGTTAGTAATCACTACGGCTGGCCTGCTTCACCCCGGAGAGTGTTCCTGCATAATTGAAAGTGCGACAACGTTGTTCACAGTACACGTCCGCCGTCGTCCGGGGTGACCCGCCGCGCGGTGATGGGCTTTCGTTGCCACGGCTGGCCGACCATCCTGATGGGAATTCTGCTAGTCACATTCTTCATTCGAGCGCGGGCTGGGTGATGACCTTGTTTGTGGTGAACGGTTCCAGGCGTGCAGTCGCCTGGGCAGAAATACTGAAATGGTATTGGTTCTGCTTAACCTGGAGAGTGATCACGACTGACTGGACCTAATTACGGTGGGCTGATTCAGTCTGGGGGGATTTGGTAGGCGCTGGGCTGTATACGGGTCTGCTGAGGCTCCTGAACAATGGATCACCCGCACCCACACTTTTATTATTAGAGTTTGTGCAAACACAAATATTTGCGTTGGAGAACTACAGCATTGAAGGTCTGCGGATGTTTGAATAAGCATGAGTAAGAAAGGTCTAGATCTCGTGATTTCAACTCATGATTGCATGGAGAGACCAGAAAATTGACAATAAATATGAAGCTGGTTTTCATTTAAAAAGCATTTGTTATCATGATTATGGTTAAATAAAAATATTTTCATTATATTATATTTGTTTAAAATGCAGAGTTAGAGTACATAAGAGGTTAAAGTTAGTCATTGTAGTGAGTGAAAAATATTTAACATTAAATCCTATAATCTTTCTAAAATCCCTCTCAAGAAAGCCAAGCTTGTGTCAATGGCAATTGAGATGTTTGTCATGATGCTTCCTTTTTAAAGTTAACCCTTAAAAAAATAGATGTTGGATGTTGGAACTGAAAAATATACAAAAATACATTTTTGGGTATAGAGTAAGAAAAATCAATATAAAAACGTTCTTACATAAAATTCTTAAATAAAACTTTGTATGACACACTGTGTGAACAGAAGCTGATTCATATTTTGTCTGCTTATTTAATTTAATTCATTAAAATACTGTCACAGTCGCAGTAAAGGATGAGAGGGCAGACATAAATGCAGATATATTTTATAAGGTATGTAATAAACTCAAAACTCAGAAATCATAAACTAAAAATAAACACAAAACAAGAGAAGCAAACTGATTGGATTAGAGCTGACTAACAAGAGACAAGAAAACAAACAAAAAAAACTGGATAAAACAGAAGATCGCTGGTTTAATTCCCGGTCATGCAGCTTGCCTCAGCTGCCAGAGCCCTGAGGGAGCACAATTGGCCTTGCTCTCTCTGGGTGCGTAGATGGCGCTCTCTTTTCCTCTCATCACTCCTAGGGTGATGTTGATCAGCACAAGGCGTCTGTGAGCTGATGTATCAGAACTGAGTGCGCTGTGATGTTACTCGGCAATACTGCATCACCAGTGGGGTGAGTGCGACTGGTCCAGCAGTCTAAAGCACTTCCACTATGATCGGGAGATTGATGGTTTGGATCCCGGTCATGCAGCTTGCCATCAGCTGCCGGAGCCCAGAGAGAACAGTGGGGGGATGTCTCGAAACCAAGATGCTGCATCAGCAGCAGTTAGAAAAAAGGTGGTGGCTGACTTCATATGTATCAGAGGAGGCATGTGCTAGTCTTCACCCTCCTTGTGTTGTGACATCAATAGTGATAGTGGATATACAAGTAAGTAGCAGCTGAATAAGGAAAAAATGGGAGAAACTTAGAAATAAAGCTTTAGAAAAGAGAGATTCCCCCAGTGCAAAAAAAGTCTCACATTAGGTTAATTTACTCTACTTGTGCATAAAACAGATGATTGGGTCATGACTGAGTTAAATTCAGCCTTGCATGAAAGAGTTCAAATAAACATTCAGTAACCGCAAAGGCTGAACATCACTATGCATGGCTTAAAACATCCTTCTTATCCGCCTCGCTGATTATACAGAAGTCATGTGTGAGGTGAGTGTGTAAGGTGACGCCTCAGGCTGCTTAATTACACTGTGGTTTGTTAAGCAAGCTGTTGGCCTTCTGGCTGCCATCCACAACCTTTCTCAGGTGGAAGCTGGAGCTGTTGTGCTAAATTGTGCTTTACTGCCAGAATCCAGCTCCGTACAGGTGTAGCAGAGTAGCTACTTTTAATCATTAATGTTTGTTAATCTACAGTTACAGTAGATACAGGAATCAACACAATACAACACAATCTGATGTACAGATACTGCAGATGCAGTAGAGTGAAAAAGTGTTGGCACCTACAGATTTCTTTTGGCTTTGATTTTTTCTCATACTTACATTTTTTTTTAGATTATCAAACAAACTGTAATATCAGACAAATATAAAACGCATTTTTTTAATTATGATTTTATTTATGAAGGGGAAAAAAAATCTTATACAATCTGGCTCTTTGTGAAAAAGTGTTCGCCTCCCCGTAAATCAACTGTGATTAATCACACTTTTTGGAAAGCTGAGTTTAATTTCACTATCCACAACCAGATCTATAGAATCAAGAAATCACTTAGATAGAACCAATCTGGCAACATAAAGCAGCTGAAAGTTCTCAAAAAAGCAACACATTATGCCTTAATCTGAAGAAATTCTAAAACAGATGAGAAAAATAAAGTCATTGATCATCTATCAGCCTGGAAAAAGTTATAAATTCATTTCTAAGACTTTGGCACTCAACATGGAAACCTGGTGAAGCTTCCCAATTCCTAAATATTCCAAAAAGGGCATGGACAACTCATCCAGGAGGTCACAAAAGAACCCAGAACAACATTTAAAGAACTGCAGGTCTCACGTACCTCAGTTAAGGTCAGTGTTAGTTGATTTAATAATAAGGAAGATACTGGTTGAAAATGGTCTCCAAAAAGAACACAACAGCCCATCTCAAATTTGCCAACAAACATCTTGATGATCCCCAGAACTTTGGTAAATATTCTTTGGACTGACGTGACAAAAGTGGAACTTTTTGGAAGGTCTGTGTCCCGTTACATCTGGTGTAAAAACTAACATATAATGTCAGAAAAAGAACATCATATTGATAATGATCTAGGTAAGCTTTGCTGCTTCAGGGTCTGGACAACTCGCTGTAATAGATGGAACCAGGAATTCTGCTGTTTACCAGACAAATCCTGAAGGAAAATATCCAGCCATCTGCTTTTGACCTCAAGCTCAAGCGTACTTGGGTTCTGCAGCAGGACAATGATCCAAAGCACACAAACAAGTCCACCTCTGAATGGCTTAAAAAACTAAATGAAGGTTTATGGGTGGCCTAGTCAAAGTCTCATTAAGATGCTCAAAAACCCTCAAATGTGGCAGAATTCAAGCAATTCTGTAAAGAAAAATGGGCCAAATTTGCTCCACTGAGATGTGAAAGACTCATTGCCAGTTATCAGTAAAGCTTGGTTGCAGTTGTTGCTAGCAAGGGTGGCACAACGAGGTTATTAGATTTAGGAGACAAACAATTTTTCACACACTAGATTAGTTTTGATAGATTTTTGTCGCTTAAACAATATCATTTAGAAAGTGCTTTTTATATTTACTCAGGTTATCTTTGTCTGATATTAAAGTTAATTTGATAATCAGAAAAAATATCAGTATGAAAAAAAAAGCGAAAAGAAAAGAAATCTGTAGGGAGGCAAATACTTTTTTTATGCTGCTGTATGGCATTTATGCACATAGAGGGAAGTCAGATTTCAGCACAGCACCAGTTCCTTTTCTTTTTTTATTGTTTATTCGGTGATAAAAGCCTGTCTCAACTTCTTGTTATTGGTGTGAAAGTATCTGGAAAACATCAGAAAGTGTTCTCATACAGCAGATTGACCAGACCGTGATTCACTTGATCCATTTCTTTTGTTGGGTTTAAAAAGCCTCCTCAGGCTAACTAGATTTAATCAGTGAGCAAGAGCACAGCAAGTGAAATGCAAGCTTCCAGAAAGTGCTTGTACAGCCTCACACTTGATTATACCTGCTTCTGATTACTGTACACTTCTTAAAAAGCAAAGTAGTTTGGATAAATGCTGAAATGATTGCTCAAGGCTACAGTCAATCCAGTTCCAAGTAACACCCAGACTTTTAGCCGGTAAAATTGTGGTCATTTTAACAGCAGAAGGTAAAGTATTGATTTTAAATAATGCCTCTGCACCAGCACTTATAACACCATAAAAAGCTAAGTATAAAGCTTAGAAGCTCAGTGCTGAAAGAGGCTAAGCATTGATAATTGTATGGCAGCTCTTGGTAATGGGAGGCGAGCTTCAGAAAAAGGAAGCATAATAAAGCTTCTTTATCTAAAAAGCTTCTTTATCTTCTTTATTTTCAGAATGAGGTCTCAGAACAACAACAGATGTTTTGGCCAAATTGATCAAACTTTGATTTAATCAATTTGTATGCATTTAAATGTGAAACAATGTCTTTTTTTTGGGCAAAACATTTGTTGTTGTTCTGAGACCTCATTCTGAAAATGATGATTGGTGTTTATTATGAAGCTATTTTTCTAAGATGCCCTAAATCAGGGGTCGGCAACAGGTGGCACACATGCATGAAACATCTGGCCCATGAGGTTGTTTGAACTATAATGGACATAAATGACAAAATATTAATCAATTAATGTTTCTCTGGCAAGCTTTTGTTTACACGCCTCCCCTGACTCTCTGTCGCACTCGGCGTGACTTTAGTTTCCACCCGGTTTCTTTTTTCCGTCAGTTCTTGGGCTCCCTATCTCATTATAAGGGCATTTTTTCCCGGCTGTGTCCCAATCACTAGCCGGGGCAGCGTTAGTGTATTAGACCGTGACCCTGATGTAACAGGTGTGCTTTGATTTCTTAGTTTGGTTTAATTTTTATTAATACAAAGGAATCACTGGTGTTGTTCTGTACCTTAGAAATCAAAATTTCTCAGAACATGTATACACTTACTCTGATTTCTTTCTGTGTTTTTATTTTCAGTTTGCACATAAATGTAAACTGGTTAATACAGATGCACATAAAAAATCTCCACCTCATCAGCACTATAGAGGGACAGTGTTGATATTCTGATGGAAAAAGAAGAAGTATGAAGTTTATGTTACTTTTTTGAGATTACTGACATTTTTTTTTATTGTCTGAACACCCAGGTGTAAGTAAAGCACTTCATGTTTCCCTCTGCTGACAACTTTTATGAAGAACGTTGAACTAAACGTATTTTTTAATAAAGAACTTGAACGTTAATTAGTTCACATTATGCATCATGAATGGCCGGCATCCCTGTAAATGAACGTTGGAATTTGTTTTCCATTGAAAACTGAGAGACATCTGTTTTCTCTTTTAAAACGCAATGAGAGAAAGTTCCTCCCTCCTGTTGTATTCTCGCTGGTGCCGCTTAAATCACCAGACAGAAATGGTTTTGACATTGTGTGCGCAATGCATTGCGGGAAATGTAGTGTCCGGCTGAGAATAGTTAACATACTGGCTAGTTCATAACATACTGGCTTCCACACAACGTTACCTGTGATGAATCGCAGCAGAGCGGGGTAGGCATTGCAATGCCGCGTAGCAGGCAAGACAAGAGCGTGGAGGGCTGGAGGAGCGACAGAGAGAGAGAGAGAGAGAGAGAGAGAGAGATAGTGACAGACTAATGACGAGAGAGAGAGAGAAAGTGCTGCAATAAAAAAAATATATACATATTTCATATTATATGTTCTTTTTTTAATTAAATCCTGGTAGATTTCATTGCACTAAGTATAGAACTGGTCTACCTTGTCTGTACTGCTGCAAGTTTCATCACCTGGTAAGAAACCCACAACTGCAGTGTCATGAGCAAATGTCTACAATGAGCAGTTTCAGAGAACGTATAGTGATTTCTAGCTTGTAGTGTGAACAAAAGTATTTATTTAAATATCTCACGAAAAAAGTAAAATGAACTGAACTTTTTGAACTAGTTCAGAATTAAAATTGTGAACTTTGAACGTGAACTGTTCACTTTGAGCATGTATGAACTGAACTTGAACTAGTTCAGAAAAGCTGTGAACTGGCACAACACTGGATGCAGGTTTAATTTCCCAGCAGGACTTGGCACACTGCCCACACACTGCCAAAAGTACCAATTGGTCTTAGTATTTTAATATTCAAATTTTCCAAGACACTGATTTTAGGGTTTTCATTGAAAGTAAGCCATGATAAAAAAAGAAATAATTGCTTAAAACTGTGTAATAATCTGTATAATATGAGTTTTACATTTTGAACTGAATTACTAAAATAAGTAAAAGAAATGTGTCTTTAAATGTGTCTTTTCCCAAAAAAAAACAAAATAAAATAATCAGAATTACTATTGAATAGATTTTGAGACATTCTGTTTAATGTGATTGGTCATAATCACCGTATCATTGTTCTGGAACCTTCCACTGACTGCCACTGGTTCACTGGTGATCTCTGAGCATGAAAGCTGTACACAGAGGTCTTTGGTCAGGACAGCACGTTAGGCACTAGTTCATTTTCTTCATTTTCCTGTCGGCTTTAGTCCAACTGAACAACCATTCTCTATACTTTAAGCTAAAGTAACCTGTGTAGCAGTCCAGTTTTTCTTCTGTACTAAACTTCCTAAATTTCTATCTATCTATCTATCTATCAATCTATCTATCTATCTATCTATCTATCTATCTATCTATCTATCTATCTATCTATCTATCTATCTATCTATCTATCTATCTATCTATCTATCTACCTATCTATCTATCTATCTATCTATCTACCTCTTTCAGTTCAGTGTTCTTCTATTAAAGTATATGAGTGTGCTCAATATTTCAGTAGACCAGAATTCATGAGATTTACCCAGCACACTCCTAAAAACAAAGGTTTTTAAGAGGTTCTTGGCTTGGAAGAATCTTTTACTGGCAACACATCTTTATTTTCAAGCTTATTCACACAATAGTCCAAAGACCCTTGAACATTTCTTTACCTTAAGAAACCCCAATGGTTCTTCCGTGGTACTTCTCCAAAGAGCTCCTGCTGCCATCAATATTTTAAGGTATAGTTCTTGTATTTGCGGTTTTAGTACATTAGTAAATGCCTCTAGGGGCCTACCAGCTGAATAAAAACATTGATATTTGACATGACATCCTGTTTAATGTGATTGGTCATAATGACTGTATCATTGTTCTGGAACCTTCCACTGACTGCCACTGCTTCACTGGTGATCTCTGAGCATGAAAGCTGTACACAGAGGTCTTTGGTCAGGACAGCTTGTTTGGCAGTTCATTTTCCTCACTTTAGTGAATACTGTCGGTTTTAGTCCAACTGAACAACCATTCTCTATACCTAAGCTAAAGTAACCTGTGTAGCAGTCCAGTTTTTCCAACAAACATTGATATTTATATGTAGAAGATCTACACAGACTTAACTGTAAGGAAGTAGGTAAAATAAATAATCAGCTCAGGCTCCAAATGGATGTCTACAGTATTTCAGTGTTTGATGTTTGTTTGCTTACTTCCTGTATTGGCAACAAATCATCCATAATACCTCCTTTAGGCCTTTTGTAGGTTAATTCGAGATTTTCTTCAAAGTACTACCAGTCTAGATGGTTTATTTATGTTTAATGTTGAACATATTGATGTAATGGAGCAGTACCATAGGAAATTACTTCAGATGAAGTTCAGATTAAGCATGTCCACTGCAATTTGGACACAGCAAACAAGGAGCTCTGGTAGAAAATTATATGATTAAAAGCATATTTTTTTATCTTATCTTATAGTTAAGTACATTATTACAACTTCCTCCAATGTCTCCATGTTTGTTGTTGTCAGAGACTTTTTACTCTGCACTGCCCCTTATTTGGATGTACCACTCAACATCCATACCAACGGAAATGACACATAGAAATATATGGGCAGTGATGGTTACAACATTTGAAAAAAGATGTTTTCAAATTTCTTATATAAAGGGAGTATAAATTAGGCTTTAAACTGACAATATTTCATGATGAATTTATCAAGGGACAACCTAATCTTAACTCTGTGGACTTAACTCTTGTTGTAAATTTAATATCCAACATCGTTTTTCCTCAAAACACCAAACAACCAGTGTGGAAACTGCTGTAACAGCCCCAGACATCCAGGCTTTCATCAGTGTATTCTCCAGCTTCTGTGAAAAAAGAAAATGTCTACCACAAAGATCTTAAGGACCACAGCGAGCATGTTCTTCAGTGAACTGTGCGACTGTGTGTTTAAATTTCAAATGAGCCGTGAAGCAGCCGCTCGACCCAGAAGAATGAAACGGAGAAAAAAAAGGAAGCTTGATCTGGTTTTCTCTTGGAAGCAGCCCAGACCACTGAGTTTCTAATTAATTCAATAAATGCCACAGGAAGGATGCCAGACAAGTCCCCAGATAACAGATTCCTTCCATCTGCATCTCCACATGACGACTTACTCACTGACTTTAAATCTTAGCCTAGACTGGATCACTGGAACATGGTTGTACGAGTTTAGAGCATGTCCCAAAACATATGGATGGGATTCTGTATCAATGGAAAAAACGCTCCTAACTGGATTATGGATTACTGCTGTTGATAACATTTTATTTGAATAGGCCATTACTGATGCCTCACAGATGCTCAACTAACACTCAACTGATGTTTAACTGCCTCTATATTAAAATAAATCTTAACGTTAGGCTGAATCTCAAAGATTCTCTGTAGAACGTAATCATACACAGATCCCTAACTGTAAGCATAACCCTAACCCAACCATGAATAAACTCTAAATCTGACACCTCAACCAAACCTAAGCCCTACTCTAAAAAACATGGTCAAATGGGAGTTCATACCACTCCCTAAAAGCACAACAAGCAATCATTAGAACAATGGATATTTCAGAAACCAGACCTGGTCATATTTGCCCTTTTCTTAGCTGTAACCTCCGTGCACTGAGCAGCTTGTTTTAGGATGTGTCAGTGAAAAGCATTACTAAATTAATCATGGGTGTGTTTGGGGTAAAATAGGAAATAAACCAATCAGTGTGTCACTTCCCATTCCGTTTAAGAATAAGGTGTGCTCTGAATTTGGCGAATTGGTTGGAGCCTATCCCAGCCGGCATCGGGCGGAAGGCAGTGTACACCCTGGACAGGCCACCAATCCATTGTAGAGCAGACAGATACAGACAGACAAACAAACACAGTCACTCACACACACACACCTAGGGGGCAATTTTTAACCAATACCCAATTCCGTGCCTTCTTTGGACTGTGTGGATCACCTGGAGGAAACGCACACAGGGAGAACGTGCAAACTCAGAAAGACAGAAAGACCCAGGTCACCCCAGCCGGGAATCAAACCCAGGCCGTCTTGCTGTGAGGCAACAGCGCTACCCACTGTGCCACTATGCACTATTACAGTCTAGAGCTAAAAGAGTTAAAAGTTCCAGATATTAAAAGTGAAAGAGAACTGTTAAAGGCTTGCAAGGAATCAGTGATCTCTCTTTGACCAATCAATAAAACTACCAAATCAGGTCTTTCAGCAATTTACACACACACAGATTTGCTTCCAACCTCTGGGGTTTTTCCTCAAACTGGAAAAACAATCCACAACCCAGAAATCAAGGCTAAATCAGTAGTGATGCTGGATGAGGTCGGTGGCTGGTGTAGTAGGACAACAACAGCAATGCTGAACAAGACCGATAGCACACAGAAAAATGAACAATTTTCCATTTTGCAAGTTAGTATTTTTTAATGTGCTAACTGTGTGAAGTTCAGTCAGAAATGTAAGACACATCTGATGATGGCAACTGTCACACAGACGTGTCAAGTGATAAAAGTACAAATACTTTGTTATCTTACTTTAGTAGAAATCTGCCTGTTTTTATTCCAGCTTTTAATTGTTAAAAAAAACCCTATCCAGATAAATCTCTCCATCTGGATAAAGTGAATTAGATTGTGGTTGGATGAGAAGTATAAACATATGCTACTCCGACATCCTATTGGTTTATTGATACAACACCCTGGCTCACGTCACATCACACTTCTGCAAGAACATAGCAAGCATATGTAGTCTAGTATCAAGATGTGCAGAAACTCAAGAGAACTCCAGAAAAACCTCCCAGCTAAGGTTTAATATCTTTAATATGTCTGCATTGTATTAAAATACATTCATTTTCTATTTTTAAACCCCAGAAATAAATGTCAATTTACTTTGCTGTCATATTTATTATGGTATGGCATTCATTTCCTGGTTTTGAATTTAAAAGCACAGCAAATGGAAATACAAACTGTAACTAGGTTGGAAGTTCTGCACTGTCATGGAGTATGTCATTGAGTATGTTATGGAGTGACCTTAGTGACCATTTGTCCTTATAGTGGAAAAGAGGCTATTAGAAGTAACCATTAAATAAAACTGAAAGCTGTAGTTCATCCATTTCTTTTCTTGCTTGAGCTCATAAAAAAAAGTTACACATCTGGAACGTTTTATTTGTAATTTAAATGTGAATATTGACACCATTTACAGATACAGATCATCGTGAAGATAAAAGAAACCACTGAATGAACTACTGCCCCTCAATACCTTACAGTTCATGTTAATCTATAACTGTTTTAGACAGACTTGCACCCTGATGCACAAACCACTTACCAACAAGAATCTGCCTCTTCACACTGTCCCACCCACTCGCTCCCATTTCCCCTCTCTCCCTCCCACCATGTCCATTTTCAGAGCGTAACCACAGGTGAACCGGCACTATTTTAAATCCTGCCATGTTTTATTTATGACCTGAGAGCTGTGTAGCTCAGGCTCGGCTCCGCGTGAGTTCTTTTAGCCGTTCCTGAGAGAACGCTTCCCTCCGCACGCTGTACATTAACCACAGCCCACGTTCCACAGCAGCTCCTCTATTCTGTTCTTAGGTCATTGATTGCAGTCTTTATGAGCAGAGAAAGCATCTGCTGCAGCAGCATTGTGATGTTTCTGGACAAAACCTTCTCCTCGTCATTAGAGTCGGCCTTCTGCGCGCTCCCAGTGGAGACCTTCACACCGTGCTTGAGGCTCATTTTCCTGACTTCGGAAATGCACACTCTCCAGCTATGTGTTTCCAGCTCTGTGGAAGAATGATATCCATGTTCTTCCAGTGTTTGACAGTTTATCAGTAGAAATCTTTTTTGTCTAATGTGTTTCTGTGGCTAGTTAAAAAGAACATAATACATAATACATGATTTGTTGCATAGGAGTTTAAAACAGAATTTAAAAAACAATTATCTGTGGTAAAAGCTGAGCTAAAATATTAATTAAATTACAAAATCATGTATGAAAAGAGTAGAAACTATGGTGAAGTCATGCTGAAGAAAAAAATGGTATTTACAGAAACAAACGAATGTATAAACATAAGATCTAGCTGTTTTATAAATTGGAAATCAGCTAAAAGTACTTGCTAGAGTGCTTTGTGATTGTGTGGCTATGCCTTGATTTAGACATTAGGGGGCGATCACAGCGTTTTCCTCATTCTAGATAAAGCTGTCAGTGAAAAAACAGCACTGTTTACTGTGGTCTTTTCTACGCCCTATATTCAGGTAAGAAACCAACAAAATAGGGTTTTATATTGTCTGAAATGCCACTGGAAAGCCATATTAAGTCAACAGTATTAGCTTAATGATTATAAACACAAGTTAACTCAGTAAATGGTTGAAGTATTTCTGGAAAATTTAACAGCAGTCTTGCAAAGTGAGCTAGTGTGCAATGGCCATAGCTAGCATTGTTTTAGGACCACATAAGAAAAGATATATGTCAAATGTGGATGAAATTCCAGTAAAAAATATATATTTTTGTGGTAAGAGTGTGTTTATAAATGTATAAAATTGTGTGCCGCCATTTTAAAGTGCTTTTGTTTATATAAAATGTGTGTGGTTAATTAGATAATTGTGACCAGTACTAGTCTATGTAATTCATCTATTTTAAAAACAAAATAGTTAATTTATACATAATAGAAAAACTCTCAGATGTGTTGTTCATTTTGTTAGAAACACTGTTAAAGAGATAATGTGAGTTATGGCTTGGGATATATTGTTGTGTTGTCAGAAAAGGAATTTCTATGTTCTCTTATTTCTTACTGTTCTTAAAGCTCCACTAGGTAGGATTGAGATTTTGTGCTCGTGGGCTTCATCTACAGTTGCAGTGTGTAATAAATGTTTCAGGCGGATTAGTTTCTCTTTCTCGTTTTCTGGCTTTCACAGATATATTCGGTCTCTTTCCAGCTTCTGCCAGAGTGTCTGTATGTTAGTTTGTAAAGAATGAACCAGTAGTCCTTGTAGAACTGTTAGAACTAAAGGTCGGAAAGCAGGTCGCAGTTCTCGTGAGCGTTGGTCGCGGCCGCCTCGGAAAACTGGAATGAGCTCGGAGGAGCTTCGGCACCACTACTCCTCCAATTACACCTCAATGGAGCGCTGCACTTCTTTAAAAAGATCAAAAATCCAGGAAATACTACCTAGTGCTGCTGTAATTATTAGTGTTGTAATTATTGTAGTGACACTGGGCGCTGGAAATCAGCAATGTATTGGAATGTGTCTAAATTCTATTTTTCTGCAAAAAGACTGAATTAAAGAGAATGTAAACAAGCCTTGCTTTATAACATCTTTTTTGTTAAATTCTAGATCAAAATTCACTGAGGAAACAGCACTGTTTACTTGTCACGGTCTCGCTCTGTTCCCCTGTGTTTCTCCTGTAATTTTCCGTCACGTGTGTCTAATTTGTAGCTCCGCCCCTCGTTACCTGTCTCCCCAGGTGTTCATTGTTTCATGTTTAGTATAAATAGTACCTGTTAGTCTACGTTTGCGGTCGGTCTTTGCACCTTCCTCTGTTGTTTGTCTCGCCACGTTTGCTATTGTTTATTCACGGTTTCGTTACGGTCTATTTATTCCTTGTTTATTTCTAGTTCCCTTTATTTCTTGTATATTTCTAGTCACGTTTCTTGCCTGTTTGTTTCTTTGTTTATTTTTTATATATTTACGTATTTATCCTTGGTATATATTCCCTAACCTTGTTATTTATTCGTTATTCCCCTGTTTGTTTGTTTGTTTACTTATTATTCATTAAAGTCTGTCTTACCCGCTTTTACGTCCGCCTCCCGTCTGGTCCCGCGTTACATTGCTGTGGTCTTTTTTACTCCCTAAAAGCGACGGTGGCTGACTTCATATGTATCAGAGGAGGCATGTGCTGGTCTTCAATCTCCTAGTGTTGGGCATCACTAGTGATAGGGGGAGTCCTAATGAGTGGGTATCTGGTTTTAATATTGTGGCTGAAGATTGCCCAACCATTACCCTCACAACAATAATCCTATAGCTCTGCTTTTTTTGCAGTAAGAAAAAAGAATTATTGTATAGAAACATTTTATAATCAAAACATCATAGTCAAATCGAATCATAAGGTGCCTAGAGATTCCCTAGTTATCATTGTTCCATTTTAGGATTATTAGGACATCCAAACACCATGGAAATATGTAGGGATGTTCCAGTTGAAATATCCTCTTTTAAAACTTGTTAGAAACTTTAGCCTCTTTTTTTTTGCCAAAAAGACTTAGCACACACACTGAACATGTCTCTGACTATGGTCTGATTGACTACAGTCATTTACTGTGTAAACAACTGGTCTTTTTTTAAGCTTCATTTGTGTGCAGAATTTGGGCTAGCTTTTATTATTTATTTTTGAGGCACTGACGTCTGCATATCCGCTGCCTCCTGTTCCAGCCGTAATGTGATTTGCACACTCCTCTTTCTCCTTTCTCACAGGTTGGCTTTATTCTCTTTTCCCTTCTCAAGTCCCTTTATCTGTGATCCCTCGCTTCCTGGAGGTAGCAGCAGCTTTGAGGAGCTCATTACCTGCCAGCAGACTTGGCTGGGGCTGCTCTTCAGACAGGAGGTGACAGTAACATTAAAACGGCTCACGGGCTTGTTATCTCTGTGCTAATCCTGGAACAGAACGGAACACACCCCCCCCCTCCACCACTACCGCCACCACATCTCGCCGACCACACCACCCCCCCTCACCCCTTCTCAACCACCATCGTTTCTTTTAGAGTAAAGGAGATAATGTCTTCCCCGATTATATTTCCACTGGCAGCCTGACGTCTTCATTCCAGCGTTTTCTGCAGGGGGATAATTAATTGTTGGAGACAGAAACAGCGAGCGAGTGGGCTTCTCCTAATAGGACTTTAGCTTGATATTTGGGAACAGTGTCAGATGGATTTTTTTTTTCTGCAGACTCTCGGATACTGTTTGAAGTGCGAGACGTTTCTCTTCACCAGTCACTTGCAACTAACACCACACTGACAGAGCAGCACGCTGTACTAAAGCATACAGCACACATGTCTACCAGCGCTGCCTGTTTCTTATATACCTGTAGCTACGTTAGGAGATTTTTATTTCTGCATGGATAGATAGCAGGAGAAAGTGACAGAGAGAGAGAGAGCATGTGGTTTAGCTCTTCTTCAAGTAAGCCCTCAATCTGTGCTGAATGAATGCAAACCAGAGTGAATTGACTTTGACATCAGAAAACATATTGTTCCATGGAGTACTGATGTAACTGTATAAAATGTGTTACAGATCAGTGGTGTAACAGTATATACCGTAGTTGGCAACAGGTCAGTGGTGTAACAATATAAATTGTCTTATAGGTCAATGTGGTAACAATGGTAAATGTGTTACAGATCAGTGGTGTATCATTCAGTGGCGTGCACAGACATTTTGGGGACAAGTGCTCAGGGGGGAAAAAGGGCACTTTTTGGAACACTTCATTATAAAAAAAAAAATATCTATCATTGATTTGGGCTAGAGCGGCTAGTTTATCTGGTGACCAGTTGGCTAAAGATGCTTAGTAGTTTGGTGCTGTATGAGACATTTTACTGCACAACAAAATGATTTCACGTTGGGTTTAGAGGGCAAACGGTAGGATTTTACTTGAAGTGTATGTTACCTGGCTGGTGGGACACGTGGGATGAAGAAGCCTATTTGATGCCGTGCGTGCTGTGCTGAAGACTCGCTGAACTGAACTGCTGCTGCAGCGCGACCGCGCGGGGTCACGTGACAGAGGAAGAGAGAGGTTGGGTGTGTGCGAGCTGATTTTAGGGCATTCTGTTTTCACTCGTTTTTAATCGCTCAGGTTTTCAAAAGATCATTTCAAATCGGCCTCAGTAAAATCTTAATAATAATAATATAAAAAAAACAAAAAAAACCCCCGAAAGTTTCAAAAGGGCACTTTGGTTGATAAAGGGCAGAGTTGGTGGTGCTTTAGCACCACCTGATGTCTATGTCTGCAAGCCTCTGGTAACAGTATATACAATAGTTGGCAGCAGGCCAGTGTGGTAACAATATAGAATGTATTACAGGTCAGTGGCATAACAGTATGAAATGAATCACAGCTCAGTGATGTTACAGTATATAGTGTTCTTCACTCTAAAAAACAGAGGTACGAAACGAGTACTTTTTTGTACTCAAAGGTACACTCTTTATAATTGTACCCTCAAAGGTACAATATTGGTCTTTACAGGGTCAGATTTGTTCCCTCTGAAGTACAAAGTCATTTCTAACAGCAATAAGTACAAATTTGTACCATTTAACCAACCAAAGGGTACATTCAGTATTCTGTATCACTGTACTAATAAACAATATATATTTTATTTGCACATTTTCTATTTGAAAGCAAGACAATTTTAAATCATCAAGTTCTTGACACATATTTCATTGATGATAATGTTTATAATCTTTATAATCTTTACTGGCACAAAAACCATGGTACAAAAAAGGACTTTCACTGAAAGGTACTTTTTTGTACCTCAATATAAGGTAAAGCCCCAGCGACAAGCTTTTTACACTTTTAAGTACAAATCTGTACTTCCTTTTCTTAGTGCACACTAAGAAAAGTAAGTACAGACTTGTACCTAAAAGAGTACAAAGCTCGTCGCTGGGGCTGTACCTTATATTAAGGTACAAAAAAGTACCTTTAAGTTAAAGTCCTCTTTTGTACCCATGGTTTTTGTGGCAGTAAAGATTATAAAAATTATAAACATTATCATCAACTGAATATGGCTCAAAAACTTGATGATCCAAAATTGTCTGGCTTTCAAATAAAAAATGTGCAATTAAAATATATATTGTTCATTAGTACAGTGATACTGAATACTGAATGTACCCTTTGGCTGCAGGTTAAATGGTACAAATCTGTACTTATTGCTGTTAGAAATGACTTTGTACTTCAGAGGGAACAAATCTGACCCTGTAAAGACCAATATTGTACCTTTGAGGGTACAATTATGAAGAGTGTACCTTTAAGTACAAAAAAGTACTCATATCGTACCTCTGTTTTTTAGAGTGTGTGTTGGCAACAGGTCAGTGTGGAAATAATATGAAATGTTACAATCAGTGGTGTAACAGAATATACTGTAGCTGGCAACAGGTGGTAACACTATGGAATGTGTTACAGGTTAGTGGCGTAACATTGTGAAATTTGATACAGGTCAGTGGTGTAACAGGATATAATTGGCAAAAGGTCAGTGAGGTAACAATATGGATTGCATGTCAGTGGCATAACAGTATGAAGTGGGTTACATACAGGTCTTTGGAGTAATGTAGAACAGTACAAAATGTTGCCAATCAGTGATATACTGTAACACTATGAGGTGTGTTACAGATCAGTGGTATTACTGGATGGATTATGGTTACCAGTCACTTTCAACAAACACCACACTGACAGTGTAGCACACTGTAATACAGCATACCACACATATGTCTACCAGTGCTGCCTGTTGCTTATATACCTGTAGCTAAATTAGGAGATTTTTTATTCCTGCAGGGATAGCAGGAGAAAGTGACAGAGGGATAGAAAGTGTGAGAACAGATATAGATAGATAGAGATAGAGAGAGAGCATGTGGTTCAGCTCCACTTCAAGTAAGGCCTCGATCTGTGCTGCATGAATGCAAACCAGAGTGAAGTGACTTTGACATCAGAAAGCAAAGTGATCCAGGGAGGCTGGAACCACATGAGCCGAGAGCTCAGCACAGTGTAGGAGATCCAGGCATACATTCTAATTCAGATTCAGTCCTATTCTCTCTCTTCCTCTCTGTCTATCTCTCTTTCTTTATTAACAGCAGTGTGTTAAGTATTGTTGCCAAAGCATTATTGTATATTTCCCAGCCAATAAATACATATACAGTGTTGTTGTTCTTGTTGAAAGTTATAAATGGTAAAGTGTGGTACAGATTTGTGGTATAACAGTATTAAAGGTACTACAGGTCTTTGGTTTATGGTGTAACTGAATACAGGTCAGTGGTGTTACAGTGTGGATTTCAGTATGTTACAGGTTGTTGGTGTAACAGTATGTGCTTTGTTACAGGTCAGTGATAAAACACTTTTAAAGAGGTGTGTTACAGATCAAGGGTGTAACAGGATGGAATATGTTATATATCTTTGAAGTATTAATGTAACAGTACGAATGGTTTTACCAGTCAGTGGTGTAACAGTATGAAGTGTGTTACAGGTCAATGGTGTTACAGTGTGAATTACAGTATGTTAGAGGTTGTTGGTGTAACAGTATGAAGTGTGTTACAGATCAATGGTGTTAAAGTGTGGATTCCAGTATGTTACAGGTTGTTGGTGTAACAGTATGTGGTTTGTTACAGGTCAGTGGTGTTACAGTGTGGATTCCAGTATGTTACAGGTTGTTGGTGTAACAGCATGTGGTTTGTTACAGGTCAGTGGTGTTACAGTGTGGATTCCAGTATGTTACAGGTTGTTGGTGTAACACCAATAAGAGTCCTTGGTCAAGACTCCTAACACTACATTAACTCTTCCTCTGTAATAGGAATAACCTGGCAAGTCGCTCTGAATAAGAACATCAGCTAAATGCTGTACATGTAAATATAAACAAATCTGTCTGTCTGTCTTATCGCAAAATACCTGCACCCAAGGAATCAGCTGGAAGTTGATCACCCATAGTATTGTGTCATTTTTTTTTTTTGGAGACCAGAAGGCCTGGAGTCATGGTGTGGGCTGCAATTTTGTACAATGTTTTTAACAGTATGTGGTTTGTTACAGGTCAGTGGTGTTACAGTGTGGATTCCAGTATGTTACAGGTTGTTGGTGTAACAGTATGTGGTTTGTTACAGGTCAGTGGTTTAACACATATTTGATACAAATCACTGGTGTAACAAGTCAGACATATTAAGAAACAGTTAAATTAAACTGTAACAGTATGAATTGTGTAACCATTCAGTCATGTGACAGCATGGAGTGTGTTACAATGCACATTCAAAGCATTACATCTCATTTCCTCTTAGAAAACAAATCTTAATTTGAATGTAATTTTGAGAAATAGCAAGAAAAAGAACAAATCAACGCAAATTAGATTAATGAAGGAACGAAAATACTGTTTACAATCGATAGACCCCTCCACTCTTTGCGAGGGCTTTAGGACATGGTTGGGGGTTGTTTACAGGTGGCTGCTGGTCCTCATTAGACTGTGTACATATGTGTGTGTCTCCTGCTGCCTCCCTACTCTGACATGGTGGAGTACAAGTGACTCGAAGCTCTAGAGGAGAAAAAAGATATCTTCATGATCAGAGAGGGAGTGGGCGAGCGAGCTAGACATAGAGAGAGAGAGAGAGAGAGACTGATAAATATTTGGAATGGCAGTCTGACAGTAGGAGAGAATAACAAGCAGACACTGTTCTCTTGTGTTCAGACAGTAAGAAAGAGAGAGAGAGCGATATATAGAGAGAAAGAAAGTGAGAGAGAAAGAGGGAGAGAAAGCAAGTGTGAGAGAGAGAGAGATAGAGGGAGAGAAAGCAAGTGTGAGAGAGATAGAGGGAGAGCAAGCAAGTGTGAGAGAAAGAGATAGAGGGAGAGAAAGCAAATCTGAGAGAGATAGAGGGAGAAAAAGCAAGGAAGAGCGAGAGAGATAGAGGGAGAGAAAGCAAATCTGAGAGAGAGAGATAGAGGGAGAGAGAGAGAGATAGAGGGAGAAAATGCAAGTGTGAGAGAGATATAGAGGGAGAGAAAGCAAGTGAGAGAGAAAGAGGGAGAGCAAGCAAGTGTGAGAGAAAGAGATAGAGGGAGAGAAAGCAAATCTGAGAGAGAGAGATAGAGGGAGAGCAAGCAAGTGTGAGAGAAAGAGATAGAGGGAGAGAAAGCAAATCTGAGAGAGAGAGATAGAGGGAGAGAGAGAGAGATAGAGATAGAGAGAAAGCAAGTGAGAGAGAAAGAGGGAAAGAAAGCAAATGTGAGAGAGAGAGTGAGAGAGAGAGAGAGAGAGAGAGGGATATATATATATATATAAAGAGAGAGAAAGCAAGTGAGAGAGATAAAGGGAGAGAAAGCAAATGTGAGAAAGAGAGATAGATAGAGGGTGAGAAAGAGATATATAGAGAGAAAGCAAGTGAGAGAAAGAGAGAGAGATAGAGTGAAAGAAAGCAAGTAAGAGAAAGAAAGAGAGAGAGAAAGCAAGAGAGAGAAACTAGTAAAACTAGGGTTCAATTCCAGGTCTGGGTAACCATGCTGTGCTACACCAATAAGAGTCCTTGGGCAAGACTCCTAACACTACATTAACTCTTCCTCTGTAATAGGAATAACCTGGCAAGTCTCTCTGAATAAGAACATCAGCTAAATGCTGTACATGTAAATATAAACAAATCTGTCTGTCTGTCTGTCTGTCTTATCGCAAAATACCTGCACCCAAGGAATCAGCTGGAAGTTGATCATCCATAGTATTGTGTCCTTTTTTTTTTTTTTGGAGACCAGAAGGCCTGGAGTCATGGTGTGGGCTGCAATTTTGTACAGGGTCAAATATATATTTATGTATATACATGTTTGACTGAGCTTAATTACTGGAACTTTGACAGGCCATTGTATACAATAATAAGGTCCTGCAACCAGTAACATTGCAGTATGCCATTCCAACAAGACAATGCTCGTCCACATACTGCTGCCTAAAAAATCTATCTACTCATAATGAAAAAAAACATACCCACAATAAGTCAGCTGGGAGTTGTTCTTCCTTGCTTGAGATGGCAAACAAATTTGTGCGTGGTCAACACCAAAATATGGGTTTTGTTTTCACCAGATCATCTTTTTATTTTTTTATTCACAGGCGTTTTGTCAGCCCAAAATGTTCTTTTTTTCCATTTTTCCCAATTTAGCTAGGCCAATTTTCCAGCCCTTTTAGCTTCTACTTAGCTGTATATTCCTCATCACTGGTGATGCCGCAACTCAAGAAGGGTGAAGACTAGCACATGCCTCCTCCTACACATGTGAACTCAGCCACTTCCTCTTTTCAAACTACTGCTGATGCAGCATTGTTGAGTAGCATCACACCATGCTCGGAGGAAAGTGCAGCGAATCGGTTCTGATACATCAGCTCACAGACGCCTTGTGCTAATCAACATCACCCTAGGAGTGATGAAGGGAGAGAAAGCGCCATCTACCCACCCAGAGAGAACAAGGCCCATTGTGCTCTCTCAGGGCTCCAACAGCTGATGGCGAGCTGCATGACCGGGATTCGAACCACGATGATCTCCTGATCATAGTAGTAGCTACAGAGGTTGGACAATGAAACTTACACATCTGCTTTTAGAGCACAATAATTTATTGTCCTGACGGACAGTTCTGGTGGAAACAGGAGAGTTGAGGTGCACATTGAATTCTGCAGTGATTTGGGCAGCCGTGGTTTTATGTTTTTTGGATACAATCCGGGTTAGCACCCAAACATCCCTTTCAGACAGCTTCCTCTTGCGTCCACAGTTAATCCTGTTGGATGTGGTTGGTCCTTCTTGGTGGTATGCTGACATTACCCTGGATAATGTGGCTCTTGATACATTACAAAGACTTTATGTCTTGGTCACAGATGCGCCAGCAAGATGTGCACCAACAATCTGTCCTCTTTTGAACTCTGGTACATCACCCATAATGTTATCTATCTATCTTTCTAAACAACATTCTAGAGTTCTACTCTGTTCATTATTCTACTCCTTCCCTCACCCATTCTCACAGTCTTGCAGCCACCCAGTCTGAAAGGTTACAAAACGCATAAATGGCAACCCCTGCCCATAAAGCACAGTTCCTAGTATGTAAATTTCCTTTGTCTTTCAAAATTAATATTCTTCACACTTGCAGTGAAAACAACCTGAAATATTGTATTTTTTGGGCAAAAGTCTTCATTAATGCAGCCTCTGAACTGCCCTGCAGCCTTGAATAATGACTGAGACCCCCACAGATCAGCAAACATACATCACATTCTGCCCTAAATGTAAATGCAAAAAGCCTCTAGATAAAACTGCAAAATCCTGCAACCAAAGCCGTGTCCTTTTCTCAGTGGAGCGTGAGATCAGAGGTTCACAAGCGTGCACTCCTAGCAATCAAGAATTTCCCCCCGGGGATCAATAAAGTATCTATCTATCTATCTATCTATCTATCTATCTATCTATCTATCTATCTATCAGCACCTTAATCAGCTGAATAGTATCTGATGGTGGTGAAATAGATCAAAATGGCCTGCGCTCACAGCAGGCGAGAGCTTTAACACAGAGGATCAAAGCATTACCTGCTTCTACAAAGTAGCCTGCTAGCAACACATAGAGGGAAAAACAGCAGTAAGGGAAATTATTGATTATGTCATATATCATAAAAGTCATATGTTTAAAGGGAAGGCTTTTTTCTACATTTGTAGCAGTCATAATTCATTTGAACAAATGTTAAAAATTGTAAAATGCTTATAAGATGACAATACTGTATGCACAGTGGCTTGTAAAAGTATTCATACCCCTTGAACTTTTCCATATTTCTTTGTCACATTACAACCACAAACATAAATATATTTCATTGGAATTTAATGTAAAAAAAAGACACAAAGTGATATACAACTTTAAAGTGGAAAGAAAATCATGCGTGATTAACACATTTTGTACAAAACAAAAACTGAAAAGTTTTCAATACTTTGAGGAACCACCTTTTGTTGTAATTACAGCTACAAATCTTTTAGGGTTTGTCTCCACCAGCTTTTCACATCTAGTGACTGAATTTTTTGATCATTCTTCTTTGCAAAACAGCTCAAGCTCAGTCAGATCAGATGGAAAGCGTTTGTGAACAGCAGTTTTCAGATCTTGCCAGAAGTTCTCCATTGGATTTAGGTCTAGACTTTGACTGGGACATTCTAACACAAGAATATATTTTATTTTAAACCATTCTATTGTAGCCCTGGCTTTATGTTTAGGGTCTTTGTCCTGCTGGAATGTGAACCTCCGCCCCAGTCTCAAGTCTTTTTCAGCCTCCAACAGGTTTTTTTTTCCAGGATTGCCTTGTATTCCATCCATCTTCCCATCAACTCTGACCAACTTCCCTGTCCCTGCTGAAGAGAAGCAGCCCCAAGCATGATGCTGCCACCACCATGTTTGACAGTGGGGATGGTGGGTTCAGAGTGATGTGCAGTGTTAATTCTCCGCCACACATAGCGTTTTGCATTTTGGCCAAAAAGTAACATTTTGGTTTTATCTGAACCTTGCTCCACATGTTAGCTGTTTCCCCAACATGACTTCTAGCAAACTGCAAACGGGACTTTTTATGTCTTTCTTTCAACAGTTGCTTTTTTCTTGCCACTCTCCCATAAAGACCACATTTGTGCAGTGCATGACTAATAGTTGTCCTGTGGACAGATTCCCCCACCTGAGCTGTGAATCTTTGCATTTTGTCCAGAGTCACCATGGGCCTCTTAGCTGCATCTCTGATCAGTGCTCTCCTTGTTCAGCCTGTGAGTTGCTCCATACTCTTTCCATTTCTGGATAATGGATTGAACAGTGTTCTGTGAGATGTTCAAAGCTTGGAAAATCTTTTTTATAGCCTAAGCCTGCTTTAAACCTCTCCGCAACCTGATTCCTGACCTGTCTGGTGTGTCTTTTTTGGACCTTATGATGCTGTTTATTCCCCAATATTCTTTTAATCAACCTATGGGGCTGTCACAGAGAAGCTGTATTTGTACTGAGATTATATTACACACAGGTGGACCCTTTTTAGTCATTAGCAGTCATCAGGTAACTTCTGAATGTAATACTTTCATTTTTTTTATTTGTAAAAAAATGTTTTGAATATTGCATAATTTTCTTTGAAACTTTAAAACTGTATACCACTTTGTGTTGGCCTTTTATGTTAAATTACAATAAAGTATAATTATGTTTGTGGTTGTTCAAGGGGTATGAATACTTTTGCAAGCCCTTGTAAAAAGCCCTGATCTGAGAAACTGCATTAATTATTTTAAATTGTCCTTAATTTCAGGACAGCATAGTGTGTGGGACATGGCGATGCCCGTATATATTGCAGCAGTCATGTTCAGTACTCTGTTCTGTATCTCTTGCCTGCAATAACTGCTAGAAGTTTGCTATTCATAGACATGACCAGATGTTGGGTATCTTCTTCAATTACCTCATGTGACATTTTATTTGCACAGCTCCTGTCCTTGTGTTGAACAAGGGCAAATACAATGTCTAATGTTGTATATGAAAGCCCAGAAGCAAGTCTAGGGGCCCAATAGTACAACCTGAGTGATGCTCATTACTATCTTACAACCTGCAGACAGTCTGTTTTCACACCTTGTGCTTGCTTCGTTTAACCTCCTAAGGCCACAATTCTTGCATGACATGCCTTTTTTTATTTCTCTTTGCTATTTGGGCTATTTGGCACCTGATTAGTGCAAAAAAACAAATAATTATCTTTTTTAAAAAATAATAGTAGTTATATAAAATATAGTTTTATATTTTGGTAGAACACAATGAAGTAATGATGTGCAAAACTAAGAGAGATGTAGATTTGGTAACACTTTATAATAACGTTAGTCATATTTAAATGAATGATGAATACATTATGTACTCATAGCTATAAGCCATGAATTATATTTTTTAGCAATGCTTTACAAACCACAATAAAGTTCCTATTTCATTCTTAACAAATGGTTAACAAATGATGAATAGATCAGGAATTCCGATGTTACACATCAGTTACATACTCGTATAATTGTTAAAAAAAAAAACAAGTTTATATAAAAAAAAACAACAACAGAGCAGGCTTTATTCAGTTTCAATAAAAACGGATTAATTGAAATCTTAAAAGAGGGATCAGAAGAAATTGGAAATCAGAAAAGATGAATTAATGGAACTATGTTTCTCCTCCTCATCTTGAGGGAAGTCTTTTGCCAGCTGTAGTCAAGGGATAGTGCTTCCATTCATCTCCTTCATCTCTCTCTCCTCCCTCTCTTTCTGTTCTTTCTTCTTCTTTTCCTCCATCACTTTGGCTTCTCTCTCATTCCTCATCTTTTTCAACTCCTTCTTTTTCTTCCTCTCTTTCTTTTATCACCATCTCCATCTTTTCCTTCCATTCATCACTTGCTTCAGTCCAGGCCTGCAGGATTCTGTCTCTTCTTTCAGTCTCTGTTTTCTGAATCAGATCTACTGCTTTCTGGACCACTCTCATTTATAGGAGATCCTTCACCTATCCCGTCTTTTCTTCGTCTTTCTGCTTCATCGCTCTCAGCTTCTCTCCTTCTTCCTTCAGCTGTTCAAATTCCAGCTTCATCTTCTTTTCTTTCTCCTTCCATTCATCACTTGCTTCAGTCCAGGCCTGCAAGATCCTATCACTTCTTTCAGTCTCTGTTTTCTGAAGCAGATCCATTGCTTTCTGGACCACTGTCATTTCTAGGAGCTCCTTCTCCTCTTTCATCTGCTCTTTGTCTTTCTTCTTCATCGTTTTCAGCTTCTCTCCTTCCTTCTTCAGCTGTTCGATTTCCAGCTTCATCTTCTTCTTCTCCTCCTCCCATTCCTTACTTGCCACAGTCCAGGCCTGCATGATTCAATCTCTTTTTTCCTTCTCTGACTTCTGAAGCCGTTCTATTGCTTGTTGCACCTGTTTCTTTTCTAGGAGATCCTTCACATCTCCCACACTGTAAAAAAAATATTCATTGGCTCAACTTAACTCAGTCAAGTTATCATTTTGCTTTGACTCAGTTAAGTTACACATAACATTTTAAGTTCATTCAACTTAATTCACTCAAGTTATCATTTAGATTTGACTCAGTTAAGTATTGAACGTAACAGAGTTAAAGCTAGATGATAACTTGAATCAGTTAAGTTTATTCAACTTAACTGAGTTTTGTTCACACAACAAAAATTTAATTAACTCAATTTTTTTCTCAGGTTCTGCAGACTATATAGGTATTCTCAACATATTTAGCATATTATTATTATTTAACTGCCAATACTGACAGTACAATATTGGAGCAGTTTAAGACTAAACTTCATAAAGAATGAACTCTGTAGCTCCAAGCCAGCATACTGTGATCAATAGTAACACAGAATAATGTTAATGTGCTCTTACAGCCTACAAACACTGAGGCCTGCCAAACAACACATATTATAATTACTGCACGCCAAGGATAAGGTACTTTCTGAAAGCTGTATGAAATGCGTCTGTCGGCGCAATGTTAACATGTGATTGAGGCGAATATAACCTAATGTTAGCTGAACTTTTCCCAGCAGTGTTTAATACTCTGGGGGAGTAAATTTTAACAGTTAAGAAAAAAATGGATCAGATAAACCTATGCCACTTGTTCTTGAAAATGTTTTATGGGATGGTCTGAACAAATACTGCCTGAAATGTCCAAATTATTATGTGGAATAATAATTTATTTAAAATGATTTGATTTATGATTTGTTTTTACTTTTTTTACATCAAATAATTTAAAGTAACTATGTAACTTTTACTCAAAGTACATTTTAAATTGAGTGCTTTTTTACTTTTACTCGAGTAGATTTTTAGATGGGTAGTTTTTCTTTTACTTTAGTAGAATTTTTGCTAAGTAAAGGTAATTTTACTTAATTACAATTTTTCAGTACTTTTTCCACCTCTGGTTCTGCTGTTCTGCAGTGAAGTACTCACAGGAGAGTGGAGGAATAAACCTCTCTGTCTCTCGATATCTCTCTCTCTCTCTTGGTCTCTCTCTCTCTATCTCTCTTTCTCTGTCTCTCTTTCTGTCTCTCTGGATAACTCTCTCTGGCTGTATGGGAACTTCTCTCTCTGTGTGCAGTTCAGTCGCAAACGCAAGCAGAACTGATCACTAACTCATATATTTTTATGTATATATGTATATTTTTAGAGATGTTTTATAGCAGTGCACTTATGAATATATCTACGCCGGTAGAAGTAAGGTGTGCTCAGGTAAATTTTTGGCGTATTGCTATCTTGGCAAGGAAAAACACAGGTGCACCACTGACTGAAAACAACCTAGATAGACATTAACCGTTGGATATTCATTGCTATCTTGGAAGTAATTGTCAACATATTGTCAGGCACATTTCCAAATGTTGTACCCAACTGCTTGAAATTAAATAAAGTGTTGGACATGTCCAGGTAGCTGCACCATTAAAATAGCAATCCCCCAAAGTCTTAAAGGAAATATAAGCCAAATGACACGTTAATTGGTTTATTTTACATCACGCCCTAGACACACCCGTGATTAATTAAGAGAATTAGTGCATGACTTTTGTACGTTTAGAGCCACACAAGGCATACTTTACTTTTCCCACCGTTAAGATAGCGAAGTCACACTGGCACAGATTAAATCACCTACAAATAAAAAATAAAAAAAACAGGGTCCTAGGACTGTATCTAATGCTGAATTACATTAACCTCAGTAGTTAAATATCATTGATAATACATTTACTGGTACCACTTTAAAATAAGACTACCTTAATAAGAGGTTTATAAATTGTTTACAATTAGTTTATTAATGGTTACTAATTAGATTGTAAGTGCCTGAAAAATCATTAATAATCAGTTATAACACCTACGTAGAAAGGGCAACAATATAGATGGCCGTGGGTTCATTATTTGGCAAACAACAGGTCATTGTTGCCCTTTCTACGTATGTGTTATAACTAATTATTAAGGATTTTAAGGCATTTACAACCTAATTAGTAACCATTAATAAACTAATTGTAAGCCATTTATAAAACCTTTATAAAGGTAGTCTTATTTTAAAGTGATACCCATTTACAACAATACAACAATACTGCTTTTCTGTTGATGTGCAGTGCAGCCATCTTGGATTTGATCACTCAACCAGATTCAGAGATGCTCAGAAATACATTTTTACCCCACATTAGCTTGTGCTGTTGACTCTATTAGTCTTAATGGAGGTTGGGCTTTGGTGGTCTGGACTTAAGGGCAGCCCTGATCTCGATCTAAACTTTAGACTCTTCAGAAAGTGACCTTCAAATATATCCGGACCACTGTATAGAATGAACCAGTTGTCCAGTGGGCTTTAATGCTGCCCCAAAAAATCAATGGCTATCTCAGCAAAGTGGTAAAAACAGAGTAATATGAGCTATCTGTCTGTGTCACACTCGATGAGTTTGCGTAAATGAAATTTTTCTTTCACAAGCTCTGTTTCTTTTGCTTTCTACCTTTTTTTAGGCCAAATTGCACCATTTTTGCACCAGTCTACAGTTTGTGGAACTGAAATAGAGAGAGCAGGAAGAAGAGAAACTCACTCCCATACTGACTCCACAACAACTGCAGTGGCCTTAGTTTAACTTGCTAGTGTGGTTGCTGATGTGCCCAGTTGAATGCCCAGTAATGTGATCACAGCCAGCCCTGCAAGAGCTGTAATGGTTGTGTCATTTTAGGGAACGTGGGAACTGGAGCTCTATCCTCCCTGCTGCTTTTTCAATCACTACAAAAAAGACAAAGTCAGTGTTGGTTTAGAATGCTAGCTAGTAAAGGAAAACAATAAAATAATATAAATTTAAAGTTAAAATATTTGAGAACATCCAAAAACTCATGCATAAGCCTGAAACCTTTTAAAATAAGTTTTTTTTTGTCCAAATAATTCCAAAGCATTTTGGGGTTTCACTTTACTTAAATGGTCCATAATGGATGCCCTGTAAATGCTCAACTAACATTCAACTAATAACTAAATATCTATTAAATTTAATAGAATTTTCAGCTGAATGTAAATGATGTAAAATCTAACCCCACACCTAACCCTTATTCAAACCTAAACCTTAAATCTACCCTCAGCCTTACCCTATCATTAACTTAAAATGTAGATATAACCCTTAATCTAACCCTTAAAGGTTAAGGTTAGGGTATAGGGTTAAGCTAAGGGTGTATAGTTACATTCAGTAGAGTATCATTTTCATTCAATCAATAATTCACTTGCATTTCATTTCATTTACAGTGGAATTTTAGTGGAGCATCTACAAGGCATTAACAATGAACCATCCGAGTAAAATGTTACTCTTATCTTTGTTATTTTTTTTTAAACACAAAACTTTTCCCAGATGTTAATAGGGGTGGTAGTGTTATGAATCGAAGAAGCTTTAAATGCCTCCAGAATATATTGCTATTATTGATCAGCCTATGAATTTTGACTTATACCAACTAATTCTAAAATAGAATGCCAGGTTCTAACCACACAAGAACACTATAGTTTTTGTTGGACTCCTCAACAATCCAGTTTTTGTTCTGTTCTTGTTAAGGTGTTGGAACCCAAACTAAACAGCAGTCAAACTATCCACAAAAAAAGGCTAGAAGAGTCAGGATGTAGCTTCTTGCTCCCACTTTATTTGCCTCAGACATGTGAATTTAGAGTAAAACTGAAAAAAAAAAAAATTCACTAATGTTGTTTACATTTTCAAATGAGCAAATTATAACATGAACAAACCAACAATTTTCAAACACTAAGACTGAATAAGGTATAGCATGTAGTAAGCATGGCAGCAACCATATCTAGTGTAAATTACCTCAAATTATATTAAATGCTACTCAATTCTCACTGATATTGTTTTTTTTAAGAAAAGAAAATAATGTCCATATTTTTGTGAGTGCACATTCTAATAAATTGTTTATAGATATTATAATAAAACATTCTAAAGAACCTAAACTCTATCTGCACGTCCTGGTTCTGTTCCATATCTATCCTGTTCTGTCACTGTGTTTTTCCAGTCCTCTCTGTCTTCGCCCTTGTCTCCGCCCATGTCTTCAGTTTTTTCAGCTGTGTTTCCTTAGTAGCTCCGCCCCCCTCATTACCTTGCCCAGGTGTTCCTAGTTGTGTCTATATTCATAGTCCTGTGTTTCATGTTTGCTTTGTTGGTTCTTGGACGCACTACATCTGTTAAGGTTGCATTTTCTTAGTTTTCAAGTTTTTGTAAGTTCAAGCTCCTATGTTCTGTTTTGTTTCATTGTTTTGTTTTGTTTAATAAATACCTCGCATTTGCGACCATATTTGGCTGGTTCTTCTGATGCAGCAGGAAGGAGACATGGAGAGTGGATGCAAATGTGAGGTATTTATTAAACAAAACAAAACAATGAAACAAAACAGAACAAAGGAGCTTGAACTTACTGAAACAGAAAACAAAGAAAGGGCAACCTTAACAGACGTAAAACGTACAGGAGCCGACAAAGCAAACAGAAAACACAGGACTATGAATACAGACATAAGGCAGGAAAGGAAACACTTGGGGAAAGGTAATAAGGGGGCGGTGCTACAAATGAAACACAGGTGAAAACCCAAAATACTGAAAACATGGGCGGAGACATGAGACATGTGACACTATCCAAAAGATTTGAACACAATGACACAGTCTTAATGACATTTAAACATCTACACATGATTATTATATGTTATATTGCATACTGTATGCATATGTATTTTGCTGGGATAACAGCAGAATACCAACACTACTCTAAATAAATAACAGTCAGTCCAACACACCCATTAAAGTCTACATTTCATAATTTGAATACATTTTATCTGTAAAGCTTTCCCCTAGGTTCAAAGTTAGAAAATTAATAGACTTTACGCTTTAATCGCACGTTTTATTTATTTACTTATTTATTTTTTATCTGATGTGAATCATCCACTCGTTTTTTTTTTTCTGAGTTCCTCCGAACACTTCTTTCGATTGCTATTTCGCCGGCTGTTTACATTTAGCTCATGCCACCGTGTAATTGAACACACCAGGGATTATTCCATCAAAACATTCCGCATTCTGATTCACCCGTCACCATGCTTATTTATTTATTTACTTCAAGGGAAATGTAAAAGTTGGAGAAAGGAATGCTGTGATGATGCCATTTGCTTTTGAGCAAAAATCTTATATCACGAGAAACGAGAGAACGAGAAAACCCTCTGAACCTTTAATGGGAGTCGGTGTAAAGCGATGTTTATTTCAAGTCATTTTGGGGCATTTCTTATGGTCCAATCTAAAGAACAACTGCCACATTTACAGTGTCAATGTTACCTCAGGCGACAGCATGGGATCATCAAGTTGGGATTAAGGTGCTATCTTGTGAGTAAGGTTGAATCTTGGCCAGTATTCTTAATAAAAGGCGACACACTGTAAACCCATACGTTGTTTGAACTCAAATGATTTAAGTCTGTTTTACATAAAATTGGATATTTCTAAACAATACTCAACTATTTTGAGTTAGTTGAACATTTGTGGGCACATAAACATTTAAACTGAGATCTTTGAGTTGAACCACCTTATAATAAATGAGTTTAGTCTGTTGACATTGTTAGCTTCTTTTCCACTGGCTTCTGTCACAAAGTAAACTCAACTTATGTGGTCTTGCAATATAACAAAAATAAAAAAGTTAAATCAACTTCCCCTTTAGTTGTAATAACTTGATGTTCTAAGTTATGCTAACTTAAGTTTTCATTACCCATCACTTAACTTTTTTAAGGCAACCGGTTTCCTCAAATTATTTAAGTAAATTCAACTTATCCGGGCTTACAGTGCAGGAACTCCTGTTTACAACTTGGAGTAAGGCCTGATTAGAGTTTAGATTGTCTGCCCAAGAATGAGACCAACCCAATGCCCAACCCCAATTTAGGACAGGACCTGCAGCATCCTGGTGATAAAATAATCAGAATGTTTTATCTGATATTTGGGAAATATGCAAAGTTTTAGCACTGTCCTCTTTTGTCAGCAAAGCTTCAGCCAGCATTTTATTACTAGAACTGTCTGGTAGCTTACAGAAAGCTGTGCGGTGTGCTCTCTCTCTCTGCCTGCTGCCCATTCCCCAAAGCTAATTCCATCCCAGAGGTTGCCAGGTTTAAAAACACAACAGCGGTGTTACAGCCATGGAAGCTAGCAACCGGACTGGTTTAGCCCAACCGTTAGCTGTTACACAGGAGCCTAAGAAGCTTCAGCATTCATCAAAAGAGCTCAATAACCAAAGACAGAATAAAACAAGAGAAAATATTGGCAGTGAGTTTAACAGATGAAGAATAGACTTCAAGCTCAGAAGGACTACAAGATGCTGAGCTGGTTACTTTTCTCCTAAACAAGTAGCTAAGCTACTTTAGCCAGGTCATTTATCACAACCAAGGTTAGCATACTAGGGACAGACATTTTTATAAATTAACAAATTAAAAATGTACACCAGAAACCAAAAGTTAGACTCTGTATTAAGTCAATTTAGCTGCAAACATGATTTATTTATGTTGAGCAAAGTAATGATATATGCTACTTATGGTCATTCTTAGCAACTTGCTAGCGTTAGCTATTTAGCTGTTTATTTATCTTTCTACAGTGTAAAATACTGCCAATAATGCTCGCTCCCCCTTTTGGTATGAGTTATGGAACTCAACTTGCACTCGTTCATGTACTGTAGGTTCAGTGTCCTCAGCTTGGCAACCCGAGTGAGCTTTATATCTGTGGAATGGTGGGCAGAGCAGAGATCTCTCTCCAGTGTTTTAAAATAGGACTGCTGAGGCAACTTCACACGCTCGCTCTCAATTCCTACTGATTGCTTCTTTAAACATTGATGCAAAATTATCAATTAGGCTTGATCCTGAAATCTAAGACACAGAAGAGCCTTTTTAAACTCTTCACAAAGAGCCCAAGCTTATTGACTTTTTCCCAACTCAAGGACTTTGGCTTTAAGGCAAGAAGCATGAGCTAAACACCCTCAGCACTCTGCCCCAGTATGGCTGGAGAGGGTATGGATTGCTTTGAGAGCTCACAGCCGTAAAGCTGGCAGCCTCTGATCCAGGCACATCTGCCCTCCACTGTTAGAGTACTCGCTGTTTCAGTTCAGCTCAGAATACAGAAACGGGCCAGTAAGAAGAGACATCATGCTGTCGGCTATTCGGCAGTCCAAGAACCGTGCACTGCTTACTGGACTTTTCTTTCCATAAAGGGCCTGTGGGCACTTAGAATTGCGTTAGCATCACTGCAGTGATGGTCACTGTGCATTCTGTCTGCCCATGTCACTTATGGATTATATAAAAATAACTAAATAAATAAAAAACAAAAACACTATTGACTATTGACTTCTATTGTCGGATAAAAAAATATGTAATGTTTTATCCGGTCAATGTTTCAACCTGTAATTTGTCAATATTCACCATTCCTGCATTTCTGGCTTGCTATATATTCCAAAGTCCATGTCTTTGTAATGTGTGCAGCATGTGGCTTTGCGCTGTCTTGTTGAAAATCCTTGGAAGTATCCTTGGATTTTGCTATTTATAGGTTTATGTTTGAGTAAAATTAACATTGTTGTTTTATTCTATGGTCATTTAGAGCATTTATTTGCAGAAAATGAAAAATGGCTGAAATAACAAAAAAGATGCAGAGCTTTCAGACCTCAAATAATGCAAAGAAAACAAGTTCATATTCATAAAGTTTTATAAGTTCAGAAATCAACATTTGGTGGAATATCCCTGTTTTTTAATCACAGTTTTCATGCATCTTGGCATGTTCTCCTCCACCAGTCTTACACACTGCTTCATATCCAATTATTTGAACTTTATACATAAAGTTATTTTTACTCAATATAACGATTTTACATAATAAAATAAAATATTTGAAATATCTTAGTGTAAGTTTAATATGAAGGTTTTAGTCTTGTGCTGAAAACAATGAGGATATTACACAGTTCTTACATGCTGTACATAAAAAAAGAAAAAAAATACCAAAGTGATTCACACGTTCTCATTGACAACCTCATCTCTCTGAATATATGCGCCGATGCGTCATACGTGCCCCATGTCTGCGATGATCAGAAGCTAGTCACGCATCGTTTGCTATCTCTGTGATGAAAGGCATGCTTTGCTGTATTTGTCCTTCTCGTCAGGAGCGTGTCACAGAGCTGTTGTCATGATAATTGGTTAAACTGTCAGCAACAACCTCCCCCTTTCTAATTTGTTTCTGGAAATATCCTTTATATTTTTTTTTTCGAGTTCTCTTTGTTCGAGGTTTACTTTAAGTTCATTGAAACAAGCTACAGATTTAAGGGTTTACTATCTATCTGCAAACCTTGCTTAATACACTAATAGTGTACAATATAAACATAAAATGTTTTTTTTCTTTATATATATATTTTATGACTTTTGTATATACTTTTTATGTTTATTGCAGGTAGCCTGACAATTTTATTGCTCAACTGTAGAAAATATAAAGTCAGGCTAACTTAAAATGATAAAATGGTAACATAGACAGTAGTTTCCAGAGTAGTTTTTAGTTAAACTCAACTTAGTTTAATTCTAACTACCTTTTATGTTATTTCTGCATCACAGTTTGGTCAAAACTACAAATTAGACCAAGCGTTAAAACATTAGTAAACTAGTTGCAGCTGAAACAACTAAAATATAGGTCACTATATTACACCCTTGGCATGACGTGTTGCAGTGCTCAATACTATCTTATACACCACCAACAGTCAATTTTCACGCCTTTATTTCTGGTGTATTGCTATCTTGGCAACGGAAAACACAGGTGCACCACTGACTTATTAAAACTCTGACAAACGTCATCAGTAAGACGTTAATTGCTATCTTGGCAATGCAGTTGCTTAAACGCACACAGACAAAGACAGGTAGCAGTACACAGTCTCTCAAGAGATACAGGAGATTACACTGTAGGTTCAAATACCACAAAAAACACAAAACACCTTCATAGTCAGGAATCTGAGAACAAGAATTTCTTCTTTCAATTTGATAAGGGAAGTTTTAACCTGCAGATGGGAATACACAATAAACAGATTAAGAGGGCAAGGAGCCACAATTCAACATTTTATATAATATTTAATACATTTCAGCTGCAGCTCATTTGCTAACATTTTAAACGGTCAATTTGATATGTATTCTTGATCAAACTGAGATACAAAACAATACAGTACTCTCTAAAAGTATTTGCCCTCTTTCTTTTGTTTTTGCTTTGTTATCCTATTTATTTATTTTTTTTCAGATTAACAAACACATTTTAATCATACAGATAACAGTTTTTAAATTATCATTTTAATTATTAATGGACAAAACTATCCAAATCAATCTAGCCCTGTGTGAAAAAGTGTTTGCTCCCTAAAACTAAACCTTGTTTACCGATAACTGGCAACTATGGAGGAATTTTGGTCCACTTGTTTTTTATAGAATTGTGTAATTCAGCCACATTGGAGGTTTTTCATTAATAAACAGCCTTGTTCAAGATCATGCCACTTCAAAACCTTTTTTTTTTTTTTACCATTCAGAGGTGCACTTGCTGGTGTACTTCAGATCATTGTCCTGTTGCAGAACCCAAGTATGCCTAAGCTTAAGGTCTTTAACTGATGGGTGGATGTAAGTTAATTTTTTTTTTGTTATTGTATGTTTAAAACCAGATTTTCCTCCCAACAGCTATGCTGTTTAACTTACCCACTCAGCTCAGCTCACTAGTGATGCCCCAACATCAGTTGGGTGAAGACCAGCACATGCCTCCACCGATACATATGAATTTAGCCACCGTCTCTTATCGAACTGCTGCTGATTTAGCATTGTCGAGTAGCATTACAGCACACTCAGAGGAAAGCGAAGAGACTCGGTTCCAATACATAAGCTCACAGATGCCTTGTGCTGTGGACATCACCATTTGGAGTGATGTGGAGAGAGAGAGAGTGCCATTGTGCTCTCTTAGAGCTCTGGCAGCTGATGGCGAGCTGCATGACTTGGATTCAAACCAGCAATCTCCTGATCACAGTGGCAGTGCATTACTCCGCTGGACCATTCAGAGCCCCTTTTTGTATGATTTTGATTGGCTTGACTTATATTTTTTTACAGTGTAGTTTTAATGATCAATAATTAAATCAGAGGAATGCAGAACAGCTTAATCAGCATTATATTGCATTTAATGTCAAAATACATTTAATATTTAATAAAATGCCTGATAATACCAGTGACAGGTATTATTATTGCTAAAGCCACTTGTACATTCTGAGGAGAACACCTGTGACTGGTGTGATTGATGGCAGCATGTATAAGGTCAAGTGAAAATATATATGAGGTCAATCTGATCTTCAGTTTTCCCTTCGGTATCAATTCCATTCAAAATGGCCCATTGATTTTCCCCCTAAGCAGCAGAATACATCCAACTGTCATGAAGGCTAAATGAACAGATTTCTTTTCCATTGTAGAACTGTACAATGCACTGGGCTGTGTGTACATTCGTCATCATCTGATGGTAAATTTATGAGGCTGTTAACAAAATGGCGGCCTCTAAAATGAGAAGGAGCATCTCCATCAAGACAATGGCTCAATTACTACACCCATCGAGACGTAATGTTACACCTCCGCTAATTGTGTCATCTATCTTTTTTTGGCTTTCTTTCTTTCTTTCATTCTTTCTTTTTTAGAACTTTAAAAAATAGGTTTTATAAACTTTCTAAACTGCCTCCAACAAAAGAAGATCTACAGGGGTTGGACAATGAAACTGAAACTTTTAACTGAAACTGAAAATTTTAGTGTGAGAGGTTTCATGGCTAAATTGGAGCAGCCTGGTGGCCAAACTTCATTAATTGCATATTGCACCAGTAAGAGCAGAGGGTGAAGGTTCAATTAGCAGAGTAAGAGGACAGTTCTGCTCAAAATATTGCAAAGCACACAACATTATGGGTGACATACCAGAGTTCAAAAGAGGACAAATTGTTGGTGCACGTCTTGCTGGCACATCTGTGACCAAGACAGCAAGTCTTTGTGATGTATCAAGAGCCACGGTATCCAAGGGAATGTCAGCATACCACCAAGAAGGACCAACCACATTCAACAGGATTAACTGTGGACCCAAGAGGAAGCTGTCTGAAAGGGATGTTCGGGTGCTAACCTGGATTGTATCCAAAAAACATAAAACCACGGCTGCTCAAATCACGGCAGAATTCAATGTGCACCTTAACTCTCCTGTTTCCACCAGAACTGTCCGTCGAGACAATAAATTATTGTGGTCTAAAACCAGACTCATTGGTCATTTATGTTTCATTGTCCAACCCCTGTAGCTTGTTGCTGATTGGCCTGGAAGTACTGGCTGCCCTTAATATAGATCCTAATCTTTTAAATAATATAAATACTAGTCTATTGATTCCATATCAGCTCACCCAATACCAGCTCACAGATTAGAGTCAGTTAGAGTCATTTATTCAGTGTCTCTTACTCAAATGTGCCATGTTAACAATATATATACACTACATTTTATTAACCATTGTGTATCTGAAAATACTTTATACAGTATGTTAACGAGATGTATTTTGAAGGTAAGGGCTCCGAGTGGCCAATTGGACAAAGGCACTGCCATTATGATCAGGAGATCGCTGGTTCGAATCCCGGTCATGCAGCTTGCCGTTGGCTGCCAAATAACAGACCCCTAATTAAGCACCAAAAAACACTTTAACAGAATAAAGCCTAAAAAGTAGTGAATAAATAATTTACAAATGTTTTATTAAGGCTTTATTAAGTCTTAAATAATAAGACAGTAATAAGCGCCTCATTGGTGTTCCTTAAAATAAAGCATACTGTAAATTAAATTAAATTAAATCCAATTAAATTAACCTGATTGATCAGACCCTATGTGAGTTGGTGTGAAATTACCCCAGTTAAAACATAGCACCACTTTTTTTCAACGGTCTTTACAGTTATAAATCTGTTTACAGGTTTTTCTGTAACACTATTCAGATGAAGGTAACACAGTATCTTGTTCATATAAGATCTGGAAAGCTCTATTCTCAGAAAGAATGAAAAAAAAATGGAAAAAACAAACAAACTGAAATTCCCTGTGGTAATAAAGTGGAGGAGATTTAATGAGAACGTTGTGCTTTGATGTGCCGGGGCCTCCAGCAGGACACTCAGAGGGACGCCAGGCAGGGTCACGTTCCTAATCAGCACACAGTCATTAAACAAAGCAGAGAGAACAGCACTCCTTCGCTCCTCTCGTCTTCCAGGTAGCAGCGCTCTGTAATGACCTCATTAGGAGCGCAGTTTCAGCGGGAGGGTCGGCCCCGCTCGGGCACACCGCACCACTTCCCCTCGCTCTCCCCGGAGACGCCTTGCCAGCCTCCCTCAGGGGGAGCAGCCTAATTGGATGCATGGTGTCATGACATGGAATTGTAACTACATAGAGGAGAGAGAGAGAGAAAGAGAAAAGTTCAGAAGAGTGTTCCTATGACTTTGCATTTACACAAATCAGCCATAACTTCAAAACCACATGACCACACATTACTGTGCATTAGTCACCCTCTTCCCCTGGAAAACAACCTTGATCCTTCAAACATGGACTCCCCAAGACCTCTGAGGGTGCCCATCTGACACAAGACTAACATAAGTAGAAGATTCTACAAGTTTTAGAAGTTTTACGTTAAGTGATGTCAGGCTTATCAACTTATCTCAACAATCTCATCAAGTGTTGGGTGCCCAATTTTCTGTTCACACTGGTTGGTTCACTTTCTTGGAACACTTTTGGTAAGTCCTGAAAACTGCACACCAGAACACACCCCACAAGACCTGACTGATGTTCTGGAAATGTTCTGATCAAGTTGTCTAACTGATGTCTAGTCGATTATTGTCCACATGTCTCAGATTTCAATGCCTAACATTAGGAGTCAGGATCTCAAGGATATTGCCCCTCCGTCTTCTTAACCATTAGAGATCAATCTAACTTTTCTATATACAGTACTGTGCAAACGTTTTAGGCACCAAAGCAAATTACACTAGTCCATTTATCTTAGCAATATGAGTGTTTTTACCTGCAAAAAGCACCACATATGATTTGAACAGATGCAAATAAACATACATACAGTAAAATGGAACAAGAAATTCTCTTTATTAACTAAGTATGTTATTTCCTGTGAGCCAAGCTGAAGAACAAAGTGTAGTTCCAGATTTCTCCTGGATGCTCCTCAGCCAGCATGGGTACATGTTCAGTTCCGTCAGCAGCTCACCTGATTTACCAAATTGGGGGTTTAGTTTGTTGTTTTATACAATTGAAAAAAAAAACTTAGCTTTAACCATTCTAGTGTTATTCATCTTTCCTGCTTCCAATAAATCTACTTCAATAATTGATTGTTTACAACATAAGAACTAAACAAGACAAGCTGTAGAAAGTTTAGCTTGAATTCTGAATAATCTCTCCTCTGACATTGCGAGGTGCTGAGTGGTCCAGCAGTCTAAAGCTCTACCACTATCATCTGAAGATCTCTGGTTCGAATCCTGGTCATGCAGCTTGCCCTTTAGCTTCGAGAGCCTTGAGAGAGCACAATTGGCCTTGCTCTGTCCAGGTAGGTAGGTAGGTAGATGGCACTCTTTCCCCTCATAACTTCCAGGGTGATGTCGATCAGCACAAGGCATCTGTGAGCTGATGTATCGGAACTGAGTCGCTGCGCTTTCCTCCGAGCACACTGTGATGCTACTCAGCAATGCTGCATCAGCAGCAGTAAGAAAAGAGGCGGTGGCTGACTCCACATGTATCAGAGGAGGCATGTGCTAGTCTTCACCCTCCTTGTGTTGTGGCATCACTAGAGATAGGGAATAAATAGCTGAGTAGCAGCTGAATGGGAGGAACAATTGGAAGAATTTTTAAATTAAATGAAAAATAAATGACGTTGCAGTGAAAGTACAATTAGATGGCCTAAAGATATTCATATTTAATCTGTTGAACTGCATTAATGAAAAATCGATGCTACATTTACATTTACCTCACTTTAGCGCGTGCCTCGCTCTCCTTCAAGTGTGCTCCGAGCTGTGAGTGAAAATTAAATTTGAAACATGAAAATATGAAACGTTCAGCTCTGATTTAATCCAGACACTTTTCAGCAAAGCATCACAGTCTGCCAGCTCTCACAAACAAATCCCATCAATTTCAGAAAAGCAAAAGCGGACACTGGGAGTAAACAGGCTTCCGGCGCTCTGGCTTCATCAACATGAAGTATTTAATCCCTTGACTTTGAGGGACTGGCTTCTTCCTGCTACAGATGGGAGATAATGGTGGGCCAGTGTGCTTTGGGAATTGGATGCATTTTCTTGACACTTTTGTCCTTGGCTTTTTCTAACACAGAATTATTGTAACAAATGATTGTTGTAAAGCTGCTTTGTTATATGAATACATTTCATCTGAAATGAAAACTTGAGTGAGTGCTCTGTTAGAAAACTCCAATGCCACATTATCTGTCTGCTTATTACTGTATTGTTTTTAAGCAACTAACTCTTGGGGCCATATTTTAGCGTTCTATAGACACAATGTACAGCTTGCTTTAGGGTGTATCAGTGCAGCTTTGTCATCATAACGACGGAAAATGTATACTTGCACGGATAAAAAAGTACAAAGGCATGTAATTCTCTTAACTTTTTTCTAATTCTCTTAATTAATCATGGGTGTGTTTCGTGTGTAATGTAAAATAAACCAATCACCGTATCACTTGCCATTCTCTTTAAAAGTCAGGTGTGCTCTGACTTTGGCACATGGGTATTTCAATGGCGCAGCTACCTGGATATGTCCACCACACTGCATGTCCATGTGTACATAACAAGTATTGTGTATGTGCGTTGGGGACCTACCTGTGTTGACAATTCACTGCCAAGATAACAATGAACTTCTGGCTGTTGACTTCTGCTTAGGTTGTCTTAAGTCAGTGGCACATTTGTGTTTTCTGATGGTGCCATTATAGCAATACGACAGAAATTTACCTCAACACACCTTGTTTCGAGACCACCGCGCCCATCTGCATAGATATATTCAAAAGTGCATTTAGTATTTAAACGATGCAGACAATGCCATATACTTTCACATTGATGCAGACCCATTAGATGGGTTACAGAAAATGTATTTTGCTTTTATTGATATCAATCAAAATTATCTCCAACTATGTGTATTCTTTAATCTCTAGAATTCAGTAATCTTAACTTTGTTTAATTGATTTGTTACACAGTCCTTTGTGATTTTTTACATTCTTAAAGCTTTAAGAGTTTTGGAAATTGCTACAGGACACTTTTATCTGTCCACTCTCTACTCCACTTAATAATTTCAGATCACAGTATCAGGAATCAACCCAAAATATTTGTGACTGAAAATAGACAAGTTTTAAAGGATGTGGAATGTTGGATTTGTATTCACTAAAATATTGATTTTAAAATGAAGTTTAGGATAGCTCAATTTTTATGATTGCAGATTTACTTCAAATTTCTAAAACAATTTCTATTACAATTACAATTAGGATTTTCCATAGACTGTGTATAGCTGTACAGAGCATCGTCTCTCAAAAGTGAAGCCACCACATGTCGTTTTCAGAAAGCTGTGTAACCCCACCCATCTTTCAATCTTTGAGTAAACTTTCAATCACGTTTTTTTCTAATATACTGTAATTCTACCTCCTTTATTTAAATACAACAGCTATATCCCCACAGAATTCATTTTTAAAAACGTTATTCAGCTCTATTCAAAAAGGTGTGGTTATTGGTTATGTGCGGGACCAATAACAGTCCGTCAGCTCCGCTCTGCAGCCTGTGACCTTGAGGCAGCCCTCAGGGGCGGGGTTATTTAAATGAGTAGGCTGCTCTCCACAGTCTTTCTCCCTCCTCTGGTCTCTACTGCGCAGACTCGGGTATCAGGATCGGAAACATGGCGGAAGATTTTGCCTTCATTTTCATTGAATGAATGGGAACGGAGACACGGCGTCCATCTTTTTTACAGTCTCTGGGATTTTCAGTAACATTTCTTATCAGACATGAACTCTTTTTATGTAATTCTTGAAAATAAATAATAGCAGAGTAAGAAAGCACAGTGAGAAATGTAAGACTATAGAAGATTCTACCTTAGATTTGAAATATTAAATATTAAACTAAATATTTCACTTATAAGATATACTGTAAGTAAAAAAAAAGATGAATCATGAATATGTTCATGAATATAAAAATACAAAATACAAAAACTAGTAACCAGTGCAGTAATACAGAATTAATTAAGTATAAGAGATAGCGGGTATCAGCAGATACAACAAATACTACACATAAACCTGTGCAAGTATTGTGTTAAAGTTAAGTGTGAGTAGTGTCCAGGAGTGCAAATCTACAGGACCTATATACTGTATATATACAAATAAATGTGCTGCAGCACGCAATCCAGCTTTTACATCAACAATAAACAGAATAAAGAATAAAAATACATTGCTGTTCCATTAAATTAGCCGCTGGCATACCTTTACAGCGTGAATGCGAAGGTCAGTATCCTCTTCTGAGACAAAGCGCAAAAGCACAGCACTGTTAAGATATTAACACTCCACAGTCAGAGCGCACCTGCCTCTTAAAGGGAATGACAACTGGCACACGGATTGATTTATTTCACGTTACACCCAAAACACACCTATGATTAATTAAGAGAATTAGTGCAAGTCATATTTTTGCGCCATCACTTTACCACACACACCAACGTGCTTTTAATCCAGCTGCACCATGTACAATTGACCAGTGCTAAAATAGAGCCATTAGACTTGTATTCTATGATTTGTGAACATATTTGTCTTCGCTTATTGCAAAACAAAAACTCAACAAAAACACAAATCCCTCTTTTTTTTGCTATTCTTTAGTATCACCCTGAATAAAAGACAACACACTATAAACTACACAGGCAGGGGAGTCATGCTTGACAGCCCAGCAGCAAGATATGAGTACATAAATTACATAATCTACATATTCTAAAGACTCCACACTCAGATAAAGGCTTTGAGAGAGAGTTATTGACCGCGCATTCAAAGCACATCTGCACATAAAACTGCAATCGAAATCGCAAAGATCTAAACTCGACCTGAGATCAGAGGTTCATGTGCTGCAAAAATAAAAACTCTGCCTTGTGTTGCTAGTGTTAATACCCCCTTACTGTAAAGAACGGAGAGAGACGAGCGCACGGTGCAGCACTGCCAGCGTGCAGCAAATTAATTTGGACTTATTTCCCCTCACATGAATCTGACTAGGGCAAAGGAATAAAGCTCTGGTTTCCATAATAAACAAGCTTTGTTTTACAGCCTCGACCTGTGTGATACTCAGTGTGATACTGGAGTTAATATGTTGAACTTTTGCTTGTATTCATTTCCCTTCGCTGCAAGTTATTATTTTAATCCACTTCAATAATATGTTGTTTTATTGTAATAATATGTTGTATTTATTTTATGGTGTATTTTAATAACGTGACGCCAGGGAAAAAGACGCACACCAAATGACTTTTATGGGTATTCTATTTGGATAGATCCCAGGAAATAGGAAATGTACAGGGGTTGGACAATGAAACTGAAACACCTGGTTTTAGACCACAATAATTTATTGTGGTGACGGACAGTCCTGGTGGAAACAGGAGAGTTGAGGTGCACATTGAATTCTGCCATGATTTGGGCAGCCGTGGTTTTATGTTTTTTGGATACAATCCGGTTTAGCACCCGAACATCCCTTTCAGACAGCTTCCTCTTACAGCGTCCACAGTTAATCCTGTTGGATGTGGTTCATCCTTTTTGGTGGTATGCTGACATTACCCTGGATACCGTGGCTCTTGATACATCACAAAGTCTTGCTGTCTTGGTCACAGATGCGCCAGGAAGACGTGCACCAACAATTTGTCCTCTTTTGAACTCTGGTATGTCACCCATAATGTTGTGTGCATTGCAGTATTTTGATCAAAACTGTGCTCTTACCCTGCTAATTGAACCTTCACACTCTGCTCTTACTGGTGCAATGTGCAATTAATGAAGATTGGCCACCAGGCTGCTCCAATTTAGCCATGAAACCTCCCACTCTAAAATGACAGGTGTTTCAGTCTCATTGTCCAACCGCTGTATATTTATTATAAATATACTAAAAAAATAATAATAAAATAAAAAATAATAAAACTTTTGGCTTCTCTTAGATAATTTGCTTTGAATGTAAAATAAATAACACAATTTCTCAGCTACACATACTACCTATAGGTCCTGTGCTCATCAAATATCTGTGGTATATATATAGTCCCTTTGTTTCAAAGTCCCTTATGAGTTCTTGTACATCTTCTTATCAGTTCAGGTTGCATATGTTATTTTTATCCTCCTGAGACCTGGACATTTGCGTTTTAAATTTTGAATTTCTCCTAGCTATTTGGGAATACTAGGACCTAAGTAGTATAAAGACTAATCTTTGTCTTTGTACAGGAACTCAGTTTTGCAAAAAAAAAACAATGTCCTCATATGGGGACAGTAGTTTATTTTAACATTTAAAAATGATCCTTGCCATTTGGGATCAGAAGGACACAATTAGTGCCAAAAAGGAATAAAATATACTATTTAAATGTAGAAGTGGAGGATAATTTTTACCTCACCCTGTTCTGTCTGGAATGGCTGTAAAAAAACCTTTGACTGGGCTTCCCTCTTTTGTTTTCAAACAATTGAGTGTCATGTTGTCATGTTGTTACCACTAGATGGTACGGGCAGTGTCTCAATATAAGGCCAAAGGGTCAATGTTTTAAAAAATTAAGTATCATGTTGCAGAGAGGCAGAAATAGAATGGACACTGGGTCTCAAGAGGTTATGTGTACTCAGTGTTTCTGTGTCTTAAATTTTTGGTTTGTTGTTTGTTTTCATTTTCTGTTAAATAAAATATATCTCGCATTTGCGTCCGCTCTCCTCTTCTCCCCTGTTGCAACCTGATGGAAATGGACTTCGGGTAGTAAAACATGATAATCAGTATAAACTTTTGTCAAATAACTCTTTAACCCTTTGTTTTTCCCGAGCCTTTTAGCCAATGCTCCCAAAAGGCTTACAATGCTAGTGATAGGGGTATAGAAATCTGTAAGGGGTAAATACATTTTCATGCCACTTTACATGGTAGACAGCTTGGGTCTGACATTGATGTGTCAAAATGTTCTTTTTAGAACCATTTAAAATGTCCTCCACAAAATCTAGTCCACAAGTCTACTTTTCAAGTTTTTCAACTGTATAAAAAATATTCAGAAGTCTTTAGTTTTAAGAGAATACCGGCCAACATGTTATTAGCCGGGTATAAAATTTCCATAAAGACCATCTATTTTTCATTGCAAACCATCCATCCTTCCTCCCATCCCTCCTGACATTTATAGTTGATATGCTATGGCATATGCAAAATGCCTCTGGACCACTGTACTCTGAGCTCTGTCAATATCAATATTTACCTTTACAGCGGAGCGGGGCCGTCAAATGCTAGAGGAGAAAGGAGGCAACATTTCACATTTGAATCTTAAACAGGAATGACGGATAAAGGCAGGGAATGGCAGAGGCTGTTTAGTATGCGGGGGCTCGGCACCCCATTGGCACATTTCCTTGCCTGTTAATAGTCTGATTATAACATGAACGCCATGGCCTTTGTTTTATTCTAACACGATTAAGCCTGTAATTAAGTAAGAGTAATCATGTTTATTAAAACGTATGTGGATTAGTCCCATCTTACTCGTTTTAAGAGTAGTGGAACGTGTAAACATCTTAATGATGCTTGGCTGCCTTTAAATCATTTGTATGTACACTATGCCTGTCTACCAAATGCAATGTCAGGCCCAGATGAACTAAAGGAACCTGAGAGAAAAATTACAGATGCTAAAGAGAACCGTGGTAAATTTATTGTGCACGTTCTCCACAGCATGTCCTTTCGCACTCAGTCAAAGCCTTCAGCGCCAGAAAACGTACAAAATAGGACGTGAAACAGGTTACTTACTCTGGATAAGGAATGCTGCAAAGCATCATTTAATGACCTGGATTCAGTGGTATCAAAAATGTAGGCACCCCTGATAATATTAATGATTTCCTTTATAAATCATTGGTTGTTCGGATCAGCAATTTCAGTAAAATACTGTATATCATCGTCATGAGGGCGCAGGCAGGAAGACAGGGAGGCGGACGTAAATGCAGGTAAAAAAATATTTAATAAATAAATAACAAAGGCAAACAAAGAGACAAGTAAACATGGAACAAAGAAACTAACTAAAACAAACGAGGGGTAACGATAATAAACAACAAAATAAACAGGGAACAAACGTGAGATAAACTTACAGAAACAAATGAGGAACAGAAATAATACTAATCTAAACAGGTCAGGGATATATACAAGGAAATAAACTAATAACTAAAACTAAATAAACCAAACAAAACAGAACTAAACAAGAAATAAACAAGAAGATATATATAAAAATGGAACAGAGGACTAAGGTTATGAACACGAAGGCTATGAAAACAAAGAAACGCTGAGAGACACAAAATAACAGAGGTAGGTGCAAAGACGTGATGGAAAATTACAGGGGAAGAAACACAGAGGAGCACGGGTCACGTGGGGATAACACACAGAGACAAGAGAACAGACAGGAACAGGGCCAGGACGTGACGATCATATCGCAGATGAACACAGTGATATGTGAGAAGTGAAATTAAGTGTATATGATTTACACAAAGTGTGTGAATAATTCTTTAAACAAAATTTGGGCACCCCAATATAAAAATGTATGACATCAATATTTAGTAGATCCTCCTTTTGCAGGAATAACAGCCTCTAAACGCTTCCTATAGCTTCCAATGGGAGTCTGACTTCTGGTTGATTCTGGTATTTTGGATCATTCTTCTTTACAAAACATCTTCAGTTCAGTCAGATTTGATGGTGATGCTTTCCAAGCAAGAACAGCCACAAATGTTCAATAATATATTTAGATCTGGGGACTGAGATGATCATTCCAGAACGTTGTACTTGTTCCTCTGCATGAATGCTTTAGTAGAGTTTGAGCAGTGTTTAGTGTTTAGGGTCGTTGTCTTGTTGAAGTATCCAGCCCATCCAGTATCAACTTCAACTTTTCAATTCAATTTGCCACCTTAACCGTTTCTCATAATTGGATTTATTGGAGTATGTAGATCAAGGGTCAGTGAGAATACCAAACTAATTTTATTTGACAATAATTAGTTCTAAAGGTATTGAAATCAATAAAACAACAAGGGTGCCCAAATTTATGCACCTGCCTATTTTTGTTTAAAGAATTATTGCACACTTTTTTTGTAAATCCTATAAATGTCATTTCACTTCTCAAATATCAGCTATATCTGCTATATGATTTATTGAAATACTGAAATTGCTGATCTGAACAACCAATGATTTATAAAGGAAAAATTGAAAATGATCAGGGGTGCCCAAACTTCTTCATACCACTGTATCTGTTTAAATCTGAACCTAACACTTAATTCACTTAACTTAAATTAGAAAACAACACCTCTAACTAAACCTATAAACATAACTTAACCTTAAAGGAGAACTCTGGTGTAAAATTGTGCAGTAATGCATGATAAAAAGTGTTACCTTTGATATAAAGCACACCTCCGTTCTCCCACAGTGTTCTGAGATCCAGAAATTTTAACAGTTATCCAAACACCCTTCAGACTGGGTGACACGGGGCATAATTTGCCCTGATTAATCGCTTATCCCACAGTTATCCAGACTCAAAATAGCTCCACACCTCCTTGGTAGAATCCGGAGAGCCCTGACATTTAAAACAAGGCATTAAAAAATTAAAAAGTGCACAAAAAGCTTATTAAAAAACACTGTTTACATCCCATAACACCCTATATACATAGACGCCGGCTGCTACGCTATGCGGAGTTTATGTATATTATGTATATATGTATATATTACACCAGAGTTCTCCTTTAATTTACATGGCTGTGAAAATAAGTTTGCCCCTAAAGATTTTTTTAGTTTTTGCTTTTTTATACAACAAACACGTTTTGATATCAGACAAAGATAACCTGAGTATAAATAAAAAGCAGTGTTTAAATAATAATTTCATTTATTGAGAAGTAAAAATCTATCCAAACCAGTCTAGCCCCGTGTGAAATAGTATTTGCCCCCTTAACCTAATAACCTAAATGCCTGTTTAACATCATGTCACAGCATCTCTATTGTATGTTGACCAGGCCGATCCAAAATCTTCATTTTGTTTTTTATTTTTTTGAGCCATTCAGAGGTGGACTTGCTAAAGTGTTTTGGATCATTGTCCTGCTGCAGAACCCAAGTACACCTGAGCTTAAGGTCACAAATGGATACATGGACGTTGTCCTTTAGGATTTTCTGGTAGATAGCTGAATTCATGGTTCTGTCAATTACAGAAAGTTATCCAGGTCTTGAAGCAGCAGTTACTGTTTTACATAGGGTCAGGTTAATTTGGACCCCCCCCCCCCCCCCTTTTTTTTTTTAAAGATTTCCTTTTAAATTATCATAAAAAATATATTTTTATATTTACTGAGTTTATCTTTGTCTGGTATTAAATTGTGTTTTATAATCTGAAAAACGTAAGTAAAAGTGTACTGGGCAAATCATTTTCATGTCACTGTACGTATAAAGAAATTACAGTGTTTCTTATATTTACTTTGACTTTTATCTAAATGCTGTTTTGTCAAAACAACTTTATTTCATCTATTAAGTTATATTACATTTTTTTCTGAACTTCACACCTACAAAACATTTAAAAAAGTATACATACACATATACATATATGCTATATATGTTTCTACTATGTAGTGGTTTATTCCAAAGGCCTCTGATGTCAAAGACACGTCTGGATATGGTTAATACAAAGCTTCTGTTTGCACAGATCATTATATTTAGTTTTTTTAACCCTCATTACTAGCACCAAAGTTTTTCCCTGCTGTTTTCTCTTTTTTTTTGGAATATGTTTAGGAGTGAATTGCAAAAATGGACATATAACACAAGACATAAAGTTGACCATTTAAGACACAATATATTGGGTTCATACTGTCCGCAATCAAATTAAAATCAAAGTACATTGAAGAAACACTGTACATATTATATTTTATATTATTTCCAATTCCCATGCTGTCCCAACATTGGGGTTGTAAAATACCATACTCATTTCTTCATTAGTTCTATTCTATCTATTTATTTATATTTAAAAGATTCATATCAGAGAAAGCAGCATTAATAAGATGCTGTTTTCTTAATTCTTCTTCAAATACATGGCAGATAGGTTCTGTCTATGTGGTAAACTGCACCACCAGTGGACAGGAGCTACTGTATATTATGTACAAATGTTATAGGAGATCTTATGGAGTATTCAGTTTGCTTATAAAAAGACTTAATAAAAGCACAGTTCCAAGTCCTGGAGAACTAACAAATTTATTGTGCTGCTTGATTTCCTCACAACATGTTGTCCACAGCATGCACTTTCACACTCTGTCGAAGCCTTCAGGGTTAGAGAACTTGCAAAAAGAAGGCGTGAAACAGGTTGCTTAGTTACCTTGAACGACCAGTCAGGCGTCCAACTGAGCTTCTCTCCTCGAGCTGATAAAAAATTGTGTCTGAAACATAAGAAGTGGTGAAATTACCGATTCAAAGAAACTCAGAGAGCTTAATTGGTCTGCTGCCTTAATCCAGTTATAGACCACGACCACAACCCTCTGTAGATGTAATAAAGCAAAGTGACCACTATTGGGTCAATCAATTCCCAAGCACCATGTTAGCATTACACCGTTAGAGTGGCCACTTCATTTCCCATTTCCAGCTTGCTTTAATCATCCAGTATAAAACATCCAACCCTCATTAGTGTACATAACAGAAAACGCACCCCAGCAGAGCCAAAAGTGAAGAGACGAGTGAGCGACGTGATGTTCCACATCCAGAACGACAAGCTCCAGTCACAGCTCATCCTCTCCTGATAATTAGTGTTTGTTTTCTCGCATTGTCTCTCCAATTATAATTTTACACATTCTTAACAATCTAATTGTCTCAAATTGAGGTGAACAAAGTGAGCTACTTTTGATTTTATAAAAAAAATGCACAAAGACACAAATTACAAATTAATCTCAAATGGAAATTAATTATATTGACCCAGGGGAAGGCAAGGGTTTACACAAATCACTTCTGAGACATTGTAAAAGCATTCAAGCAAATAGGAGGCTTTCGTCTGAGTGGAAAAATCAATCAGAAAATGACTTGCTGAACAGGTGTCCAGCTAATACCTTTGGGATGGGAAACATATGAATAGAGAATGATAATATCCCTGTAAAATGAAATGTATATAATAGAAATATATCCTAAGAAATTCATAACATTTGCAAATATATATTTACAGTCTTTTTTTTTTCCATACATTATTCACACTACAGCTTCCATCCACTGGTGGCAACGTTTTGCCAAACACACACACACACACAGACAACCTGTCTGCCATGTACTTGAAGAAGAATTGAGAAAAAGGTGTCTCTACAGCTGCATTCATATTGATTCTCTCCATTGTGTGGCTCATAAAATAGGAATAAATGTTGGAAACACATTCTTCTATGGTTAGGGTTATGTAATAGTTACGGCATTTAGTTGACACAAAGTTACTCATATTACCCAGACCAGGAATTGAACCACAGTCTCCCATTTTTGCGGTAGCTTACTGATCTGTTAAGATTAAGTTCCAGGTAAGGTTTAGTTTGGAAGTAAAATAAGGTTTAGGTTAAGATAAGGTTTAGATATAGATTTAGGTTGGGTAATGTTGGGTTAAGCTTAAGTAAAGATTAATTTTAGCTGTAGATTAAGGTTTATGTTAAGATAAGGGTTATGGTTATCATATAAGGTAATTAGATTATTCAGGGACTCTTATTGGTGTTTTTTTTTTTGCATGTTTGTCACTCTTAAATGTTTCAGATCATCAACTTAATTTAAATGAATTTAAATATCAGTCAAAGACAACACAAGTAAACACAAAATGCAGTTTTTAAATAAAGGTTTTTATTATTAAGGGAGAAAAAAAACACCCAAACCAGATTTCTTTGAGACTAGACTGTTCCATATGATTTGGTAAGGAAAGTTTCTTGCCTGAAGAAGTAGAAGAGGAGAGAAAGGGATGGTGGGATGATAAATGGGTTCAGTTTACAGAGCCTCGCTGCTGCTGCTCGCTCCTGCTTTTCATTTTCCACCATCTTTCAGCTCTTCTGGACTCCGTATCGATTGGCCTGAGCTCGGGCAGATATCACGCGGACACTTGTGCGATCTTTTTGATTGGGGTTTGATTTGAGAGCAGGGGCTGAGTGAACGGCTCAGTCAGGAACACTGGTTGCTCAGTTACACTGCAGGGGCACTTCAGTGCTGCCAGAATCTTCTCTGATTGAGAGCAAAACTGCTCTGATTGCTCTGAAGGCTGCAGAAGCTGCAGACAGACAGACAGCGTCATGTTTTACATTCATTAATACATCAGAGCTCAGTGTGTTTAGTACAAACGACACCACTGCAGAACTACATCTGTGGCAGCTTATAACAAGCTAAAGCTTACTGGACACAGGATAAGCTGGATGGGCAAGTCTGGATTTTTTTTTTTTTTTACACAAATATGATGTTTTTTTCATCAGAAATGAATCGCTTTCAAATGTGGTCTTAGATCAGATATATATCTTATTTGTTGGTATGTGATTAGGGGTTATTTTTTATGATTTTTTTTGCTAGAAATATTGAATTGATTTTCAAAAGCAAAGAATATATTTTTAAATTATTAGTTTATAAGTAAATATTGGTGTAGACAGTGGTTCATTTAGTGTTATACAACAGTTGGTTGAGAAGTGTTCTAACCGTGCTGATATTTGAGATAACAGCATGGCATTATCACACTAACTCTGTATATACACACAAGACATTTTTGTATCATCACCTTCAGCAGCAGCATTAGCTTAGCACAGGCTAGAGCCCAGCAAAGGCACGCTCGCCCGGAGCTTGCTGTGCTAGCTCGTTGTTTGTAGGGTCAAAAATGGAAAGAACATTCATCATTTACCTCGGACACAGTCTGATAGCTGGACCGATAATCAGTCAGGCTAGGCAAAACTAAGTTAAGCTAATGCTAAGCTAAAGCAAGCTACACTAACCTAACCACAGTCCTGCAGGCGCAGCTGGCCTGCCAGCTAACTAACCAACACCACCCAGCAAACACACAGAAATGCTCACAAACACACAGCTTTCACATAAAGACAACTCCGCTGAGCAGGAGAGGAGAATTTTAGCATTATTTTATGGGCCTAACATTTACCAACCCCCTTATCTTTCAGTGTTCTTCGCTAATTGACCATTTTAATTTAAAGCTAATGTTGGTGTTGTTAGCCTGTATAAACCATACTGTAGTTACACTTCTTGTTGTGGAGCTACTTTTTGGCGGAAGGCACAGTCCGTATCAAAGCATGTTCATTATGAATTTCTTGAGGTTCTTTGATTTATTTTCTTATTTATTTATTTATTTTTAACTACACAGTTTTTTATACATTGACAGTTTATTTTCCTAAACTTTGTATTAGACATTTGTAAAATATATCACCTTGCATTATCGCAATATATCGCAATATATTGAATCGTAAGCCCTGTATCGTGACATGTACTGTATCTTCAAGTTCTTGCCAATGCACAGCAATATATGTGCTATATATGTGAATTGAAATGTGTGTCACATTTCATGTCATCAGCCAAAAACAACGTTGTGCCAAATTTGTATTGCCTGCCGAAATGTGTGTCACACAGCACTATGGGCACAAAAGATTATGCTTATGACTCTTCTGAATTTCTTTCTGTTAAATATAAAAAAACTATTCATATTTAAGTTTTCCTTCATAACAAATAAAAGAACTTAAGCTTAAGCATTAAGGGCCCTATCTTACATCCTGCACAAGGCAGGATGAGTTTATTTGGTTAAAGACTTAAAGAAATCTGTCAAAATCAGACACTAAAATAAAATAAGGAACAATGATTTGATGGAACAATGTATTTTCAATTTCATTATTATTTTCCAGAGGAAAAAACTAAAGTATAGAGAAAACTTTTTTTTTTTAATACTGTGAATCCAAATCCCTAACAGTGCACACGCAAGTTTCATGTCAAGTTACTGTAGTTCAGGCATTCAAACTGTCAATCATTTGATGTAAAATGGTTGGGTGAGTGATGTCTTCTGCGTCTACCTCAAGGTCTACCTGAAGCCTGCAAGCTTGAGTACAGCTGCAGGTGCACTACATGATTCATCGTCCTTGAACGATCCAGCGCAGCCATGCAAGTTTCAACACGGAGTACCTCAACCGTCCTACATATTCATCCTATTGAGAAAAGTGAATCTGTCTGTTATCAGTGGAGCAAAAAAGCATGATTGACAGGTTTAGGAGGAGATGAGACAGAAGGGCAGATATCATCCTCAGCTGGGCTAAATGATGGGTCAGTATTTTAGAACCCTGAGAGATCATTTAGAATATGAAGACATGTTTCTAATTATTCACATAAAAGGAGCTATTGATGAGAGAATGTTCTGGTCTGTAGCGCAAGATACAAACAAACGCTCAAGGACCAAAATGTCAAAAAAAAAGAACCAGGGAAGATCCCATGAGGAGATGTGGCCTTGTGTCTTTATCTGGAAGATGTAGCAGGTCTTAGTTCTTACAGAGAGATCAGACTAGACTCTCTTAGATTCTTAAAACTGAAAAGAATATAAAGGAAAGTCTTCGGGCCCTATTGTACACTCTGAGCAAAGGAAAGTCACGATGCTCGTTGCTATCTTACACCCTGTAAGATAGCAACAGTCCATCTAGTTTAGGAATATATCTACGGTGATGCGTGTGGTGGTATAAAAGTGAGGTGTGTTCAGGTAAAATTTTATCTGTGTTTTTATCTTGGTGGCGGGAAATACAGGTGCGCCACTTACTGATTAAAATCAATAAAATAGTCAACAGTCAGCTGTCCAATCTTTTACATAAACAAGTTCTTATAAATGAGCTGCTCGTGTATCTTCACAGCGTCAATTTTGTCAATGGCGCAAAGCACCACGCTGTTAAGATACCACCAATGTCAGAGCCCATTTGAAAGGAAATAAGAAGTGACATACTAAGTGGTTTATTTGGTGGGATAATCCTCATTGTTAAACATTGCTTTCATTCATCTTGCCATGCTCTCCACTAGTCTTTCACACTGCTTTTCGGTGACATTATGCCAATCCTGGTGCAAAACTTTCAGCAGTTCAGCTTTGTATGATAGCTTGTGATCAACCATCTTACTCTTAATCACATTACACAGGTTTTCACTGGGGTTCAGAGCTGGAGATCGACCGTTCATTTATTTGAATGTCAATCAGCAACTGCAAGATATTGTGACCTACAAAAAGAATGGCAAATAGAAGCTGTGGTGAACTGCATGGAAAGAACAGTTTGAAACAAGGGAAGAGGGAAGGCTATGCCATGTAAAGCTAACAGCCAGGCTGAAGTTTGCAAAAGATCATAAGGATTGGACCATAGAGGACTAGAGTAAGATCATCTTCCCTGATAAGTCCAATTTTCAGCTTTACCCAACACCTGGTTGTCTAATGGTTAGATGGAGATCTGGAGAGTGTGTCTTGGACACACTGTAAAATTTGGTGCAGGATAGCTGATGATCTTGATGACTCCTCATCAAGGCTTGGCAGATTTGTCTTTAAGAAGGACGCATGAATCAAGACACATACAAGGTTGTCCTAGAAGTAAACTTGCTTCCTTTAGCTCTGGTAATGGAACAAAGAACTGTTTTTTGGTACCACTTTAAAATAAGACTACCTTTATAAAGGGTTTATAAATGGTTTACAATTAGTTTATTAATGGTTACTAATTAAGTTGCAAATGCCATTAAAATTAATAATCATTTAATACCATTAATAATCAGTTATAACACATACATAGAAAGGGCAACAATGACCTGTTGTTTGCCAAATAATGAACCCACAGACATCTTTATTGTAGCCCTTTCTAATTATGTGATATAACTGAGTATTAATGATTTTTAAGGCATTTACAACCTAATTAGTAACCCTTAATAAACTAATTGTAAACCATTTATAAACCGTTTAAAAAGGTAGTCTTATTTCAAAGTGGTACCAGCAGAACAATGTCACACAGCTAGCTCAATCAAGGTGTGGATGAAGGACCACCAGATAAAATCCCTGTCATGGCCAGCCTAATCTACTGCAATGCCGTACTAACTGTGTAGTAAAACCACTACAGATGATTCAGAATGCAGCAGCACGTTTGGTCTTCAACCAACCAAAACGGGCACATGTCACTCCCCTGCTCATTGAGCTCCACTGGCTACCGGTTGCTGCTCGCATCAAATTCAAAGTGCTTACAATCGCTTACAAGGTGATGACAGTACAGGCTCCTTCCTACCTGCACTCGCTCCTGAAGGCTTACGCTACCTCCCGGCCGCTGCGCTCCTCCAATGAACGTCGCCTCGCTTTGCCAAACATTCACACAAAGCAATCCAGACTGTTCTCATACAGAGTTCCCCAATGGTGGAACAAACTACCTTCCACTACCAGATCAGGAGAATCTCTCGCTATCTTTAAGAAACTCCTGAAGACAGAGCTCTTCAAAGAGCACTTACTCTCCTAACACCTCTAACACACTAACTACTTCTAACCTCATTTCCTTCTTCCTCTTCTCTACTCCTCTATCCCATTATTTCCCTCTGACCTCCTTAAAGGCCCTATCTATAGATGTTTTATTTTTAACTTCTATTATTTTTGTACTTAACCTCTTCTATTATTTGCACTTCAATATTGTAAGTCGCTTTGGACAAAAGCGTCTGCCAAATGTAATGTAATGTAATGTAATCTCCAGATCTGTACCACTTTGAAAATTAAGAGGAAGATGGATGGTCTGAGGCCATCAAACAAAGCTGAAATGCTTGAATTTTTGCGCCAGGGGTGGAATAAGGTCACCTAAAAGCAGTGTGAAAGACTGGTAGAGAACATGAAAAAAGTCAGCTTTATTCCACCAAATATTGATTTTTCCAAACTTTTGCTGAGTTAACACCGAGTATTGTTGTTTCTAAATAAATATTTGCATTATTTGAGGTTTGAAAGCTCTGCATTTTTTTATTTATTTTGACCATTATTGCAAATAAATGCTCTTAATGACAATATTTATATTTGGAATTTAAAAAAAATGTCAGTAGTTTATAGAATCAAACAATACAGTTCATTTTACTCAAACATATACCTAGAAATAGCAAAATCAGACAAACTAAAACTAAACTAACAAACTGGTTCAGCTTTTACACTGGATCAACCAGTGTGGCTTTCAGAGGTTAAAAAAATTCAACCACCCCTCTAGGGTTGAAGCATCAGATCTGACCAAGCGTAAACAGATGTGACAGGATGAGAAATACAAAGCTTTACAGTTTATTGAGCTGAAGAGAAAAGCAAGATGATAGTCAACTACCCCATCAACAGCTGCTGACCAGCTCTGTTTGTGTCCTTTTGGTACTTTTGTTTGTATAGAAAAAAAAGCAGAGCAGGAACAGATCTACTTTAAATTAATGCATTCCGTAGCCCATTATGTGTAGCCCAAGAATTGCTCAAATTAAGGCAACAGAAATAAAATTAACAAAATTTTTTTGTGCAGAGATTTATCTAGTTTCTCTTAATCTTTTAATGATATTATGGGATGTAGATGATCTAAGGGTTTTATTAGTCGCGGGTGGTTTCTAACGGGCGTCTAAGGGTTCTAACAGTCACAGGTGGTTTCTAACAGGCGTCTAAGGGTTCTAACAGTCACGGGTGGTTTCTAATGGTTGTCCAAGGGTTCTAACGGTCGCTGATGGTTTCTAACAGTCATCCGGGCTTCTAATGTTCGCCAGTAGTTTCTAGCAGTCACCTAGAAACTAACGGTTGCCAGAGGGTTCTAATGGTCGCTGAGGTTTCTAACTGTTGACGGAGTATTCTAACAGTCATCCAAGGGTTCTAACAGTTGCCGGTGGGTTTTAACAGTCGCTTGTGGTTTCTAATGGTCGTGGTTGGTTTCTAACAGTCATCCAAGGGTTCAAACGATTGGCTAAGGGTTCTAACAGGAGCTAGTGGTTTCTAACATTCGCTGGTGGTTTCTAATGGTCATCCAAGGGTTCTAACGATCGGCTAAGGGTTCTAACAGTCGCTTGTTGTTTCTAACATTCGCCGGTGGTTTCTAACAGTCGCCCAAGGGTTCTAACGATCGGCTAAGGGTTCTAACAGTTGCTTGTGGTTTATAACATCCGGGGGTGGTTTCTAACAGTCGCCCAAGGGTTCAAACGATTGTCTAAGGGTTCTAACAGTCGCTTGTTGTTTCTAACATTCACCGGTGGTTTCTAATGGTCATCCAAGGGTTCTTTAAGGTCGCCTTTGAGTTTGAACATTAAATACCTTGTCTTTGTAGTGTATTCAGTAGAATATAAGTTGAAAAGGATTTGCACACCATCGTATTCTGTTTGTATTTATGTTTTACACAACGTCCCAACTTCATTGAAATTGGGGTTCTATGTATGTATGTATGTATGTATGATTTTTTTTCAACAAGGAATAAACCGGCTTCTTAGTTCCATTGTCATAACAGAAAGTTAAGCCATGAAGTAGTTTCTAGCATAAAGCATTTTTTTTCTATCAAGCACAGACATTATTAATAGTATGGCAAATTGCTGAGGTCTATGGAAAATATATCTCCAGCAGAAAGCGTTCTATTATTCTGTCATTAAGTAATTCGAGCCTCTGCATTAGCTAAATTGAAGCGATATTTTCAACAAAAGCCTGGGCAGTCTGATCCATGATTAGCTCTCAGCAAGCCAGCACAAGCTGTGCATTTATTCATTACTCCTGAAAATCAGCGCTAATAAATCAGCCCAACAGCGGAATAATAGCAAATATATTCTATCATATTTAAAAAGGGGTGTTATTAAAGATGCAGAGACACAAAGACTGTGAGTCATGCTTCTCAACTCTTCATAAATATTCACAAAGCTCTTATTTTCTGCCACTTAAAACCGGACTCAAAGAATAAACCAATCAATTATGCATCCCAGCGTGGGGCTTTGGTATAAAACACAGAGTCAGAGGCATGATTAATTTGTTTGATTTGCTGCTGTCACTGATCACTTGTGTGGGCTTTAAAAAGGTGCTAGAAAAGTCAGTTTTACCCGAATTACTTTTCAAGTGATTTCACTATTGCAGACTAATTTTTCATTGGTTGAATAAAATCAATGTCATTTATCATCCTGACCACCTTGTACCAAATAATTGTACGACAGATGACAATGAATTTATTCAGATAACTATGAACCTCTATTAAAGAAAATAATACATATCCTTGTATCTGTTCTTACTTAGCAACTTAGTGCTTAGCATGTTACCCTTCCAGTACTAGGGTCTTGGGTTCAAGTCCCTGTCTGGGTGGAGTTTCCATGCTATCCCTCTGTCTGAATGGGTTTTACCATGGAAACATGGAGGTAGAGAGTAAACTGGATATTCTTAAAAAAAAAAAAAAAAACAGAAACAATGAATTCATCAAAATTGATTTAGTCGTTTCCGTTTGAGAGTGTGTTGTGCGCTATTGGCTGCCGCTTCTCACACTTAAGTGGATTGTCCCGTCAGCCCAAAATTTATATATATATTTTTTTTTTCAGAATGCACATACATAATTATCTTAACCTAAAAGAAACCTTGAAAGACGTGCAAAGATACTTACAACACTTTCTCACTCATATTAAGGTAGAAAGTCCCTTCGTGAAATATACTTAACATCCCGAGAGCTTCACAGGAGAGTACAAACCTTAATGCGTGTGCCCGTCCATCCACATAACCAATAGAGGAGCTTTATCTAGCACCAAACAGGAAGTAGTTTTCCCTGTTTACATTTTAGAGGACTTTTGTCTTAACAAACTGCTGCACCATTGTGGCAGTTGTGGCCAAAAAACCTGCTTCTGTTTCTGCCCTCTTGTTCCTCAGTTTTTTTTTTACATTTCCACCAAAAGCATGATGGGAAACATCAATCTCAAATTGAATGTAGTTGCATTCTTTGAAACAGTAATCCTGCAAATTCTCAATCTTTGAAGATTAATGATAAATTACCTTACCCATTAAGCGTTTAGAGTTTGCTGAACTATACATGGGTGCGTTTCCCACTAACAAAGGATCTTAGCAATTCATGAAGGACTTTAGGAACAATGTTAACATTAAAAATTAGTTGTTGTTTTGTTTTTTTCCAAATTGAAAACCTCTGGAATATAATCAAGAGGAAGATGGATGATCACAAGCCATTAAACCAAGCTGAACCGCTTGAATTTTTGCACCAGGAGTGGCATAAAGTTATACTGGTGGAGAGGAGAGGAGAACATGCCAAGATGCATGAAAACTGTGATTAAAGGCCAGTGTTATTCCAACAATTATTGATTTCTGAACTCTTAAAAGTTTATGAATATGAACTTGTTTTCTTTGCATTATTTGAGGTCTGAAAGCTCTGCATTTTTTTTGTTACTTTAGTTATTTCTCATTTTCTGCAAATAAATGCTCTAAATTTCAATATTTTTATTTGACATTAGGGAGATATTTTGTATGTAATTTATAGAATAAAACAACAATGTTAATTTTACTTAAACATAAACCTATAAATAGCAAAATCAGAGAAACTGATTCAGAAACTGAAGTGGACGTCTTTTTGTTTTAATATGCCTAGCAAACATAGCATAATATAATATATTAAACCATGCAAATATATATATATATATATATATATATATATATATATATATATATATATATATATATATATAATAACAAATTTTTAAAGTATGGTATTTAATTACAAACTGAAAGTTATTTCACAGTTATGTAAATGCTCAAATGGCAAGCCTTCTAAATGTCTAGAATTCATAGATTTTAATGACTAAATATAAATTATTATAATATATTACTCCAATATTAATTTTTTCCATGTTATGCTTCTGTTTTATTATATTGTTGGTGCTTTTTATTCTATTGCTGTGTTTGGTAAATTATAAACGTGAACTTTTGAGCAGTTTCTGAAGTGAACAGTAGCAGCGTTGAGGTGCTGAAATGGCAGTAAAAAAGTGGGTCAGGTAATTCTAAATTTAAGTACAAGGTCACAGTTCTTAGGCTTAAAAGAAGTTTGGGAAACGCACCCCAGTACTGTAATGTTTAGTTTAGGACAAGATGAATCCCTCTTTGAGAGACACTTCTGAAAGTTTACTCCATAAATCTTAGTTAAGAGTCATTTCTGAATAGCTTTAGTATCAGTAGTCAAAGTTGAAGTACTGCAGGTTTTGTGGTAAAAGCTCTACCTTGGTGTCAGCTCCACAGTTCGTGGTTTGCAGCTCTGGATTTGTAATTATAGCTTTAATCCTTTGTCCAAAAATGATGTATCCTGTGGGGTCGTGGAGTTCATATTGCTACAGTTTTACAAGCCTATTTACAACCATGTTATTATGTCTCAGAATAAAACCCACTGATTTCCTTTTTGTTGTGGTTGTTCATTAAGCAAGAGTCTTGTAATAATTAGAAACTTAGAGCAATAATAATAGCAGGGTGAATTAAGGGTGATTGGGACATAAGGTCAAAAAGGGACTGTTAAGTTATACAAGGTTTATTTTCTTGCATGAAGGGGAAAAACTTTTCTGAGCTCTAACTGTGAAGCCACAAAATCTTATTTAAAATATTTAATATTATAGAAATGTTCCTGTTCCACGTCTTTCCTGGTCTGTCTCTGTGTTTCTATCTTTTCCTAGGCCTGTCTGTTTTCCTAGCCTTGTGCTTTCTAGCACATGGCCCTCTCTGTGTTGTTTTCCTTGTGTCCGCACTTGTCTTTTGTGCTCCCACGTGTTTCATTTGTAGCTCTGCCCCCTCGTTACCTGTCCACAGGTATTTCCTGTTACTTCCATGTATATATATATATATAGTAACTTTGTCTCAGTGTCCCTTGTAGGATCTTGTAAGTTTTTTTTTTTGTGTCACACAGGATTACTTTCTCAGGGGGGCGTCTGTGAAACATATTTCACACTTCTACTCAGTGATAAAACTCCTGCATCTGGACTGCAATTGAAAAAACAGGAGGACCATTGTGTTTTTAGGCTTTTAGGCTCAGTCACATGACATCCAGTTCAGTAGCTCCTCCATTTCCACTCGCTGTTGTGTTTTAAGTTGCTCTCCGTGGAAACGCGTGTCCAAAGTATAATTACGGTGCACGGCAGTGGACAAATAGCTTTTTTATTAAATGCAAGGTGATGAAACTCAAGCATGTGGATCCGGACAGGACTTAAAATACCGGAGGACCACGGAGTTCAGCGAAAAACAGTAGATAATTTAGCTTTTAATTTTCTTAGAGGACGTCTGAGAGAAACACGTACATGGTCATTCCGGATGGGAATAAAATCCCAGAGGACCCCCAATAAAGGAGAAAATTACCTAAGGACCCCCTGAGAAACTGATCCCATCTGGATAGGATGTTTGTGTTTCTTTGTTGTTTAAGTTTTGGGTTTATTGTTTGTTTTTTGTTTTCGTTACTCATTACTAAATTACTCACAGTTGTGTCCGCCTTCGCATCTCCCTTGCTGCATACCTGACAGTATGAACATTTTACAAACTACTAATTACAATTTGAGCTAAGTAAATGCTAAGTATCCTACAAATTTAAGGCAAGAAAACAACAGCAGTACTCTATGACATTACTAGAACATTACTGTGAAGAGTTCAGGAAAAACTTTGTACAATCTTTTTTTTCTTGCTCATAGTATACTTGACCAAACTAATTAAGTATTCACTGAGATAAATTGGACATGTCAAAGAAGGGGTAACACAAAAAAAGTAGAGGACAGTGTTCTTCCAAGGCTAGGTTTTAAGGACTGCTCATTTCTCATCCATTTACACAATTGGCTCATACATTGCATGCTCTGTCTATTGCAATTGATTAGCTAAGAATACAGGCAAACATGCCGGAACTGCTAATTACTGTATATTGCTGCAACAGGCATATTATCATGGCAACTGTGCTTTTGGGTAATTTACTCAATAACTCCATGTAGGTGTACTCTTATTGTACCCAATACAAGAAAAAAATAGCAGATAAAAAACAGAAACTCCTAGATTAATAGTATCTCCTTTAAGAAAATAATTGAAAAGAACTTAGTCCAATCCAAATGTCCAGCATTTCCCCAATATATTAATATCATGCAGAACGTGCAGAATTTCTGTTGACATTATGTGAAAGATTTAATGTAATTATAGGGCTAGTTCTTGTAAAATGACAGTAATAGTTGTTAATCATAATAAATACAATAACTGTTTTTTTTACGGTTTATATCTGTTTAAAAGGTGACAGTATTTTTCTGTTTTTTTTGCGTCCCCTGCTGCCAGAAAATTACGATTTATTTACACTTTTTTTTTTTTAAACAGAGTGTAGGTGAGACAGTAACACAAAAAATCTATTCCCAAAACAATGACTAGTCTTCATATATAAATATATTTCTATAATACAGGTGGAGTGATTTCATTATAGCTGTTACGAGGAAGTGATAAGCTTGTGTCGTTTCAGCAGCAGAAAAAAATGAACTAGGCTTTATCGTTTTCACTCTGTCCAACTGCAGACTGGACAGCTGTATCAGTGATGGGCTGAGAGTGGGGAAGGAAGAGAAAGAAAGAGATTCAGAGAGAGAGGTTCAGAGAGAGCTGGAGGTAGGATGTCTAGCATCAAGTACAAAGTGAAGGATTACTGGCTGCCATCTCTTTTTAATTTTTGGCAGACAGACTCAAAGACTTTGAAAAGGAAATCTTGAGAGCATCTCAGAAGTAAATTCGATGGGGAGGAAGGGATTTCCTTACAAATGAAAATTTACAGCACTGGAACACATTTAAATGAGGGCTGTTAGAGGAATACTCTGGGGTTTCTCAACCTAGTCTCTGTTGGCAGTATCAAAACTATTTCTACCATCATTGTTTCACTGAATTTCATTTAAAGTAAAACTTACCTGCTTAAATAACCCCCTTAAGACCTCTGCTTTTTTGCTGGTAGATGCTTGGTCATCAGGGCAAAGAGATACTAGCCATATTAACCAGTTATTGACCAACTTCTTGTATGTTACATTAATTTGGTCATGTAGGTCATACATGTTGACTGTCTTGGTCATAGTGGAAATGCTGTACAACTTAAGGTGAGCAAAAATAGCTTTACACAATAACATCAATAACTGGAACGTTGTGAAGATGTCAGGAAAGATGTCATACATCAGTGGTTCCCAACCCTGGTCCCCACTTCCCACTTGAATCTTTTCCTCATTCATAGTACACTTGAACCAACTAATCAAGCATTTATTAAGATCAATTGGGGATGTCAATAAAGGCGTAACAAAAAAATGTAGAGGAAAGTGGACCTCCATGACCAGGTTTTTAAAACTGCTGATTTCTCATCCCTTCAGACAATCAGCCCAGAAACAGCATTATCTGTCTCTTACTCTAGATTTAGAGATTTAGGTCTTTGATGGTCAACATAGTTGAAAAGCTGTTCATCAGAGCAAAAAGACAAACCCTTTTTTACAAACTAACTAATAAACCAGCTCTTGACCAGGTTATGCTTGAATTAGGTTATGCAGGTCATGCTAGTTGGCAAGATCTTGGTCACAGAGGAAATGCTGGTCAACCAGTGCAATCAATCTTAGACACAATGGTTGTCTAGCTTGTGGTGGTGTTTGGTTCTGCCTGTCATACTGGTCAACCAACATGATGATAGTTTCCGCATTAGTGATGCCTGGTCATACCGGTTGTCTAGCTTGGTCTGGTTTGTCATGCTTGTTGACCAGCTAAACCATCAATTCCTAACACAAACATACCCTATGCTGGTCATGAGCCAACCTGGTCAACCTCTTTTTAATAATCTTTTAGCAGGTTTGTATTTAAAATCTTGAAACACCTAATAAAAAAATGCTCAATCAAAACTTGTTCTGGATGGCACCCAAGCAAATACAGCTCTGGAAAAAAAAGAAACCACTTCAGTTTATGAATCAGTTACTAATTTTGCTATTTCAAGGTAAATGAGTAAATTAAACAGTGTTGTTTTATTCTGAAAACGACATTTTTCAATTTCTCAACATTTCTCCCAAATTCCAAATAAAAATATCGTCATTAGGAGCATTTTTTGCAGAAAATAAGAAATGGCTAAATTGAAAAAAAAAAAAAGATGCAGAGCTTTCAACCCTCCAATAATGCAAAGAAAACAAATTCATATTCATAGAGTTTTAAGAGTTCAGAAATCAATATTTGGTGTAATAACCCTGGTTTTTAAGCACAGTTCTCAACTTGGCATCTTGGCTTCTCCTCCATCAGTCTTACACACTGCTTTTGGATAACTATATGCTGCTCCTGGTGCAAAAATTTAAACAGTTCAGCTTGGTTTGATGGCTTGTGATCATCCATCTTCCTCTTGATTATATTCCAGAAGTTTTCAATTTGGAATAATCAAAGAAACTCGTAATTTTGAACTGGTAATTTTTAAGTTGTCCATTTTTAAGTGGTCTTTTTTCCCCAGAGCTGTAAAATGGTAGAAGTGAGCTCTTCCATTGTGTTACACTTTAGCCTTGAGGAGATAATAGCTGTTGCAGAGCTGCACTCGTTTCGCAAGAAGAATACTGGTAGAGACAATTGGTGAAGGTAAACCCTATAATGTGTCAGAAAAGAGCAAGAAATAAAAATAAAATTGACAAACCAGAGAAACGAGACAATAAACGAAAAGTTGGGGGATGCATTCTTATCCAGGTCTCATCTTGCAGATACAGCAGGATGTCTTTTATAAGCTTCAAATATTTCTGTTTATGCTAGAACAGGGTTCTTGGGTTGGTGAATTCCCCACTAAACCTACAGTACTTTCTACACATGGTAATTAACAGATCCATGTGTTTAAGAGGGAAAATCACAGTGGGAAACTGTGCTGGACACATGCCCTCTAAAGAATCTAAAGAATCCTGTTCCAGAATATTCCTCACCGCTAAACGCTTCTCCAATATCTATTCCTTTAAGGTTTGACATTTATGGTGCATACCAAAGACCCAGCTCTAATAGTCATGGTTGACCACAGGTAAATGGGATGCTACTTTAACGATTGGAGTCAATTGGACTTTTTTATGATTTTTTATGATTTTCCTGCTACACGGCTGTTCCATTTGAGAGTATTCATTATCTGTTCTTCTTTCCAATGAAATTGAGCAATCTTAAATATTTATAAAGGTCAAGATGACAGGACTAACTTGCCCCAGTTTATTCCCATTGTGCTCGTCGTCTCTGTGGTGGAAGTCCCACTATTACATTGAATTATTCAACACATTTTAATCAGCCAGGCCAGTTATCATAACGAGAGACTGTGACCTGGCGACAGACGTTCGCTGATGTACAAAATAGAGATTTGGTCAAAAGCACCTGCCCTTTAATCGGATAAGGGCAGCAGCATCAATCACACGCCGGTGCTTTTGGCGTGGTCATGCTCCAGAATCAATTGAAGTTCATGAAGCGCGTTGCATTGCAATCACTGTAGAGCGAATGGAGTTCATGCCCATTAGAATGCCTCGCTCATGCAGTCCCAGCGAGTGGCTCTATTTGTCAGGCCCCGCTACACTCGGCTAATAATAAACGCTCCACAAAGCTCCCGATACTTCTGCATGTAGCATTAGGCTGTCTCCTTACATGGCAGCAAGCCACAGTGTACCTTTGGTACCTCCATTTTTTTGTCGTCTAGATTTCTGATTGGTCATTATAATGTTTTTTTTTAGTAGCATTTTGGAAGAGAACTAAAAATCAATCCATCAATCAATCTGTCAAGGCAAGGAGAGTGTTTGCCCTTGTGAGTATTTATTGAAAATCAACAAAAACAAACACAGAAGTAACCAAAAACTACACTGCGTTCCAAATTATAATGTAAATTGGATTTAAGTGTCATAAAGATCATTTTATTCGTTTCTCAATTAAACTCATAGATGGTATTGTGTCTCAGGGCTCTTTGGATCACTGAATTTAATCTCAGACACCTGTGATAATTAGTTTGGCATGTGAGCCCAGTTAAAGGAAAACCACTTAAGAAGAACGTTCCACATTATTAAGCAGGCCACAGGTTTCAAGCAACATGGGAAAGAACCCTATAGAGAACCTTTGGAGTATCATCAAGCAAAAGATCTATGAGGGTGGGAGGCAGTTCACATCAAAACAGCACCTCTGGGAGGCGATTCTGACATCATGCAAAAAAAATTAAGCAGAAACTCTCAATCCAAAACTCACAGGTTTACTGGATGCAAGAATTATAAAGGTGTATCAAAGAAGGGTTCCTATGTCAATATGTAAGTTAGCCTGTTAGGATGTTTTTGATTGAAATAGCTTTTGATTTCAGTAAATGTGACCTAATAATGCTGCAAATTCAACAAATGACCATTTTACTTCTTGACAACCTATAAAATGTTTTAAAACACAATAATTTGAACATTGCATTTTGAGTTATTTTATTTTTTTAAGAATATACTATTATCGAGAGGTTTGTTCAATAAAAATTAGTGAATACTTTTATTATACTGACTGTCATTTGCATCGTCCATTTAGGAAAATCAGGGAAAAATATAATTTGCTTAATCATTTAGAACACAGTGTAAAGAAACAAAGAAACACAGATAACATATGGACTAGAGGAACACATAACCTGACTGATGTTAGACATACAACCACAGACAAGGAACACAGAAACAACGAGGACTATTTATACACCCAGAGGGGGACAGGAAACACTAAACACCTGGGACTGGGAAACAAGAGGGTGGAGCTACAAACAAACGGGTGAGCACACTGAAGACAGGAGTAGACTCACGGGATACACACAGGGCACGGTCAGAGGGTAAATAAACACAGGGACAGAGCAGAGAGATGTGAAAACTGGGCGAGACCGAGATATAATAAAAAAAAAACATTTGCTTATTATATATATATATGTATATAAAAATGTTTTTTTGTGTGTAAGTCATGTTCAAATGAAAGCAACACACGTTAATCATTTCAGCTGGTAAAAAAAATATTTAATAAAATAATTATTAGTATTATTAGGAATGTTATATTAGAAAACAAATTAAAAGTTGGGTTAGGGTTACGGTTATCACTTGATGAACAGCGTGTATCGACATCAGTTTAGCTCTTGACCAGCATATGATAGGTTTTTGTTTTAAGATCTACTGTACATGTAATATAATCCATAAACTGCTCTTAAAACACTGGGTTTTTCAGCAGTGTTTTGTTTATGAAGTACTTTTGTTGGTGGCAGAATGTTTTTTTGTGAGTATATATTAATTTCCTGAAGAGTATATATCAGTGCTTGCAAAGCAAAACAAGTGAAATGAGAAAAAGAGAAAGTTAAACATTAGAAAGAAATTAAATACAGCCAGGACAAATAAAAGTTAAAATAAAGACAGACAGACCAATAGAACACTTTTTTTTTGCGTTATTGATCCTGTGAGAATAATAATAATAATAATAATAATAATAATAATAATAATAATAATAATAATAATAATAATAAGTAGAAGAATAAGACAGGTAACAATATAGTTTGTGATTTTTTTTTTTGGGGATTGGCCCATTGTACAGTTTTGTTCTAAAGCAGAACATATGCTACAAAATAATATACAGATTATTGTTGTGGCATACTGTGGTTTTACCATATTATAACAAATGTGTAATTATAAAACTTCATTACTATGCTATTACCATGTTATTATTATATTGTGTTTTTACAATGGGATTACTATTGCTTTATTACTGTGTTATTACTTTGATAATTGTATCATGTTTATAGAAGTACATTACTGCTATGTTATTTATTGCTAAGGCATTTTAACATAGAATTGCAATGTCACCACAATCTCATTACAATTAGTACAGTAATGGAGACATGATAGTACGAGTTTATCACTGGTAGCCAGTGCAATAATGCAGCAGTAGTGCTATCGGAAGAGGCCGGTAGCTAGTGAATTAAAGCCGCAATAGTGATATAGGAAGAGGCCAGGAGACCACAATAGTGAAGAATGCTGTGACAAAGCCTGAAAAGTTCTGAAAAAGGTCTTAATATAGTTTCTGTTTAAAACCAGCACATTGGAAGATGTTCACAGAGCCAGTGGATGAAGAGCTGCTGGCCAGAATCCAAAAATAATTTGACGGTGATCTGACGGCTGTTTATGTTATCCACCCCCGTCCAGAGACGCTTATCATAGTGAGTCCACGGCTGAGAGAAATCAGAGAGACAGTGAGTAACAACAAATTCTAACAGATGTTGAGAGGTAAAATAAATAATATATACTAAACATCACCTTGCTTTACTAAACAGCTGCATCTTTCCTTTAGAAGCTGAGAGTAGTACCATGAAAGAAAGAGAGCAAGCGAATGAATGAGTGGTAAAGAAAGAAAAAGAGAAAGAAAGAGAGTGCTCATTGGCCACTGTTCCACTGCCGTCCCAGTGGCTTATTTTTCAATAATGGAAACACACACATAATGTTACAAACAGGGTTGGGCCTGTTGTTCTCAGATTGAGCATTCTGCCAGGTCATGCTAATGCTGCAGTACTGATGTCGGACAAGGCCCTTAGCCAGTGCACTATCACCGAGGTAGTGATGTCAGATGAGGCCATTAGTCAGGGTACTAATACTGCTATAGTGATGTGGGACGAGGCACCTAGGTAGAGTACCGGCACTGCTTTAGTAATGTGGGGCAAACTTGGTCGGCAGTGTGCAAAAGCTGTGGTATTGATGTTGAAAGGTCGCTTATAATGTATTATAACAGGTCTGTGTGTGCTCCAAGTAAAGTGACAGACTTTCATTGTGAGACTAGATTATTAGTGATAGATAAATACTATTTTAACATACATGTTATAAACACACCTTGTAATGTATTATGATCACAATTCTTAATACATAATATGCATTTTTTTAAATATTTATAGCCATGTTCATAATGCATTTTGAAAGCATTATAATATGTTGTGACTGGGTTCATAGAGTCTAATAGAGATGACATTCAAAGTGTTGACGATTTTTCTTTCAAAGCAGAACCTATGCTACCAAAAAATATACAGATTAATGTTATGGCATACTGTGGTTTTACCATAGTATCACAACTGTGTTATTATAAAACTTTATCACCATGTTATTAGCATGTTATTATTAAATTGTTATTTATTGCTAATGCATTTAACTGTGATACTGCAATGTCACTACAATCTCATTACAATACCTACAATAAGGACTACATGACAGTACGAGTTTAGTAGTGGTAGCCAGTGCACTAATGCCGCAATATTGATACTGGACACTAACACCATAATAGTTGTGTGTGGGGGGGGGGCCGGTAGCCAGTGCACCAATGCTGCAATAGTGATACTGGAAGAGGCCGGTAGCCAGTGCACTAACACCATAATAGTTGTGTGTGGGGGGGCTGTGCACCAATGCCGCAATAGTGATTTTGTTACAATAGTGATATTAGACGAGGACATTAGCCAGTGCAGTAATGTCACAGTAGTTACATTGGATGAGGCCAGCAGTCAGTCCGCAAATACCACAATAGTGATATTGGTAGAGGTTGGTAGCCAGTGCAATGGACCAGGCCTGTAGCCAGTGAACTAACACCAAAGTATTGATACTCTACAAGGCCAGTAGCCAGTGCACTAATGCCACAATTGTGATACTAGATGAGGTCGGTAGACAGTGTACTAATGCCACAATAATGACACTGGACAAGGCCGGTAGCCAGTGCAATAAAGCCACAATAGTGATATTTGATGAGGCCTGTATATAGTGCAATAACACATCAATAGTGATACTGGAAGAGGTTTGTAGCAAGTGCACTAAAGCCGCAATAGTGACATTGGATGAGGACAGAATCCAGTGCATTAACATCACAATAGTGATACTGTATGAGGCCAGTAGCCAATGCACTAATGCCATAATAGTGATACTGGACTAGGTTGGTAACCAGTGCATTGATGCCACAATAGGGACACTGGACAAGACTGTTAGCCAATGCACTAACACCACAATAGTGATATTGGACGAGGGCAGTAGTCAGTGTACAAACACCACAGTAGTTACATTGGCCGGGGGCTTGTAGCCAGTGTACTAACACCACAGTAGTTACATTGGCCGGGGGCTTGTAGCCAGTGTACTAACACCACAGTAGTTACATTGGCCGGGGGCTTGTAGCCGGTGTACTAACACCACAGTAGTGATATTGGCCGGGGGCTTGTAGCCAGTGTACTAATGCCACAATAATGACACTGAGCAAGGTCAGTAGCCAGTGCAATAATGCCACAATAGTTTTTTTTTTTTTTTGAATCCAGTGTACTAATGCCACAATAAGGACATTGGACAAGGACGATTGCCAATGCACTAATGCCGCAATAGTGATTTTGGCTGAGGGATGGTAGCCACTAAACTAACATCACAATAGTGATATTAGACAAGGATGATAGCCAGTGCACTAATGCCTCAATAGTGATTTTGGAGGAAGCCAGTAGCCAGTGCACTAATGCCACAATAGTGACATTAAAAGAGGTCAGTAGCCAATGCTCTTATGCCACAGTAGTGACATTGGACAAGCCCGATAGCCAGTGCACTAACACTGCAATAGTAACTTTAAAAGAGGTCAGTAGCCATTGAATGGTCCGACTCATGTAGGCCTGTCAAAATAACTACATTTTTCGAGGAAATATTGTCTCAATTGTATTGTCATTTTATGCCACTATGCTAGTATAATGACCATATTATATCAAAATAATGCAATTACACCCTTTATAAGAACAATCAACTTTTAGTTAAAAATATTCAATTCATATACTAGCAGCATGCAAGGAAGATAAACTAAGGCTAATTCAGACCCTCGTCGGCCTCTACACGACTGAGAGTTCACATCAAATAAGAACTGAAGTGTTGGCTGAATTTGAAACCACTACAGGATCTCCACAAAGAGACAGTCTCTCCCCAGTATTGTTTACCTGTTACGTGGGTGCAGTGCTGACATTGATTGGTACGAGAACAATCACCAAGGCCGAATCCTCCAGTGTCCAGTATGATTTTTTTCTTTATGCATTGGTCATTGTGTGACTGGCTAAAATATTGGTGACATTCAAATATCCAAACAAACATGCGACGAAAAACAATGGACTATATCAAGGTCAGCAAAAGTGATTGAGGTCATGTTGATTTATTGTACAATAAGTTGAAAAAGGCCTAGAACCCCCCCCTTAGTAACCACTTAGCCCTGCAGTGGAAAAAAGAGGCCATAGAATGTAAGCAACCCAGCAACGGCGCCATTAATTATTCAGGCTAAGTTGTTTTGGGTTGCACTTTGCACTGCTTCAATCCCCCAAACACTGGCGCGTGACTATACCACACCTAAATGAGCCAGAGAGATAAGCACTGGCTGTCTTAATTATTTAGTATCCTCCCAGACATTAGATTAATTGTCTATTTTTAGAGGAAAAACAGAAAAGTCACTGTCCCTCCTGAGAAGACACGGCGAGGGCTTATGAAAGAGCAGCAGATGTGCCGGTCTCAGATGGCTGGGAAAACTAACAGAAAAAAAAAAAAAAAAACTTGGGTAATTTCAATCAAATCCGCTGTGGATTTAGAAGAATAATGAAAGAACTGTGAAACAGACATTGGAGCTATTCTCTTATTAGTAATATGCCAATGAAGCAGTGCCTTGTGTCTTACAGCCCCAGGCTTTTAATGTTTTTATACCCCCCTCCCCCACCCGCTGCCCACCTCCCTAATAATAAATACAAAAAACAATGCATTAATAATATTACATCCACAACACAAACATCGATCTGCCGGCACTAATTGAGCAATACTACTTAAAAAGGAGGGAACTATGGATTTGGGCCACTAACAATGTGAGTTAAACAACAGCCAGCAAACGTGAAATACTATTCAAGCTAAATTCAGCTTTAGTTTGCGAAGTTAGCTTACAAATAACTAAACTACACAAAGCACAGCTATGCCCAAGTGTACAGCATGCCCAGGATGGTCACAATTGGTCAACAACATAGGGTATGGGATTATTTAGTTTTGATGGTTTAGCTGGTCTACAAGCATGATCAACCTCACCAAGCTAAAGCATTAGGCTAAAGAACCAGAACCAAGTTGGTACCAAAGCTATTTGGCACAAATGACCAGCATCCCCAAGCAACTTGACCAGCATCATAAAGCTGGTTGGCTGGCATGACCAGTGCCACAGAGATAGTTGGCCAGCATCACCAGCATTACCAAGCTGGTTTTGGCTAGCATGACAAGCATGGATTGTTTACCACAGAGCAGACCTTAACCTTATTGAGAATCTTTGGGATGTGCTGGAAAAGGCTTTGTGCAGTGGTCAGACTCTACCATCATCAATGCTGCAAGATCTTGGTCAAAAATGTATGCAACACTGGACACTCAAGAAAAGATATGAAGGAGAGAAAAAGAAAAAGGTATACGGAGGAGGAAGATGGGGAGGAGGTGGTTTGTGAGGTTGTTCACAGCACGGATAGATAAGGAAGTGAGGGTTAATATAGGGTGGAGAGTGGGAGGAGCAACAGTGTGGATCCAACTCCCAAAATTAAGTTATGGTCATAACTCCACTAAAGAGTAAAGGCGGTTTAACAAAATATTAGAGTTTGTGACCTTTTTTTTTGGTAGTAACTTATTTTTTGATAGGCAATGTAGCCAAAAGTATTGAGCTGTTTTTTTTTTTTTTACAGCTATGTATAATCTGTTTTGTTTGCTATCATGCTTAATACAAATCTGAATTATTAACATGATGCTAATTAAATAAATTAAATTTAGCATCTATTAATTTAGCATAATATGACCATACCAAGGTCAAGATGCTAATGCTACAATAGTAAAAATGTTCCCATATTTTGGTTTTCAAAAAAAGAAGATACTGGGGACACAGAGGAGACCATCACAGTGTGTGTGTGTGTGTGTGTGTGTGTGTTTCTGATCTGTTGTAACATCTTCAAAATAGGGACCGATAGGTTTAAAATGTATTGCCATGAAACCTCCTGTAGATAATGTCCCAATCCCAATTCCATTTCGCCCATTGTTCCAACACTTAGCTCTTTCATGCCTAAGGGTGCTGATTCATGTTGGGATAAATTGGTGGGGTGTAGTTTTAGGGCTACATGGCCTCTAAACTAAGATTTTTCAGGAGCACACTCCAAATAACAAAGGGGTATCAGAATCACCTACAAATATAGTATTTTCTTGTTTAAATTACGATAATTATTGCATTATTATTGTTTAATGTAGTTTCTGTGTATTATGGACATTTTTTTTTCATAACAAGCCTAGAAGTCTCTAGTAGAATGTCTTGGTCGCTTGGTAGATAAATTTCCAGTTCCATCTTAAATGAACCTGAGGCTGCTGTATCATCAGGTAAGGTTGAATGGAACTATTCAGTTTAACTATAAGTTTTTTGTCTGCTGACAGTTCAAAATATAGCACACAGAAAGGGATGTAAGAACCATAGTTTTGTTGTTCTGCAAAACTGGGTTATTAATTTATTCTGATGATGTTTTAGATTTTTTGAAGGACTGTATTGGGAACAGGGAATAGGAATAGGTTTCTTTCTTAATGTGAAAATATGTTGATATTCATTACATCATTAAACATTAAGTTGTATATTTGTATAGTATGGAAGTACGTGAAGAAAATTATTGTTTTTTTTTTTTTTACTTTAACAATGTTTATATACTAAGCAATACTCATTTTTTTAAGCTTGTTATATCGGCTCTTTAATAAATGAATACTGATAGGCTTCTAAAATAAAAAAGATGTATGTGGCTCAAGCCAAGTGGGTGGCTTAGATAAATAGCTATAGTTCAGCCCTGCGGCTACTACTGCAGGCAAATCCATTATGCATTGAGGGTTAATATTACATTTTGCAGGTTGAGTGTGTTTTTAAAAGGAGGCTCTTTTGAGACATATGAGCTTACTGCTTGCAAATAGATGCAACATCAAAACATCTAATCAATCTAATTTCAGGATAGGGTTTCTGCATTACAGGCAAAGCTAAAGCTAGGGCTAGAGAAGTCAGCAGAGCCAGAGGGACACACACATTTCAACAAAAAGATTTGTGATTGGAAAGTAACGAGTCCAAAGATCCTAGAAACCAGAACACAGCTGTAGCAGTGCCACTTACCAGATGTCCATTTACAAAACGTATGGTATGGCAAACATGCTAGCTGCTTTCATATGCTAAATAGCAGCAGGTTTTAAAGAGTGACACACCAGAAATGACTTATCATAGAATCATTAAGAGTTTAACACCTAAAACAGATTCTAATTTATCATCAGAGTGAACAAACAGAATCTACATTAGCACCCGTTAGTTAGCTTGTATGCTAAATGAGAATCAGTATAATTATTCACTAGTATAATTAGTATAATTTTACTATAACTTAATCTCTAAAGCTGAACAGTAAATCAAGTCAAATCCTAAACTTAAACATAGCTTCATCTCATTTTAAACTTCAACTTAACCTGCACTTCAGCCTAAACCTTAACTTGATCTACTACACCTACAGCGACTCGGTTTCGATACATCAGCTCACAGACACCTTGTGCTGATCAACATCACCCTAGGAGTGATGTGGGGAAAGAGCACCATCTACCCACCCGGAGAGAACAAGGTAAATTGTGCTCTCTCAGGGCTCCGACAGCTGATGGCAAGCTGCATAATCAGGATTCGAACCAGTGATCTCCTGATCATAGTGGCAGCGCTTTATACCTGTTAGAATAAGTAATACTTCTGTAAGATATAATGGTATTCTGCTCATGATACAAACACTATACAGGATGGAAAAATGTAGGCTGTATGCATTTTAATGCAGTATGTCACAACATCAAGAACATAACGCTACTGGCACTGATGTGCAACAACAAACTGTTGGTAGGGTCACGCAGATCATCATTATTATTTCACAGCATGGTGGCTGAAATGACAACATGGTTGGACAAGAAAAAAAAAAAAAAAAAGAAAAGGTGTGAAATTAACACCTACAACAGACTAATATACTGTTTTGACTGGCTGTACTTCAGACGTACGTGTGGGCGAAGCTGATTTGCTGTGAGCTGATACATTAAAGCGCAGGCCTGTCAGATTTTTGACGGGTGGAAACACTGAAGCACATGTTGGAGTGGAGCTGTGAGAACCTGAGCTGACATGTTAATAATGGTCATAAAGCCGCACAGTCAGGTCAGGTTTAAACGCACCGGCGAGAACGGAACCATACATTTCGGTCGATGACGATGATGGTGGATGATAGATGAAGGCAGCTCTGGACACATGGGGGCTGTAGAGGGTAGAAACCTGGATTAGAAGGTTAAAACCTGCTTTGCAAAGCAAGGAAAAATGAAACAATGGAGGATACATACATTGTAATATACAGCTCTGGAAAAAAATGAAGAGATCACTTCTTCAGTTTCTGAATCAGTTTCTCTAATTCTCTGATTTTGCTATTCATAGTTATATTTTTAAGTAAAATGAACATTGTTGTTTTATTCTGTAAACTACGGACAACATTTCTCCCAAATTACAAATCAAAATATTGTCATTTAGAGCATTTATTTGCAGAAAATGAGAAATGGCTGAAATACCAAAAAGATGCAGAATGTTCAGACCTCAAATAATGCAGAGAAAACACATTCATTTTCATAAAGTTTTAAGAGTTTAGAAATCAATATTTGGTGGGATGACCCTGATTTTTCATCACAGTTTTCATGCCTCTTGGCATCATGTTCTCCTCCACCAGTCTTACACACTGCCAGTATAAGTTCCGGTATCATCAAAAGCAGTGTGTAAGACTGGTGGAGGAGAACATGCCAAGATACATGAAAACTGTGATTAAAAATCAGGGTTATATCCACCTGTCACGTCCTCACCCTGTTTTGTCTGTTCTCGTGCTTGTGTGTTGTTCCCACGTGACCCCTGCTCCTCTGTGTCCCCTGTCTCAGTAATTTTCCACCAAGTGTCTCATTTGTAGCTCCGCCCCTTCCCCAGGTGTTTTCACTTCTTGTGTGTTTCCTGTTTCTTTAAATAGATCCCCACTTGTCCTCCGTCGGTCTTTGCACTAACCCCTGTTGTTTGTCTCTCTGTGTCTCTTTGTGATTACAGCCCTAGCCCTAGCTCCTTGTTTATATCTTCTTGTTTATTTCTAGTTCCCTGTTATTTTCATTTGTCTTCTCCTTGCCCTGTTTAATTTATCCATTCTTGTCTAGTTTTGTTATTCCCTGTCTAGTTTAGATTCTTGTTGTTTTTCCTTGTATATATATCCCTGCCCAGTTTAGTTTTGTATTTATTCAGTCCCTTGTTTTTTCTTTGTTTATTTAGTCCCTGTTTGTTTATATCATTAGTACTTCTTGTTTTGTTTAGTTTATGTTCTCTAGTTTCACTGGTTTGTTTTGGTTATTGGTTATTCGTTTATCTTTGTTACGTGTTTACTTGTTCCTTGTTTCTTTGTTTACTTGTTATTTATTTATTAAATTATTATTTATTTCACCCTACCTGCACTTGCGTTCGTCTCCTCGTCTCCCTGCCTGGGTCATTCCTGACACCACCAAATATTAATTTCTGAACTCTTAAAACTTAATAAACTTATTTTCTTTGCATTATTTGAGATCTGAAAGCTCTGCATCTTTTTTTTTATTTCAGCCATTTCTCATTTCCTGCAAATAAATACCCAAAATTACAGTATTTTTATTTGGAATTTGGGAGAAGTGATGTTTTATATTTTCCAGAGCTGTATACAGCAATTAATTACAAAAATCTAATAAAAACATAGGTTTTTTAAATATAATAAACAAACATATCCATTTTGTGTGAGGAAGGTCTTAAAGAGTGTCATTTAAAATGTTTAAAGACATGGATGTAAAGGTTCTATACCACTTTACAAAAAGAGTTATAGGGGCCCAAAACATGGTTTAAAGAATCTTTTGTTGGCTCTTTATTTTTGAAGTTGTATGGGAACGGCAGTCGTAAGGTTGGGAAATGTAGTTGAAACTAAACATTCTGTGAGTGCAATGCTCCATTAGTGCCACATGTAAGCTAGAACAGAGTAGCTGTTCCTCAGGTGACTGAAAATCAATACAGAACGTGATCAGACTTCGTCAGAAGGTATAGTGGGTCTCCTTGTTACAAAGGCAAGCTCACATCTGAGAGTTCAGTGGTGAAAAACACACAAGTCACTGGCTGTGGCTGTGCATATGATTGTGCAGTGTGTGTGAGGCATGATGTGCAATAAAGCATTTTTATTGGATGCTTGTTTTCTGCTTAGCAATGGATTTTGGTGGATTTGTTTCCCAGTGGGGGGATGCAAATACACTTGTAACACCCAACTATTTACCTGCATTGGGTGCCACAACAGCCATATGGCAACACCTGACCAACCACCCAAGAGACACCAGCAACCAATGGGGCATCATGGCAACAGCTTAGCCACCAACTAGCAAAGCTTTCCATCTGCATTGCATTTGGTGATTGATGTAAGGCTTGGGTGGAGCTGCTCGGCGATGGAAACCCAAACCATGAAGCTCTCTACACTCTACTGTTCTTGAGGTAATTTAATCTGAAGGCCACATGAAGTTTGGAGGTCTGTAGTGATTGACTCTGCAGAAAGCAGAGCAGTCTGCATACCTATAGTAGGTTATTGGTTTTATTGTACACCTGTGGCCATAGAAGTGATTGGAACCTGAGGTCAATTATTGATGGGTGGGTGAGTGATCAGAGTCAATACTTTTGGGAATATAGTGAGTCACACCATCTCTAAATGAGCTCAATATGGACCCTCTTGCCCACCACCATGGACTACCTGAAGACAGTTACACAGTTACTAATGTTTTTGAAATTACCTGCAAGCCATGTGTGTGGGTGTAAAGTTTGTACAATACCATATAAATATTTAAAGACATAAAAGATATCAAATATATACTCTAGGCAGGGTTACTGCAGCTCAGAAAATGATGCTTGTTCTTACAGCCTACAACAAAGAGAACAGCCAGTTAGTCATAATCTACAAATTTACCTTAGGTAGCATAGGGCTAACACAGCAAGTATGCAAATATACTTTGCCAGAAGCCAATAGAAAAGAAGCCAAATAAAGTTATACTGATTTTGGAAAAAATAAGAGACTCCCTAGAAATGATGAATTTCTTTGATTTTACCAAATTGAAAACCTCTGGAATATAATCAAAAAGAAGATGGATGATCACAAGCATCAAACCAAGCTGAACTGCTTAAATTTTTGCACCAGGAGTGGCATAAAGTTATCCAAAAGCAGTGTGTAAGACTGGTGGAGGAAAATGAAAAAGATGCAATTTTACATAAAGCAGACTTAATTTGAGTTCAAACTAATCGTGGGTTTACGTTGTACAGACATAAAATAGCTCAGTTACAGCCCCTCTTGTTCATGCATGTCTTTGCTGACATGAAATCAATGTTGTTTTAAATCATGATCCACATCAGGATGCAGGTCACATCGTTGTTAACAATAATTAAATTATAAATGTGTCTGCATGCACCAACGTTTCTGCATCACAACGTCACGTTAACATTGAGCTCTGTCCGCACGTAATAGAAATTACATGATGCCTTCTCTCTCTCTCTCTCTCTCTCTCTCTCTATCTCTATCTCTGTCTCTCTTCCACTCTTTCTTTATGTTTCCACAACTCTCTCTCTCTCTCTCTCTCTCTCTATATATATATATATATGTATATATATATATACATATATATTTATATATATATATTTATTCATATATATATACTGTCTCCCACACCCTGTTTATCAATTCAATTCAATTTAAAGAAGCTTAACCATAGTTAATTGCCAAAGCATTAAATAATTAAATGATTAATTGAAGGGAAAAAAAAGAATAACAATTGATCAGTTATAACATATACATAAACAATTCGTATCTACATAAACACTCTCCCACTCTCTCTATCTCTCTTTTTCTGTCTCTCCATCTCTCTTACACTCTCTCTATTTATCTGTCTCTCCCCCTCTCTCTCTCCCCCATTCTCTCTCTCACACACTCTCTCTCTCTCTCTTTCCTTCTCCCTCTCTGTCTCTCTTTTGCTTCTAAACACTCTCTCTCTCCCCATACTGTTTTTCTCTCCCTCCCTCACTCACTCTTTCTATCTCTCTCTCTGCCCCACTCTCTCTCTGTCTCCCTTTCTCTGTCTCTCTCTCTCTCTCTCTCTCTCTCTCTCTCTCTCTCCCACTCTCTTTCACATACATTTTCTCTCTTTCTTTCTCTCTTCTACACTCTCTCTCACTCACCCCCATACTGTTTTTATCTCTGTCTCCCTCACTCTTTCTATCTCTCTCTCTCTCTCTCTCTCTATAATAGTAAAAGTATGTCACAGAGTGAAATCTCCAGGCCTGTAACTTAATTACGTCTGTAGAAAGTGATCATACATTAACATGTTGTGGGCTGGTGGGACGAGCTGTCTCCATTGAAGCGCCAGGGAGCCTATCAGCAGCAGCTCCCGCTCTCGCTCGCCCCTCATGCTGCACGCTTCCTCTCTCACTTATTAAACATCCAGCTGAGTCCAGCGGTTGGGGGATTAGTGTACCATAGTGAGCTGTATGTCTGACACTGCTGCGGAGGTGAGGACTGAAGCTTTCCGCATGCAGATTAATGAATGAAGCTGTACGGTGGAAGACAGCAGGTACAGAAAAAAAGGGGGAAAAAAGTGACAAACAAAACAATGGAATAAAAAATGGAAAGAAAAATGGAGATGGAAAGAAAATAGGGAAAGAGAAAGAGAGTGTCAAGGAAATTCTCAAGGATACTGAGCCTCTTATTTTAATGTTTATTTATTTATTTCTATGGCAGAGAACAGCGCAATAGAATTATTTTATTGCTTTCCCATTTCCAAGGCCAGCAGGGCGACTGGGATAGCTCCACAGAGGCTTTTATATTTGGACGTGCTTTATCTAAAGCATTTGTCTTGGAAATAGGTTTGCCTTGAACGCAGTCTGTGTGTGTGTGTGTGAGTGTATGTGTGTGTGTGAATTGTGTACTACTAGCAGGGGAGGTAAATAATGCACCATAATGTATATTCCATCATTTTTATAATATCTCACACACAGGAGCAGTTCCTGTCCTGAAATATGACTTTTTTTCCCTTTAGATTCCAGTTACTGTTATTTTCTGGAATGCTCCCATGGGTTCCATTGGACCATTTCTTACTCCAGTTCTGAGATTTGATTTTATTTCACTGTTAGATCTTTCAAACTCTGTAGTTTTAAATGTGTAATGTACATCCTGAACTGCTTGTTTGACTGCATTTTATAAGGATTCTGAGGTCTTAGGGCTCCTTATTATTTCCTTCAATATACCTTTCCTTAAAGGTTTTATCTCATTTTTTTAAGTAATTTTGTGGTGGTCTCTAGTAAGAATTTGGTGGAACAGAGGGAAGGTAAAAAGAACAGGATTTCAGCTCTTACTCATGAATATTCATAGCATGCAAATGCATCACCTCTGATTGGCTAACAGCCCTGTGGTGCGATCTTCACGGCTCAGCAGTGGGCGGTCGCAGGCCAAGGTGAGTGAGTCCATGAATCCTAATTTACAGGGTTGACGTCATTTACAGGTGGCTTTTCCTGATTCACACATTTTCTGTCTGTTTTGTTTCTGTCTGGTACATCTCAACGTGACCTACTGTATTTCAAAAAGAGAAATTACTTAATGGTTTCTAGCTTTAAAGATATTAAAATCTGTTAATAGAAAACTAGTGAATAGAAACCTACAAAAATGAAAATGAGCCAATTCTAGGACGCCAAAACTGTTACATCTGGACTTGTCATATTTACACCCCCAAAATGCATATAAACTTTGTCCATAAGATGGTGTAGTGGTAAAATGTGACATTGATGTCATAGGAATATGGTGTTGTTGATACTGGAGAGCAGCTCATCACTTCCAGACTTTGCTATTTAAGGGAATTAATAACACAACTTTTTCTGTCCTAGTGTCTATAGAAGGGGAACTCAAGTATGTGACAAATCCAGTTTTGGGCACAAAAAAAGCATGTGTGTGCGCAACCAAGTAGCTAAAGTAGCTAAATTTATTAGAAGAGCTATCTGCAAATATTTGGATGTATGTGCTACATAATCATTCTATCACAGCTAGTGTGTCTGGACAATCTGTGTTTTTAAAATGTAATAATAAATAAGTGTAATAATCATATTATGCTATGAGATTTTATGATGTATTACAGGTGTGATACAGTAGTACAGACTGTGTAAATCAGCTTCAGTTTTGACCAAAAATTACACAAGTGTGTTAAATAATTGTAACAGGAAAATCATTAGATGATATAATTAGCTTATAAATATCTTATTACACATTTGTAAGCACTGCTAGAACCAGCCTTATATCTCCAAAATGACAACTTTACAAGAGTACAAAAAACTTTCAGTGAAAGGTAGTGTAAAAAAAAAAATATTTCAGGTCATTTTGGAGCCATACAGCTCTGGAAAGAAATAAGAGACCACTTAAAAATGATGAGTTTCTTTGATTTTACCAAATTAAAAACCTCTGGAATATAATCAAGAGGAAGTTGGATGATCACAAGCCATCAAACCAAGCTGAACTGCTTGAATTTTTCACACCAGGAGTGCAGGCATAAAGTTATCCAAAAGCAGTGTGTAAGACTGGTGGAGGAGAACATGATAAGATGCATGAAAATTGTGATTAAAAAACAGGGATATTCTACCAAATACTGAACTTAAGTATTGTCCTAAATATTACAGAACTCTTAAAACTTTATGAATATGAACTTGTTTTTTTTCTTTGTATTATTTGAGGTCTGAAAGCTCTACATCGTTTTTATTATTTCAGCCATTTCTCATTTTCTGCGAATTAATGCTCTAAATAACAATATTTTTATTTGGAGAAATGTTGTCCATAGTTTATAGAATAAAACAGCAATGCTCATTTTACTCAAACATTTACCTATAAATAGCAAAATCAGAGAAAATTATTCAGAAACTGAAGTGGTCTCTTAATTGTTTTCCAGAGCTGTATTTCTTTCGGTTCAGATTCACACTATAGTAAAACATCTTAAACAGCAAAAATGAAAACACAAGGTTTTAACATGACACTATTGGGATACACTTGTGCAATTAGAAGAGTCAAAACTCAATCCATTTACACAGCTTTTTACATATAATGATATCCTGTAACATACTATAACATGATAATATGTGTACTATAACAATGGCTACATTATCAATAGGTGCATTGTTGTTGCATATCATATTAATGTATGATGTTTAAATTGTGCCAACAAATATCCACTGAACACTGTTCACTTTTTTGTTTATGATTTTTGTTTTATTCTTATTTATTCAGTACATGTTGATGTTTTTCTATTAAAGTTGATGTTTTTATTTCAAAATAATTCACAGATACTGCAGGCGGAGATAAAAGACGCCTCGTTCCAAACGGCACATCAGTAATCACATGCTGACACACACAAACTGAATATCACTCAATTCAATTAGTCACAGCTGTTTTCTGTAGATAAATTCATACCCAGCCCCAGTCGTATTTATAGAGTCAGACAGTTTTATTAGACAAGGACAGAGAAATCTATCAGAGCAATCCAATATTTCAGAGTTAAAGGCAGCGTATGTGACACCACCCTCTATTGTGGGAGATGAATGGCAAGCGCTGCATATTATTATGCTTTTAAGAGAACATGGCTCAAAGGGAGGCAGCGTATCACTGCTTTTTTTTTTTAAGTGTAATTTGGATTGACAGACAGCGGCCATTATAACTGCATTAAAAGGCCAATTACTGAGAGTGGTGTCATCCAATAACACTAACAGGCCTTAACGTGTGTTTAAAAATGATATTCTTACATATTGTGTAGATCCCCTGTGTGCCATCAATACAACTCTGAACTGGTTGAGGGATGGACTTAATGAGATCTCTGAAGGGGGTCTTAACTTCATTTAATATCAGTATTTATTGCAATTGAAAGTGTTACAATAATGGTTGTATTATTTGGAACACATTTCTAGCTGGAATTAAATGTCCCAGTTAATGTATTTTATTGACTTATTTGCACCACAACCACTAAATATTACAAAATCAAGGTCCAGATGTGCAGAATGTTCTTTTGAGTAAAGTGAATATAAATTAAGTACAGTTAACTTAATTCACTTATGTAGTCTAACTACTTAATTCAGTTTTTTTTACTTAAACTCAAACAATGTAAGTAATTCAAACTTAGTGTGAAATGGTTTAAGTAGACTTATCATACATTTCTGTTTAATGATTGCAATTTTTTTTAAACAGTCAGACAATGCAACTGTGTTCATTTAACTTGCTGTCCCACTTTATAATAAGTGTCTCTAAGTACCATGTAGTTACACTGTAACAATTCATGTAACTACAGTGTAACTACTGATGAAGTACACATTGTTACAGATTAAATACAGAGGTACAGGTTATGTACTTACACATGTGTATTAAGGTTAATTTTGACTTGTGTAATTACACATGTGTACCAGGGTGACTGTACTTACACATGTATAGCAACGTGTGTGTACTCAATCAGCCCTAATTACATCTTAGACAATAGCTGTTGGAAAAGTTTATACTCAACTTATCACGCACACACACTATTACACATGAGTAAGTACACACACATTGCTGCATTCTGTCAGAAAAAAGTTTACTTGGAACAAAAGCTGGCATCTCTGTGCATACGTGGATCCTGTAAGACACTTTTTACTTGCAGCTTTCAGTTTTGCTTCTCACAGAACGAAAAAATCACAAAAAACATTGTAAATTTAACTTTGGCATTTAGACGACATATATAGTTGACTACAAACAATTACAAAGAAACAGCAAGTAGTGCATACAATTTTATGTGACATTCTTAAGCAACTATACTGTACTAGATTATTTTAGTAGATAGTACTTGAATACATTTAATTCAATTTCCAAGTCAAACAAATATATATTTTTTACAATGTACTTTATTTGGATAATCTATTATTGATGCCTCATAGATGCTCAAATATCAAGCAAATGACATTCAACTTCACGTCTATTAAATGCAACTTAACCCTACATTGAATGTCAAAGATTCTGTACAGAACCTAACCCTACACCTAACTCTAACCCTAACCTTTACCTTAACCATCAATCAACCCTAAAACCCAACCATAACCCTAACCTTAACAATGAATCAACCCTAAAATCTAACCCTAAGCCTAACCTCAACCATGAATCAACCCCAAAATCTAACCCTAACCCTAACCTTAACCATCAACCAACCCTAAAATCTAACCCTAAGCCTAACCTCAACCATGAATCAACCCCAAAATCTAACCCTAACCCCAACCTTAACCATCAATCAACCCTAAAATCTAACCCTAACCATGAATCAACCCTAAAATCTAACCCTAACCCCAACCTTAACAATAAATCAACCCTAAAACCCAGCCCTAACATTAACCTTAAACATTAATCAACCCTAAAACCCAGCACTAACCTTAACCTTAAACATTAATCAACCCTAAAACCCAGCACTAACCTTAACCTTAAACATTAATCAACCCTAAAACCCAGCACTAACCTTAACCTTTATCATCAATCAACCCTAAAACCCAACCCTAACCTTAACATTAACCATGAATTAACCCTAAAACCCAGCCCTAACATTAACCTTAACCATAAATCAATCCTAAAACCCAGCCTTAATCCAAAACCTAACAATGAATCAACCCTAAAATCCAGCCCGAACCTTAACCATAACCATGAATCAACCCTGAAATCTTACCCTAATACTAACCTTAACCATAATCAACCCTAAAACCAAACCATAATCCTAACCTTAAAACTATTAAGAATAGAGTCAGTTTGGAGTTGGATGTTGGGTTACATTGAATCAGTTTCTTTCACCTCACATTTTAGTTGCCATTTAGTTGAATGTTGGTTAAGCATCTATTAGGCATCTCTAATGGACCATCCAAATGAAGTGATGCCCTTATATTTAAATATCCCATTTGTATTTTTTCAATAGTGTAAAAATATTCCAATATTTCATTTTCAAAGTGTAAAACTACAGAACTTATAACTGCTCTAAATTAGTCTCATTCACTTCAGCCACGACCTCAGAGAACCTGATTTTTATTTCTACTTCCTTACCAGAAATCTTTAAGCCTTAACATCTAAAGCTTTCCCAGCGTGAAAACACATTTTCCAACACAGCGAGGCTGACGACTCACCGGAACATTGTCTTATGACAAGCAATTGGGTAAAATGTGTTCTGTCTGCTTTGATCAGTGGCTCAATATCACACACTGGCTGTGAGTTGGTTGTAGGTTCAGGAGAAGTGTCCCCAGTAGACTGTTCCTCAGACCTGATAGAGAGATGCCCTCTATATTCCCCCCGCAGACAGCGGCTCGCCTCCGTCAGAGTTTAACTGATCCATTACACAGTGTAGATCCTCACCATACTGCCAGACCGGGCTGTAGAGTAAATAAAATGAGAAAGAGAGAGAGAGAGAGAATGACTATACTACATACTATATTATATATTATGACTCCACCCCCTACCTCTACAGCCAGACACACTGTAAACCACAATGAATTTGAACTGATTAAACAAATTAAAGCTGTTTAAAATAAAATTGGATATTTCCAAACGTTTCTCCTTTATTTTGAATTAGCTGAACATTTGAAGACACATATACATTCAAACAGAGATGTTTGAATCATTGAATTAGCGTATAATAACTGAGTTTAGTCCGTTGCCATTGGCAGCTTCTTTTCCATTGGCTTTTGGCACAATCTTTTTGCATATTGGGTGTTTCCCCCAGTTTCTAATACTCACCATCAGTGATTACCCCCGGGCTTCCTTAGATAAACTAGTTTTACTTAAAATAGTCAAACAGAAGACTAAATACAAATTCATTACATTCAGCTGACTTTAAGATCTGAAGTAGAATCAAGCAAAGCTATTGACATAAGCACAAAATATTAGTCTAATGTTTAGTCTAATTAAGTTATGATTCAGTAAATATTGCTTAAAAATCTTAATTTTTATCTTGACCTTTAAGAAATCAATGAGATCAATATATTTAGGCTTACACTGTATATGTCTAAGAAAAGACATTGTTTCTGTGTCATACCTGACTGGGATCAGGCAGAGAGAGAAAAGGGAGACACTGCTGGGATGGGATACGAAGCAGTTGCGTTTATTCAGAAACACAGGAAAAATATAAAACTCAAAAATGGAAAACAAATGAAAACAATGAATATGCAACAATAACTATACGGGAAAACTAGAAACAAACTCAGAAACTGACAAATAAAATTGGACTGGGCAAAGTAAAGAAAATGCTGAAAAACGAAAAACAGCCAAAAGAATAAAACCAGGAAGTGGCCAAAACAATAAAACCAGGAAGTGGCCAAAACAATAAGACCAGCGCGTAGCGCAGTACAACGGGGAAAACGGGACAACTAGGCTAACAAACGAGAACAAAAAACTACTAAGCATAGCTTAGGAAAAACGGCTAGACTGAGAAAATAAAACTGGGCAAATAAACAAAATAAGAAAATAGAACAGAAAATACTTAGGCAACGGGGAATCAGGGGAAACGGGAAGACAGGATCGTCAGGGAGAACGCTTTGTACAGACAGCTAACAGGCTGGAACCGCAGGGAAACACAGACCATGATAGTGACCATTACTCTGCGAAGAGTGGAGGAGAGCAGCGTGCTTTTAAGCTGCTCTCCGCAGCTGAAGCCAGTCTGTGATCAGGGCTGAGCAGCCGTGTGTGTGTGCTCTGAAGGAGCGGATGTCCTTATATGGGCATAGTGCTCTCTCAGAGAGTGCCGGAGGGGGGGCGCGGTTGCTCAGGCCTGACATTCTGATTCATTTATGTTCATACTATGTTGAATTACTTAAGAATATTGCAGCTAAGAGAGTCATGCCTGAATCAGTTAGTTTGTTTTTTTCATGAATATCCATAAACAATATTAAAGCTAAATGGAAGTTAAATGTAATTAACGTTATATCTGTAAATGCTAACCTGATTTCACCTGAACTCATTTTCATATCTAAGTATATTTCAGTGATTTATAATAATTTTTTTTGATATGGTAATTTGACCTGATGGAAGCATGGTCTAACAAGAAATAGCTGGCATTAGTGACATAACCAATAAGGTGACATTGCAAAGATGGTTGCCGAGTAAATAGACTTGCCTAAAAGTATGTAATAATACTTGAAATTATTTACATATTAAATTATGTGGAAGTATTATGCTCTAAAATAAGTTTATGCCAAGTATTTCTACACTCAAACTGTATTTTGGTGTACATACCCTTCAATCCACCCACTCTACCCATGTTCTCCTGCACATTTTTATATAACTATGCAATAAAAAATTAACATTTCACTCTCATCCCAATGAGGCGTGATCAATTGTTCTGTTCTGGGGAAGCCGGGAATCAAACAGAGCTAATCAATGTACCCTGGATATCTGTGTAAATTAGCATTATAATTGGCAAGGCTGAAGGGTGGCCTTGTTAAAAGATGACTAATGGAAAATATATACATCTATACCTTTCCTAGAGAATATGACAGTAAATCGCTTGATAAATTGGCAAGACAAGGGCTTTCTGCTGGACTGTGTCCCAATACTATAACCTACCACCTAATTAATGCCATCCAGTGGCACGATGTACCAGTACAAATCTAATTAAACTGAACTTCACGCTGCCAATTGGTGGCAAAGGTCAAATGAAACACACAGCATTTCAGTATGAGAGGCTAAATTAATTGAACAAAGAGTTGGAACATGGGTAAATTACTTTAGCAGACTATAGGTCATAGGGCAGGAATGAGTATTGTGTCCCATGACTTCTGCCAAGATCTGCAAAAACTGAAGAATGCTGGACTAGTAGGTATACTTGTCTGGTTTGTTCACATGGACAGTTATAGCCATACACCACTGGTCACAATCATTACCACCCACTGCACTGTCCACCTTGGGTGGTAATGCCTTTTAAGATATATTCCCATTACACATGTGACAACGTGGATCGAGGAATGTTAAATGCCTCTTTCTACATCCCATTTATCTGCCACCCATTATAACACCTAATAACTTATACAACTGTGGGCATTCTCAAGCCATAGCTGTAGCCCTGAGGTAGCACTTCAATATAAGAATGAAATTTCCAGTTTCCAGAAAGTTGATAACTGTATCAACTTTGCACAAGGAGAAGCTGTATGGGAGATTGATGCGAAAGAAGCCATTTCTGCAAGCACGCCACAAGCTTTTGCACACTATTACTATTACTATGTTCCTCACAGTGGAAACTGACAGGTTAAATCTCTGAGACAACTTTTTGTATCCTTCCCCTGAACAACTATGTTGAACAATCTTTGTTTTTAGATCATTTGAGAGTTGTTTTGATGAGCCCATGATGCCACTCTTCAGAGGAGATTCAAATAGGAGAACAACTTGCAATTGGCCACCTTAAATACCTTTTCTCATGATTGGATACACCTGGCTATGAAGTTTAAAGCTCAATGAGGTTACCAAACCAATTTTGTGCTTCAGTAAATCAGTAAAAAGTAGTTAGGAGTATTCAAAACAATAAAATGATAAGGGTGCCCATACTTCTGCACTGGTTAAATTTAGTTTGAATGTATATTGCACATTTTCTGTTAGTACAATAAACCTCATTTCAATCCTGAAATATTACTGTGCCCATCAGTTATTAGATATATCAAACTGAAATGGTTTTTGCAAACACCCAAATATTTAGAACTAAAAATGATTAAGATTTATAGGGGTGCCCAAAATTTTTCACATGACTGTACCACTTCTGAGCATTTGACTACAACATTATAAGTTGTTTTGGTCAGAAACAACATGTAGACCCTGGGATTTTTATTAGTCTTCTTACTTTTCTGTGTCTGTTTCCAACATAAATAAAATATATGTACAGTTAGAGCAATGAAAACAATGTAACAAAATGAAAAGTTAGAGCAATAGTGGATGGGAGTAATCCAAAAATTTTAAAAAGTCTGAAGTGGAAGTTAAATCATTGTGTTTTTTTGACACTTCCCCAACTCTTTTTATTGAAAACCTCCTCCTCATATTTCTGACGTGGTTTAAAGGCAGTGCATGCGCTCCATGTGAACCGTGGACTGGCAGACGTGTAGGAGTACCTTGTTGCACTTTGGCAAAGATTGTCTGAATTTTAAAGAACCTTCGAAATAACTTAAAATCAGTTTGTCAGACTGAAAGAAAGTGCCTGCTTCAAGCTGAACTGCCACACATTCCCCAACCGCATAAACATTCCTTCAGATTTCACATTCAGCCTAACGATGAAGATATAAGATATTCTGTACGGGTGAAGGGTATAAGACGCTATTGGATTCAGAATTCTGCGCAGATTTTATGAGTCTGTGAAGAAGTGGAACTGTGGGAGAGAATACGATGAATGACATCCTCTCAGAAATTTTAGATGGAGAACCTTCAGTTCTATATAGAGTACATACTGTATGTGCTAGAACAGTAGCATTGGGAAATCTGCCTATTCATTTTATCGTCTATCTATCTGAAATCAGACGTATTTTATTTGACAGTTGGAGTAACTGTCTTGACTTTTCAGGGAATGATGAGTAACTTACGCAACTTTCTGCATTTGCTTTTATTAAGTAAATTTAATTTCAGATAAATTTAAGTAACTTCAACTTGGTTTCAAGACTTAAATGTTACATAGAGTAAATAAGTGAACTGAACTTCAGTCAATCCTTTTTTTAGTAACATTTACTTAATTTCTGCCTACAATATTACCTAATTACAATTACTTAATTAATACAATGTTACTTAATCTACTTAAAAAAAACAAATGTAGAAAGTTGCGAAACTTTTTTTCAGTAAATTTTACTCATAATTTTTTTCAGTGCATTACTGTGAGGATTTGATTGTGTTCAGTGACCAGAGCATTAGTGGGTTTAGGATGTTAGATGATCACCACCCCACCTCATCCCCAAGTCCTCAAGTCAAGAATTTTTTAAGAAGTGGTATTTAACCTGTGGTCCACGTCCCCTATTTGGCTGGAGAGGTGCAGCAAGGAGGTTGTAGTCCAATATATATATGTATATTTTTTTCTCTTTTGCAAGTAAAATAAGGGATTCTTTAAAAGACCGTCAAACATGACCGGTAACGCTTTCTTTTACAGTACCCTATGTTCTAGGTATTAACCAGGTAATAGTGAGGTACAAACTAGGAAGTACTAAGTAATTATTTTGGGTAACGAGATGGTAAGTACCAGGAAAGTCTTGCCTAATTACACTGAAATGTCTAGGTATTAACCAGGTAATAGTGAGGTACAAACTCGGAAGTACTAAGTAACTATTTTGGGTAACAAGATGGTAAGCACCAGGACAGTCTTGCCTAATTACACTGAAATGGAACTAGGTAATAAACAGGTACATGGGTGGTACAAACTCTAAAGTACTAGGTAATTATGTTGGTTAACAAGATGGTAAGAACAAGGACAGTTCAATTTAATTACACTGAAATATCTCACATGTTCTAGGTAATAACCAGGTAAGTGTGAGGTACTAACCCCAGTAACATGATGATAAGTACCAATTCTGTTCATTTTAATCAGTCTCTATTTATTTGATTTAAAAATAAAAGGTCAATGCCTGATAACAGAGAAGAAATAGCTTATTTCTCTTTACTGAGTTCTTACCATTTAGTTCAACAAATAACCCTCTGTAGAACATCCTTCTGTAAGTACCATATAAAACACTGTGTAACTAACAGAACTTTCTGCTTAATAAAGGAGTAAAAGGACTGTAAAAGAAAGCAGAGCTTATTTTTCTGGTTTTACTCAGTTCTTACCATGTAGTTCAACAAATAACCCTCTGTAGAACATCCTACTGTAAGTACCATGTAAAAACACTAACTGTTACACTCCCCAGGCTTGGGTTAGGCTATAACAGTTTGCGACCCCGGGTGAGCAGGGCCTAGATCAGCTGAATACAGGATACAGAGAAGACACAGTGAGACGGTGTTTCCAGTGAGTTCTCAGCTTAATCTCTTTATTTAACAACATACACAAACTAAACCACTTTTACTTTGGTCTCTTTTCTCTTTCTTTTGCAGTTTCACACACACATTGCATCTCATCTGCATTTTACATACATTCACAGAGAATCCTTTTTTTTTTTACTTTTTTTCAGTTAACAAAACTCTGTATATCACAGTACATATTACCTTTACTTTTTAATCAGCAAACCCTCTTAATACTGTTTCTACACAAAAAAAAAAAAAAAAAATATATATATATATATATATATATGAATATAAAAATACTACTCTATATTAATACATTTACATATGCATACATATACCAATACTCAAACTTCTTTCATATTAACACACTACATTACCAAAAAGCCCGCGGTGGAGTGAGAGAGGAGCCCGCGGTGGAGTGAGAGAGGAGCCCGCGGTGGAGTGAGAGAGGAGCCCGCGGTGGAGTGAGAGAAAGGCCCGCGGTGGAGTGAGAGAGGAGCCCGCGGTGGAGTGAGAGAAAGGCCCGCGGTGGAGTGAGAGAGGAGCCCGCGGTGGAGTGAGAGAAAGGCCCGCGGTGGAGTGAGAGAGGAGCCCGCGGTGGAGTGAGAGAAAGGCCCGCGGTGGAGTGAGAGAGGAGCCCGCGGTGGAGTGAGAGAGGAGCCCGCGGTGGAGTGAGAGAAAGGCCCGCGGTGGAGTGAGAGAAAGGCCCGCGGTGGAGTGAGAGAGGAGCCCGCGGTGGAGTGAGAGAAAGGCCCGCGGTGGAGTGAGAGAAAGGCCCGCGGTGGAGTGAGAGAGGAGCCCGCGGTGGAGTGAGAGAAAGGCCCGCGGTGGAGTGAGAGAGGAGCCCGCGGTGGAGTGAGAGAGGAGCCCGCGGTGGAGTGAGAGAAAGGCCCGCGGTGGAGTGAGAGAGGAGCCCGCGGTGGATGAAATATAGCTACTGGACTTTTGTTGCTGACAAGGATGGCTATGAAAGTAATACAAAAGGATATGGAGGAATTAAAAGATGCCATGAACATGATGTCTGGTGAGTTGGCGACACTGACAAAACAACAGACAATTATAACTGAACTGCTAAATGAAATCAAGCAGCTTAAAATGGTAAACATGGAACAAGCTAAAAGAATTGAAATTTTGGAAAATAGAGTCGCCGATTTGGAGCAGTATTCCCGAATAAATGATGTCATGATAACAGGACTAGAAATAAGACCACGGAGCTATTCACAGGCTGTGAGGAGGAGCAGGGCTGACAACATTTCAGAACATGAAAGTACAACAGAGGAGCAGGTAATTACATTCCTGCAGAGTAAAGACATTGACATTGAAAGTGAGAACATTGAAGCTTGTCATACCCTACCAATTAAAAATCAGAGAGGAAAGTCTGCTGTATCACCAATAATCATTCGGTTCAATAATAGAAAACATAAGATTGATTTGCTGAAGCAAGGAAGAAATCTGAAAGGCACAAGTGTTTATATTAATGAACATCTCACTAAAAAGAATGCCGATATTGCTAAGAAAGCCAGATTACTAAGAAAACAGAACAAAATCCAGGCTACATGGACTGTGAACTGTAAAGTTTTTATAAAAACAAAGGATGCGCCTGAGAATGCTAAAGGTATATGGATTAGATCCTTAGAACAACTAGACAAGTTTGGAGTTGATAAGTAGTGGATGCACAACAATTAACAGTTACATAATAGAAATAAATATGGGTTTACTTAGTTTTTTGTTTTTTTTTAAACGAAAGGTCTGTTACTGGATTTAGATAAATACAAAACAAAATAAAAATAAATGAATACTCATAAACATTTAGAGTCTAAAATATATGATGTAGATACTATGGTTGATGCAGATTTTTTTCCAGTGATTGAACATTGTAAATATTATAATCAGGAGCAATTCAACAGCAATATAATGGTAAATGGAGGTTTCTCTATCATTCACTTTAATAGTAGAAGCATGAATTCAAATTTTTTTAAAATAACAGACTATTTAAAACAGCTAAACAGACATTTTAATATTATAGCAGTCTCAGAGACCTGGTTCAATGATAAAAATACAAATAATTATGAAATAGAAGGATATAGACTATATTATATGAATAGAAGTGATAAAAGAGGTGGAGGGGTTGCTTTATTTATCGATATTAAATTAAAGTGTAAAATTAGAAATAAAATGTCAATAGCTGTTGATGGTGTAATGGAAATGATTACTGTTGATATAATAAATGAAAACTCTAAAAATATAATAATTAGTTGTGTGTACAGGTCACCAGGTTCAAATATTGACTTATTTACAGATAAAATAATTGAGCTCTTTGAAAGTAGTTGTAATAAAACAGTTTTTTTGTGTGGAGATTTTAATATTGATTTGGGAAGTCAAATCGATTCAAATAATATTAGAACGTTTATTAATACAATGTATAGCTTAAGTCTTTATCCTTTAATAACCAAATCAACAAGAATTACAACCCACAGTGATACAGTTATTGATAATATCTTTACAAATATAAGAAATGAAGAGGTGCTGAGTGGGATTATGATAACTGATATAAGTGATCATTTGCCAGTGTTTACAATTTGTAAAAATAATAAGTTCAGTGAAAAAACAGTTTTAATAAAGAAAAAAATGATAAATACATCAAAAAAAGCTTTGGATAAATTGAAAGATGATTTAAAAAGACAAAACTGGAAGGATGTGTATGTTGATGATGTAAATAGAGCATATGGTGTGTTTATGAATATTTTGGAAACCCTGTATGAAAAAAATTGTATGCAAAAAAATTGTGCTAAGAGAAATGTTGCTGACAAGCCATGGATGACAAACGGGTTAAGGAATGCCTGTAAAAAAAAGAATTACCTTTATTCATGTTTCTTGAAATTGAGAACAAAAGACGCAGAAGAAAGATATAAAAAGTATAAGAACAAGTTGGTATGGATTATAAGAAAGCATAAGAAGGAATATTATAGTGACTTACTAAACAAAAGTAAGGGTGATATGAAAGCAACATGGGGAGTAATGAATAGTGTTTTGAAAAATCATAAAACACCTTCGGATATTTCACAGTATTTTGTACAAGATGACAAAAGTGTAATAGCAAACGAATTCAATCAATACTATGTAAATGTTGGCTCAAGCCTTGCAGCTAAAATACCAAAAGTAAATAATACAAATCATACAGTCATGGGTTGTGTCAACAGCATTTTTCTTGGTGAAACTGATAAAGAGGAAATACTAAGCATTGTAAAAAATCTCGCGGATAAAAGATCAAAAGATTGGGTTAACATGGATATGATGTTAGTGAAGGATATAATCAGTTGTGTTATTGAGCCGCTTACATATATATGTAATTTATCGTTTTCAACTGGAATATTTCCTGATAATATGAAAATAGCTAAGATAGTTCCTCTTTATAAGAATGGTGACAAATGTGTCTTTAAAAACTATAGACCAATATCTTTGTTGCCACAGTTTTCAAAAATTCTAGAGAAATTATTTGTGAATAGATTAGATAAATTTATTGATAAACAAAATATTTTAAGTAGCAGTCAGTATGGATTTAGAGCAAATAATTCAACATCAATGGCTCTCATTGAATTGATGGAGCAGATAACAACTGCTGTGGATCAAAAACAGTACTGTGTTAGCATCTTTGTTGATCTAAAGAAAGCATTTGACACCATTGACCATAGTATTCTTCTTGAAAAGCTGAATAAATATGCCATTAGAGGGACAGCACAACAGTGGGTAGCTAGCTATCTAGAAAATAGAAAACAATTTGTACAAATAAGTGATGTACGATCTGAACTTTGTAATATTACATGTGGAGTTCCTCAGGGTTCTGTACTTGGTCCAAAGTTATTTATTTTATATGTAAATGACTTGGTAAATGTGTCAGGATTCTTTAAATGTATTCTATTTGCAGATGATACCACTTTTTTTTGTTTAGGTAAAGATATAGAACGAATGTTGGATATTATACAGATAGAATTTGTGAAAATACAAACTTGGTTTCAGCTTAATAAATTATCATTAAACCTGGATAAAACAAACTATATGATATTCAGTAATAGAAAGAAAACTATTGATATTCCATTTAGAGTTGATGGTGTTGAGATTTGTAGAGTCAGTGAGGTGAAGTTTCTGGGTGTCATCATTGATGAAAAGCTGACATGGAAACCACACATAAATCATTTAAAAACTAAAATCGCTAAATCTATTGCATTATTGTACAAAGTAAGGGAGTTATTTAATGATAAAGCTCTGTATATATTGTATAATGCTATAATTGTTCCACACTTAATCTACTGTATTGAAGTCTGGGGAAAAGCGTGTAAAACAATTACAAATTCTATTCTTATTCTACAGAAAAGGGCTGTAAGAATTATCACCAGAAAACATTACAGTCATCCATCAAATACATTGTTTTATCAGTTGAAATTATTGAAATTCTATGATTTAGTTGACTTTTATATTTTATTATTTATGTATAAGGCTCATAAAAAAATATTAAGTTCAAACATTCAATTAAATTTTGTGAAGAGAAAAAGTTGTTATAATCTTAAGGGGATAGAGATGTTTGTAAAACCTAAATTTCGAACTAGTCTGAAGGAGCGGTGTACTGTAATTCAAGGAATAAGATTATGGAATAATTTGGAGAGTGATGTTAAAAATGCTAGATCAATGTGTGTGTTTAAAAAAATTATAAAAGCTGGTCTGTATAAAAAAAAAAAAAAAAAAAATGAAATAGTATAATGTGTAACTATATAAATTGTTTGAGAAGGATTGATGTTTTTTGTCTATATATTTTTTTTGTTTGTTTGTTTTTGTTTTTTTTTGTTTTTTTCCAAAAATGTACTATTGTTCTTAAATATTTTTGGGATAAAAGGGGCAGATATTATAAGATTTTTTTCTTCTTTCTGCTGCCTTTCATTTTATTTGTGATTTGTATATTTCTCTTTTTCTGTAAAATTGTATTTTGTTTATAATGAAATGAATAAAAATCTTAAATCTTAAATCTTAAAAATCTTAAAAAAACACCTTTTACATTTTACTGAGCACACTAACTACATCTTAGTGCTTTTAAATCTCATTTTAAGCAGAGTTTCTAATATTTGTATCTGCATAGAGTGTATAGAATTGACCAAAGTATAAAACTTGAACAAAGTGTATAAAGACATGATTACTTAGAGAAACCTTAAACTGTAGCTTATCTAGCTGTAATAACTCATTATTGTGGTTGGCAGAGGCTCTAAATTTACTTTAACAAGGCCAAACTGGCTCTTAAAAAGAGAATAAAATTGACTTGACTTTTAATAAACATGTATTTAACTAACAGCGACTGCTAATGCTAGCGTAAATGTATAGAGAAACAATAGGAATGAAGGCGCGAAATTAGCCCGAGCTACTTTGAGAAACAGCGACACACGGGCACAATTACCGAGCGAAAATAGCTAAAACTAGAGCGCGAACACACGAGAGATAATTACAGGCTTAAACACGGTTATAGAGCGAAGTTAGCGACCGAAAGAGCGAGAGGAATAACAGCGGGGAGCCGGTAAGGCGCGCGGTTAGCGGGGGCAGTGGCTAATGCTAGTGGCAGAGGCAAGAGCGCCGGCCAGGCGCGCGGCTAGCGGGCCGCGGGAGTGAATGCTCCCCGATGCTGAGCGTCCACCAACACACAAGACCATAGCGGCTCATATTACACAGCAAAACCTTTTAACGAACATATACACTCAAATATCCCTCTTATAGTGCTTTGGAAACATTTATACTTGCACAGTTCCACATATTTCCCCACCTGGATACAGAGAAGACACGGTGTTCCCAGTGTGAGTTCTCAGCTGAATCTGAGACCCATCTCCTGTTGCTCACCTAAGCCACAGCCTAGCGCCCGCCCCCTGGCACTGCTCCCCCTACAGGACTGGATGTTTCACGTTTCACATACAAAAACCCATTCAGAAACCCAAAAGAATATATATTACATGGTACTTACAGAAAGTTGTGTCACATTTAAGTAGTTATTATATATATATGTATATATATATATATATATATATATATATATATATATATATATATATATATATATATATATATTAAAATATATATAATAACTACTTAAATGTGACACAACTTTCTGTAAGTACCATATAAAACACTGTGTAACTAACAGAACTTTCTGCTTAATAAAGGAGTAAAAGGACTGTAAAAGAGAGCAGAGCTTATTTATCTGGTTTTACTCAGTTCTTACCGTGTAGTTCAACAAATAAGCACTTCAAAAAGAACAACATACAACTTCAAAACAAAACAGAACTGTTTACTGTTTATTATTTATCTCTTTTTTGACACAACCAAGCATGCATTACTGAACTTATATATATACAATGAAAGCTGAGGACAGCTTTTATTGGGGTAAGCAGCTTGCGGGCAGGAGCTTGCCTTCGCCCCCTTGACCCTTCCAAGCCACTTCAAATTTTCTATTTCTCTGATCTTACTATGTATAGGTACATGTTTGAGTAAAATGAACACTGTTATTTTATTCTATAAACTACTGACAACATTTCTCCCAAATACTAAATAAAAATATTGTAATTTAGAGCAGAAAATGAGAAATGGTCAAAATAATGAAAAAGATGCTTTAGTGCTTTCAGATCTCAAATAATGCAAACAAAAGCAGTTAATATTAATTTAGAAACAACTATAATAATGTTTTAAGATTTCAGAAATCAATATTTGGTAGTTTTAATAACCCTGATTTTTAAGCAGTTTTAATTTAGATATATATATATAAGTTAAATATATATATATATATATATATATTTAACATGTAAGACCTTATTCTACAAATTATGTTTAAAAAGGGGGTAAATACACATATTCAACACTTTATTCTTATGGTATACTTTTTCACCCTTAAACCTTGTAACATGCTCTAATGTCTTTAAACATATGGCCAAGTATTCCATTCCTGTGCTGTCTTCCTAGTGAAGAATTCCACTCTATAAACCTTAAATTCATTTTTAGGGATTTCTCAGTCAAATAAATAGAGACTGATTAAAATGAACAGTATTGGTACTTATCATCATGTTACTGGGGTTAGTACCTCACACTTACCTGGTTATTAGCTAGAACCTGTGAGGTATATCAGGGTAAGGAGACTATATTGGTACTTATCATCATGTTACTGGGGTTAGTACCTCACACTTACCTGGTTATTACCTAGAACCTGTGAGATATTTCAGTGTAATTAAATTGAACTGTCTGGTTCTTACCATCTTGTTAACCAACATAATTACCTAGTACTTTGGACTTTGTACCACCCATGTACCTGTTTATTACCTAGTTCCATTTCAGTGTAATTAGGCAAGACTTTCCTGGTGCTTACCATCTTGTTACCCAAAATAATTACTTAGTACTTCCGAGTTTGTACCTCACTATTACCTGGTTAATACCTAGAACTTAGGGTACTGTAAAAGAAAGCGTTACCCAAAAGTTTGGGATCCCCTGCGCTAAAGTATTGAATGGCACCTGGCACGACATAATGCCAATTGGTTCATGTTATTCTACTGGCAATTCTCTACAGAGACTAGACCAGCTGTGTGTCAGCAAGAGGTGCAGTATAAAGTAGCTGAATGCATTCACTGCATCTGGGTGTCCACAAATATTTGGAAACTTCCAGCTACTATCTTTTTTAACCTTGTCAAGTTAAGTCACGTCAGTGTTTTAGCCCCCAAGTAGCTTTATGATCTAAAAAACAGAGGATGTTGTGCATTTGAAGGCTAAAGGTGTCATGGCTGGACAGGACATTACTTTATTGTAATGGGCACAAAGAGTAGTCAACACTGTTAAACAGCAGCTAGAGGTAGTAAACATACCAGAATCGAAAAACAGTCCAAAGGTCATTCACAGCAACACAAAATCAGAGGGCAGGCACAAATCAGGATTGGTAAATATTAAAAAAAACAAGGTCAAAAAGAGAGAGCTAACAAAAGCAATGGGAAAATGCTTTGTATGAGGATAAATGCGCCAATACTCGGTAAGGAGTAAGTGAAGTGAGCGTGTATACAGTATATAGTGTGTGTAACAGTTGAAATCAATATTCAGGTGATTGGTTTCCGGGTAGTGCCGTGTGAGGTAAGTGTCATGTGATCGTAAACGTAAATGCTCTCAGTGTGCGGTGCATTCTGGGTACTGTAGTCTGAAGACTGGATAGCACAGGTAGAGCTGAGTATGAGAGAGACAGAAATACCTCCACCGCCAGACGTGACAAAAGGTCCTATTTTAGAGATCTACAGGAACTAAAAATCTCCTGCGTTGCTAAGATAAGAGTGGACGTCTGACTGTTGACTGGGTTTGACAGGGTTTGAATAGGTCAGTGGTGCACCTGTGTTTTTTTTTTCACTGCCAAGATAGCAATACGTCAGAAATTCACCTGAACACACCTCTCATATAGACTACCATGCCCATCATTGTAGAAATCTCCGTAAGCTTGGAAATTATTTTATTGGCATGGCCGCAGGGTGTAAAAACAGATTGTTGACAGGGTGTAAGATAGCAAAGAGCAAGATAGGGCCCTCTGGCTTGGTTTGCCAGATAGGTAGTTCCATATTTCTTAGAATGGACTAATATTTTTAGTTAATTTAAAAATGTTATGTACAGATTTTAGTTTAGTATATCCCTGATCTGTGCCGCAGCTTTTGGGTAGCAAAGAATAAAGCAACAGTACATTTAAGCCGAGCTCCAAACGCATCACGCAAACAATACATCAGAGGTCGCCTAATTAGAAAAAACTAATAGAAGCTGCCAATCTGCTTTGGGTTTAAACTAATGCCATCAATAAAGAGCCCACACTCTAAGACAAGATAAAATCTCCTTTGAATCAATTTAGAGGAAATGGGCATTGCAAGGAAATAAAGATAAAAGAGGTGATATATTACCATAATTACTGTGATGATTTACCATTAGATTAGATTGGCTTGCAAACGAGCCAGGCTGCGGTATCAGGACGTTCAGATTAAAAGCCTTGATTAGCAGCAGAAAAGCTGAGAAGTTAAGTATTTTGTATAAAGCAAAGCAAAGCAGTGCTGCGAGCTATTATCACACCATAAAACGTGTGAGATATAGGAAGCTGAATTAATAAAGATATAAATGAAGGCTGTTTGTTGGAGTAACAGTCTCAACTGTTCAGGGAGCTTTGCTGTGAGGATTGTAATGCATTCATTGACCAGAGGAGCATTAGTGGGGTTAGGATGTTGGATGATCACCATCCCACCTCACCCCCAACAGCTCATCAACTTAAAAATCTATAAGGCAGTGTTTTTTAAACCTGTTAAGACCCCCAATGGACCACAGATGTACTGCAAAGATATTTGTTTGCTATTTTGCAAGTAAAATGGTTGAAAACAAGGTCTTTGACAACAAAAGACCGTCAATCTGGAACGTCTACACGTGAGGCAGCCACTAAAGAGCGAGCCTAAATATATGCAAAGAAAATACATCATTGTGTACCTATGGTTCACTAAGCTTCACGTGCACAGGAACAGAAAATGATGAATGAAGTTGATGGTTGTGCTCTATTGGTTTTATTTAATTGCATATAAAATATATTTCTGGGAGTCGTGGAAAGTGTTGCATTGGGTTAAGTTGGCTGGGAGTTGCAAAATGTTGGGGACTAAAGCATTGGACGGAGCTCCATCTTCCCAGAGAACCCAGTTCTGTTGCTCCACAGCTCAATACTGGGGGGCTTCAAACATACAGTGGTGTGAAAAATTATTTGCCTCCTACATCTTTCTTTTGTTTTTGCTTTTTTGTAATGCTGATTACAAAAAGAAAGCGGAAAAAAAGGCTGAGTCAGTGTTTTGGTTGCATGTTTGCTCCAATGACAAAGGACAGTCGTTGCTCATAAGGAAAGACAATCCCCAAGTCATAGACTATAAAGGCTGGAGCATGACTGCAAAGTGTCACCCTCTTCCTGACCAAAACCCAACCCATCACCCAAGTGTTGAAGCCAGATGGGCACTGTTTGGTCCAATTGCCTTTCATGGTCCTTTCTGATATGTCTACTTCTCTTCTGTCTCTCAACGTAGTACTCTTCTTTGCCTGGCCCCTGTGCATTTGCATGTTTCTGCAGATATGTAGGATGTGCCTGAGTTGCTAAGGCTCCACCTCTTACCAGATTTAGACTCACCAGCATACCAAGACATTTTGAGACAACTTGCCATCAAATGTCCAGGTTTGGTGAGCCTGTGTCCACTATAGCCTCAGTTTTCTGTTCTTGTCTGACAGGTGTGAAACCCATGGAATCATGGTCTTCTGCTGTTGTAGCCCATCCACCTCAAGGTTGGATTTTGATGTTTTTATGTATTCTAAGAAGCTTTTGTTTTCATCACAAATGTACAGAATAAATATCTGTGTTACTGTAGCCTTTGTGTCAGCTCCAACCATTCTGTCCATTCCCCATTGACATTTTTATCACCATTACCTAAAGCCACTGTCCCATATTTGCACAGTTTTAGTTTGTGTATTGTACAGCTGCCACACAATATGCTAAAAATGGCCAATAATTGTGAAAATAAGGGGGTGTACAGGAGTTCTTAACAAATTGTTCACAGAGAGACACTTTTTCCAGTCTTGAAAGACAATGTAAACACAATTTCCCTTTGCTTGCCCTAGGATACAAAGTAGGCAATAAAAGAAAACCCCAAATTTAAAAGCAATTTCCTCAAAATGATTGGTTTTAGAATGTTTCCTATGCCTGTTTTCCACATTACATTTTGAAACAGCATCCCACAACTTTTCTACTTTCCGAAAAGGCCACTGCTTTCAGCTCCCAGCTTGAGCATTTCGTGTCGCACATTTTCCACAGCTTTATTGCTATTGTTAAGGGAATTCCTGCTATTTCTGCACTGCACACACTGCTGGCTTATTCCGTGTGCACTTTTTTTCAGCTTGGAAACCCTGACCTTGGCTTAATTTTCTGAGCTTCCACTATAAATTAAAGCCTATGTAGGCAAGCCTTGCACCTCTCTGCTAGCCCTGCTGAGGTCAGGGATATTGGCCTGGGGTTGTTTTCCCCTATGGATCGCGATGTAATCTAATGACAGCCTCAATGCAAAAGGATGGGCATGATGCGTTTTTGTTAGTCAACGATCCCTTCAGGAAAAAGAAGCCCAGTAGGAAGGTGAATGGGATGTATTCAGTGATGCAGGTCAGTTCATTTTCGCCAGCGGTCGCCTATTGAAAAGAAAAAAAGATGAAATCTCTGCTCAGTTATGAAACATTGAAATTCTACAGTTATCTAAATGCAAGACTGGTTCTACTCAAACATGAAAACCTATGAGCAGAGAAAAATGTAAATTGAGCTGGATCTGCTGGCGTGAATATTGGGGGAAATGCTTCAGTGATATCATTACAGTTCTGGCACATTCAACAGTGGCTTGCAAAAGTATTCATACCCCTTGAACTTTTTCCCATTTTGTCACAAAAGTGATAACTCCAGAAATCACTTAATTAGTTAGTAGAGTCCAGCTGTGTGTAATTTAATCTCAGTATCAATACAGCTGTTCCGTGAAGGCCTCAATATTTAGCTGGAAAACAGTAGTGAATAACCAGCATCATGAAAACCACCAGATGTCTTGTGGAGACGTTTAAAGCAAACATATCCCAAGCTTTGATCATCTCAAAGAGCACCGTTCAATGCATTATCCAAAAATAGAAAAAGTATTGTACACCTGCAAACCTACCAGGACATGGAGACGCACCCAAACTGACAGCTAAATACAGGACAATCCTGGAAGAAAACCTGTTAAAGGCAAAAAAAAAAAAAAAAAAAAAACACTTGATACTGGGGAAGTGATTCACCTTCCAGCAATACAATGACCCTAAACATACAACCAGAGCTACAATGGAATGGTTTAGATCAAAGAATATTCATGTGTTAGAATATCCCAGTCTTAAATCACATTAAGCTTCTGTGTTAGGCATGAAACTTGCTGTTCACAGACGCTCCCCATTCAACCTGGCTGAGCTTGAGCTGTTTTATATAAAGAAGAATGGGGCAAAAATGTCAGTCTCTAGATGCGCAAAGCTGGTAGAGACATATCCCAAAGCCCTTACAGTAATTATTGATATAGGGGGACTGAATACTTTTGTCACATTTTCAGATTTTTATTTGATAAAAATTGTGAAAACCATGTATCATTTTCGTTCTACTTCACACTTATGAAATACGTCGTGTTTGTATATCACTTAATCGCAATAAAATCCATTGAAGTTTGTAGTTGTAAGGTGACAAAATGTGGAAATCTTCCAGGGGTATGAATACTTTTGCAAGCCACTGTAAGACTAAACTACAGGGGTGATTGCTATGGAATTGTTATGTTTACACATGCAGACTCAAATCATGTCCAGAAATCTGTTTGGGATACAGCCATTCTAATACTAACACTGCAAATAATTTCAATTTGGACCTTGAAAATTGCCACTGGCAATGTAACTTAAAAACTCTTATAGTACTTAAGAATTAAAATGTTAAAAACAATGTGTTTTATATCAAATTCACACCAAAGCTGAATATTATATTTGTTTTACATTGTTATAAAAAAAATAACATTTTGTTGGTCATTTTTAGCAGTCTATTGAGGAAAGAAATCTTAATATTGAAAATAAAACCAACTTTAAGGTAATTTTTACGTAATTGTGAAAGCTTGTTAGTTCCTTTAGGTGACTTACCTAGCTAATGCAAACTAGCAAGTATGAGTAATTGATTGTTTGTAAAGAAAACGCTTCAACCACAGACCTGATACCTACAACTTGTGCTGTAAAATGTAAAGATCTAGAGTAGCTTTGACCTTCTGTGTAAAGCTTTCAGGTTTTATAGTAACTCATTTTAGTGCTACCAGTGAGATAAACTAGTATTTTGGGGTTTAAAATAAAATTAAAAGTTGTTTTATTTTGGATGATAAGGATTAATTCACATTTATGTAAAATTCTACAGTTTTTATAGTAATGCCGTACAATTACAGTGTCCTCCAAAAGTAATGGAACAGTGAGGTCAGTCCCTTTTTCTATTTCTGTTGTAGAATGAAAACATTTGAATTTGACATTAAAAGATCAGACCACAGTTCAGAAGATAAAACCTGTCTGAACCCACCCATTTGTCTTGAGAGCAAAAGTATTGGAACTTGGGACTGTCAGGTGTGTTTTGTTGCCCAGGTGAGTCCTAATACATTGATTATTCAAACAATAAAGAGTTTCAGATTTGGGTTTTATTTGTGCAGACATTTAAAGTACATTTAAAGTTAGATGAGTACCCAACATGAAAACCAGAGAGCTGTAAGTCTATGGGTGAAAACCAAGCAACTGTAAAGCTGAGAGAGTATGGTAAACCAATCAGAACAATTGCACAAATGTTGTCCACAGCCAGAACAACCGTTTGAAATTTCCTGAAGAAGAAAGTCGTCACTGGTGTACTAAATAACAGGTGATGAACAGGTAGACCAAGGAAAACCACAGCAGTTTAAAGAAACATTGTGAGTTCTGTAAAGAAAAACCCTTAAATAACTGTTAGTGACATCAGTAACACCCTCCTGAGGGCAGGAGTGAAGGTATCACAATCTACTGTTCACAGACAGTAGAAGACTTCATGAACAAAAGCACAGAAGCTTCAGCAGAAGATGAAAACCACTAGTAATAAGGTGAAAAGAAACAGGCTGGAATTTACAAAGAAGTACAGAGAAAAGCCTGTGTATTGATTTTGGACTGATGACACAAAAAATTAACCTTTACCAATGTGACCTTTCCCAAAGGCATGATGCAGTTAATGCAAGTGAACGATTTGCAACCACATATTAAGTCTTTTTAATTTACTATAAGTTTATCTGTTTTAATACTTTTGCTCACAAGAAAAATGTTTCGGTTCAGACAGGAGGTTCTATCTTCTGAACTGTTTATCAGATCCAGATGTAAATACCTGTACATAAAACCTGAATTGGTGATCTTGTATCTAATATTCATCTTTTAAAGTTGAAACCCAAATATGTTTAAATTACAGCAGAAATAAAGGAAATGGCTTCACTGTTCCAGTACTTTTGGAGGGCATTGTATGTCAGCACCTTCCCTGGCTTGTAACCAACCGCATTCTGTAGCTATTTTCTGTTTCCCTCTTTCTGGCCTCTCCACTGGTAGAAGGAAAATCTAAAAAAAATGTGTGGTCATAACTACTGGTCTTTTTTATTGAGCAGCTAATGAGCAATTTTAAAAGTAAGCACCTACTGTAAACTGTAAGCTGTTTTCTTTTTAAACTGCTGAAATCAAACACTTGGAGCTTTATAACAGGGAGCTTTAGAACAGTATGCATTATGGAAATGCGATCCCCAATTCAGAAGAAATAAACAGCAGTGTGAAGAAGATTGAGTGCTATGGCTTTGTTACTATCAGAACTGTGATCATAACCTCAGCAGGAAGCCGTAAATTGGCCGAGGCATGTTAAAGCATAATAGTATTGACTTTTACAGGATAAAGTAGAAGAACTGTACATAGGGATTGTCAGGCAACCACAGTCATGTCTGCAGCTACACATACACTCCCCCATAGCCATGCCTTCAGCAAGGTCACCTTATAACCCTGTAAAAATATAGATCATAAATGACAAAGGCATGCCTACAGCAAGCTTATTTTTTTATTAAAGGTCACCTTCCGTCGTTTTTTCTTTCATTTTAAAATGTCTAGTTGTGGTCTCTAGTATGAATGAATGACATGTGAGCCGTTTTTGTAAAAAAAAAGTGCTCAGGTGTCTCTGTATAGCTCTTTTTTAATGGACTGTTTTAGGGGTGTGTCCAAAATGACCGGATTCCAGCTTTGCTCATGAATATTCATACATGCAAACAGCATGCAAATATCTCTCCTCTGATTGGCTAGGAGCACTGCGACGCCCCTCCACCGCTCTGCCGCTCACTGCCTCCCACCTCCTAACTGATGAGCGGTGATGTTGCGTCGCTTCAGCTCCGCCTCTGGGAGTTTCTCGAGCCAAGGTGGGCTGGTCTGTGAGTTTCTGCCTACGTAGGCAGAAAGATAATTCAAAATTCACCCGTTTTTCGGAGGGGGGGAGGGAGGATTTCTTTGCTTAGCTCCTGCAGACAATGGGGGCTGCAAAACAGTTTAAAGTGCAGGTGTACACATTCAACTCGGAGAGACCTACTGTATTCCACAAAAAACAAGAAAAATCGGATTTTCGCGGAAGGTGAGCTTTAAACGTATAAGGGCCATTCCACCGAATGGGTGCCATTGCATGTTATACCTTTTTTTATGTATTTATTTTTTTATAATTTTATTTCAATTTTTTCCCATTTTCTCCCCAATTTATTTGGCCAATTACCCAACCCACTCACTAGGACTCCCCCTATCACTAGTGATGCCCCAACACACCAGGAGGGTGAAGACTAACACATGCTTCCTCCGATACATGTGAAGTCAGCCACCACTTCTTTTTGAGCTGCTGCTGATGCAGCATTGCTGAGCAGGAGGAAAGCGCAGCAACTCGGTTCTGGTACATCAGCTCACAGACACCCTGTGCTGCAGACATCACCACATGAGTGATGTGGGGAGAGAGCGCCATCTACCCACCCAGAGGGAGCAGGGCCAATTGTGCTCCCTCTGAGCGCCGGCAGCTTGATGGCAAAGCTGCATGAGCTGGGGCTCGAACCTGCGACCTCCCACTCATAGTGGCAGCGCTTTAGACCACTGGACAACTTGGCGCCTCTAGTTATACCTTTTTTTTTTTTATTTAATTTATTTTTTTTATCTTTTTTCAACTCTTAATCTAATAACACATGTATTTAACTACTCAAAACTGCTTAATGTACTGCTTAATTTTAGGCAGCTTTTTTTTACAAGGTTTCCAAGTCAAAGATGGTTACAAAACTCATGTGACATTTTTAAAAAGCATGTTTAAAAGCAAGTCCACTATTTCCTTTAGTTTTCTCTCAAGATACTCTCTATTTTAAAGAAATGTTTGACTGCATGTTCAAATAACTTTTATTTTTGACAAAAAAATAAAATAAATCATGTTCCTGGAACTCACTCCTGTTACTTGAACTCCCTCTTGTTACTGGCACTCATTCGGGTTACTTTTTATGTTTTGAGTAAGAGGAATTAAAGCAACAGGAAGGGGTTTTTAGCATAGAATTAGCAAAAACATAAAAAATAGCTAAATTATAACTATGCTAATGGCATGAGGACACTAAGCACATTCTAGTGACCTTCCCAAAATTTGTATTTTAAAAATAAACTAATAACATCTAAGAATTAATGTAGGTATTCATTTGTAATAATTCTTTTTTTTATATAATTTATTTAATATTATTTCAGAAATTAGTGTTGAGATGACCTTCTTAGTCATAGTTATAATAAGATCAGATATACCGAAAAAAAAATCTAATGAGGGAACTTAAATCTGGTCTTCTCATGTTCTTCAGAAGAACCAGCTGATGTCACTTCCAGATGTGACTTGTTGTAAAATGTTCCAGATGTTTCAGATGGGGTAATGTGTTACAGTAACAGGACTGAGTGAAACCCAGGGATACAGCTAAAATGTGTAGTTTAACCTACATATTATGGATTCATTAAGAAAAAAATATACATTTTAAATCATAGATGGGATTTGGAGTCACACAACAATGCAAAAAAAAAAAATAAATAAATCTCTGAGGGTTTTTAATAATAGTGTTTCATGGTAGAGTGGGGACAGGTAACACATGCTATTTTTTTCAGTATTCTAAGTAGTTTTTATTAATGTTGTTTCATTACATATTTTACTTTTGCAATTAAGTCAATGTACAAAACATTATGCTTAATAATAAAATGTATTTTAAAGTTATTTTGTGCGCACATTTATACATGTAATTTCCTGGGGACAGAAATGGCAACCATTTGGTGGATTGGCCCATAACTATTTGGTCAAAACTGTCAAACAGGTGCTAGTCATGGGTTTATCAGAACTGTGAGGAACAAAATATAATAACAGTAGGACTTGTAATAAAGAAAAAGAAAAATTGTTGTTATAGGTGGTCTTGGGGTAATGTTCTTGTATATGTTATTGTATATGTTATATTAAAGGGGGAATCAATGCAATCATTGGAAATTATGGCAAAAAGGAGAAGAATAGCCATAGTTGGTGGAACTACAAAGTTCTCTTAATGCTCACCATGGCATCTGCTTATGGATAAATTCCTGTCCTTTAACATAAAATGAACCAACAAGCTTAACAATCTTCATCCTATGTGGAGATCTGCACAAGCGCAGTAGCCAGAAAAAGAAAGAAAAAAAAAAACAAAACCTGGTAATTGTGCATTATTGAGCTATAAACTATTCATAAGGTCGAATGCTGGTCTCATGTGATAGCGGTAATGTGTAGTTAAAATGTATTTGCCCCTTAAAAAAATGTTTTGTTTATGCATTCTTCTCATACATTTTCAGATTATCAAACAAACTTTAATAACAGACAAACATAACCTGACTAAATAAAAACAGCACTTTTTAAATCAGAATTTTATTTATTAAGGGCAACAAACTATCTAAACCAATATAGTTCACAAATGGAGAAAACATATAACCCTGGTAAACCTTCCCAATAGTGACTATGCTACTGCAATTACTCCAAAAGGGAATGGACAACTCATACAGGAGGTCACAAAAGAACTGAGAACAACATTTAAATAACTGCAGGTCTCAAATGCAAGGTCAGAGACTGGTCAAAAATTGTATCCATCGGAGAGTTCCAAGAAAAAAAAACACTGGTGAACAAAAAGAACACAACAGCTCATCTCACATTTACCAACAAACATCTTGATGATCTTCAGGACTTTGAGTAAATATTCTTTGAATTGACGTGAAAAAAGTGGAACTTTCTGAAAGGTGTGTGTCCCATTACATCCGGCATAAAATGAACACATAATTTCAGAAAAAGAACATCATACTGAATGTAAAACATGGTGGTGGTAGTGTGATGGTCTGGAGCTGCTTTGCTGCTTCAGGGTCTGGATAACTTGCTGTAATAGATGGAAGCAGGAATTCTGCTATTTACCAGACAATCCTAAAGGAGTATGTCGGGCCATCTGTTCATGACCTCAAGCTTAGGTGTACTTGGGTTCTGCAGCAGGACAATGATCCAAAGCACACAAACATTCACAGAGATGTGAAAGACTTGTTGCCAGTTATCAGTAATGCTTCACTCTAAAAAACAGAGGTACGACATGAGTACTTTTTTGTACTCGAAGGTACACTCTTCATAATTGTACCCTCAAAGGTACAATATTGGTCTTTACAGGGTCAGATTTGTTCCCTCTGAAGTACAAAGTCATTTCTAACAGCAATAAGTACAGATTTGTACCATTTAACCAGCCAAAGGGTACATTCAGTATTCTGCATCACTGTACTAATGAACAATATATATTTAAATTGCACATTTTTTTATTTGAAAGTCAGACAATTTTGTATCATCAAGTTTTTGAGCCATATTTAGTTGATGATAATGTTTATAATCTTTATGATCTATACTGCCACAAAAACCCTGGGTACAAAAAAGGACTTTCACTGAAAGGTACTTTTTTGTGCCTCAATATAAGGTACAGCCCCAGCGACAAGCTTTGTACTCTTTTAAGTACAAATCTGTACTTATATTTCTTAGAGTGTTGATTACAGTTGTATCTGCCAAGGGTTTTTAGTTTTAGGGGGAAAACACTTTTTCACACAGGGCTAGATTGGTTTGGATATTTTTTTCCCTTAATAAATAAAATTATCATTTAAAAAGTGCTTTTTATATTCATTCAGGTTGTCCTTGTCTGATAAAATTCTTTTTCACGCCACGGTAACTGCCTGCCATCATTGCAAATATGGCTGCCCATAATGAATTTGGTTTACCACGTTTTTTTGTTTGTTTTTTTTTTTTCATAAAATGCTCAAATTTTTATACATGAGCAACACAGCCCATCCAATAAATACCTCAATATTTCATTATACCTTTCATAAAAGGCAGTGGGCTGCAGGAGGTTGCATAACGCATCTTCATTTTGACCTTGGCTCTAAAAGGTATTGACAACCTTTCGCTCAACCCTTCCCTCTTGTGAGTGACCATGTGATCATTCCCTGCAAGTAGGGCTTTCTTATGGCAACATAAGAAACCTGGGGAATATAGTACACTGAAGCTCTGACCTTCCAACAAACAGATAAGAATAAACAGTGGAAAAAGTTCCTCATTTTTAATATGGCTCAAGCATTCAATGTGTTCACACTTACAGGGTTACAGATAAGATACGACAAGCCTTTATTAGACCCATAGTGGGGAAAATAATAGGAAATAAACGTTTAAGACAGAAATTATGTCTAGTCCTGGACTACACTGCAATCCAAATTGAGATTTCCCAGTGACCAAAAAATTTAAGTAGTAGTAGTTTAGGAATAGGCTTCACATGTCTGGGAAATCATTCCTAAACAAATAAAATATAAAGTTTACTGGATACAGTGTGCGGTTTCCATAAATGTGGATACGGTGTATGGTTTTCATTATGGTCTCCTGGAATCCCCAAGTACCCTTTATTGTCTTACCTGTATATATCCATAAATATGTGGAGCATTTAGGGGTTTCTGAGGGCTAATTAAATAACCCCCTGTTCTAGATGGTTTTTATTTTCTGCTACTACAAGACTGGCTGTGGATTCACCTGCCTGGACATTTTTTTATTGATCACATCCCTGCCCATCAACATAAAGAGCCAATCACCTTAAAAAAAAAGCTACATCCTATGTGGAGATATGCACAAGTGAAGTAGCCAGAAAAAATGCCCAAAAATAGTACGGTATTTGTGCATGGTAATGTAACCCCATCGAAAAATTGGGTTAATAAATATTCAAATAAATAACATCTAAATGTTTCATGCGCAACTTGAAATACTTCTCTTTAAAATCTGAAATATACATATTAAAAAAGATTGTTATCGAGAGAGAAAAAATAAGCTCATGATTTATGTATTATTTTTCTGTAATTAAAAAAAAATGCACCAATATCCAGTAATATAAAACCATTTCATTGGAGTTGAAGCTCATTGGTTAACCCAGACAGCGCTAGCCTCCTATTGGAGCAGTAAAGCTTGATCCTGCATTTCTTCTAGAAGTGAGTGGAAAACTAGAGGAGAAACAGCCAGAACAAAATGGTGGTGTGGAGCTTAGGAGTTAGTTGGATAGCTGGGGAAAAAATACAGCTTAAACCCTAAATTATATGGTGTTTTCCAGCAGCAGAGGTCCAAAACTGATAATTGTGAGGATTATTCAATTCTTTTTCTGTTTAATTTGGTGAGTAAACGTTTTAAGTTTAATTGTTAATGAGCCACACATGATGTGCTTAAGCAGTGTTACTACTCTAGTTTGATTCACTTTGAGTTTACAACTGTTTACTGAAAATAGTGTTTAAATATTGTATCTAAATCCATATTTGCCTTAAAAGTTTATGAAACATTATAAAAATAATCAGCATAGAGCTCAATATGAGGATAATGTGAGTTTTGTTAGCTGTAGTTTTGGCTTTGTCTCATTGGTGGAGTAATAGCACCCCCTGCTGGACGTTTTAGAGAGTTATCTCCACAACAAGAAATATAGTTGTAATTCAAACTGTGTTTTTACTATTATTGGATTGTGAGCTTGTTTCTATTTTATTTTAATTATTTTTGGAAGGTCTTAGTATTATTTTGAGCAAGGAGTAAGAATCAAAACAGGTTTTGTGCATACGATTTATTGTGTATAAGGTTCAAGTTGTTTAAGAACTGACTTACTCATTTACTATATTAGAGACACAACTAAAAAATCAATATAAGTTAACTGGTTAAAACAGTGGTTGATTTGTTAAAAAAGATAAAATGATGTGTTATTTTGTGCTTTATATACTGTATGCAGTGTGTTTGTTAAGTGTAACTACACAGATAAATAAACTGTAAATAATCATAGCCCTGTTAGTATACAGGCTAGGTTTTGGAGAGACCCTGAAAGTACCTGGATCCATGGACACCTTTGAGGAAGACAAGCTGTTGATTTCACTGTTGCAAACGCTGATGTTTGTGGTAGGAACAGATTCACCTACAACATTGTTTTTCATCTTTTCCTGAATTTCACCGGAGGGGTAGGACTGTGCCTTAATGCCCACGCTTCATTTCTTTTATTTGTTACTTTGAAGGTGCACCCAACAATGGACATTGATATTTACTAGATATTTTCGATATATTTTAAATGCCGGCTTATTTGTTATTTTGTTATTGTTTAATTTAAATACATTTCAATCTCATACCATATCTGTGGCTCTTGTAACTCATTGTGTCCATTTATTTCAACTCCTCTATCTGAACCTAGACTCTGGTCCACCCTAGCTCACTTAAGTGATCCCTTTAACTAGCAAATTGGGCTACAGTAATGCTTCATAATAATTTGTTTCTGAGTAATTACTGAATAAGTACTGTGCAAGAACAGTAGAAATCAGGTAAGGTGTGGGTTTATTTAAATAATTATTATTTTTAGAACAGGCGTTATACAAAAGCAGCTTTACAGGACAAAGTATGAAACAGGACAAGGACCCTTGACATTACGAACTATATGTTTTCTTTCTACTCCACCCTGTGTGGAGTTTTACACTCTTGTTCCTGGTTCTCATGTACTTTATTTGTACTAACATGTAAGTATGAGTAGGACCCCATAAGTATTTACTGATTCGTAGGAAACAGTTACACCATAAGCGTTGGGAAAGCACAAGTTAAATGGCAGAAAGTTAACTAGTTGTTTCTCGTGTTCTTTATTCATACACTGAAAAAAATAGACTTTGGACCAACCTAAAAAAAAATACTCTAATTTGTTACACCTAAATATATTAGTTTTTTTTTTTTTTATTATATTTATGATTTTGTTAGAATCTAACATTTTGATTTTACATCAATCAATATATTATTTAACCCAAGTACCAAAAAGTTCTTTAAAAAAAAAGAAAAAAATATGATTTATAATAAATACCCATTTTACGCTTTTTCTACACTATTTTTATCTAGAAAAACATATTTTTTTCCTATTACAGCCTGTATAGTTTAGCCTTTGAATAAACAATTTAAGTAATTGTGATTATATTAGTCGATTTTATAAACTTTCCGTAATTACCTTTTCAGCCTCAATGTAATATTTATTTATATATTTTCTATAGTCACAAGCATAAAAACTATTAAATCATGTTAGAATAATGCAAAATATGTAATATTAATAATCAATTGAAGCTAGAGAATCTCTCAAAGTTTCTAATCAGGCTTTCTTTCCTTAATTAATCACACAAAGTCAGTATAACTGTGCAAAAACACACCTGTGAACACTACAACACCACAACAATAAAGAAAACAGCAACTTGCTCTTACAGCCTACAACACAGCATACAAGCATTTAGCCACTATATAAAACTTCCCTCAGTAGCTAAGAGAAGATACCCTGAGGGGAACAACTTCACAATGATTGTGAGGGAGTTCACGTGTAATAGTTATGACAAGAACCAATGGTCAGTGTATCTACAGTTAAGTACCTGTAGGACCCGGTAAGTATTTTGAATGCACTGATTCATCCAGAGAAGTTACACCATAAGTAAAGGGAACTTACCCTCTAAAACACTGGCTGTATTAAAAAGGTATAGAATATTCATAATTTGTAACATGTTTCTGAAATGATAATTTGACCTTCAGTTTCTAGAACTGGATGGGAGGCTGGTGTCATGGTCTCATGTGTCAGATGTAACTGCCCGCCATCATGGCAAATATGGTTGCTGATTGAACTGACTTGCTTACAAGGACTTTGTTTTAGTAGTTAATAAAAGCACAAAAACACTGTCAGACGCCCCCCCCCCCCCCCCCTCCCTCCCCCTTTGATTGGTTATCTCTTTAAACTAACCATTGGTCTTTTTTGCCATCAGAAAAAACGTCGAAACAGCCCATTACATGGCAGAAACTCAATGCATTTAGGCATGTAGACGTGGCCAAGACGATCTGCTGCAGACCAAAACGAGCATCAGGATGGGGAAGAAAGGTGATTTAAGTGATTTTGAACATAGCATGGATGTTGGTGCGAGTGAGTGTATATCAAGGTTTCATAAACTTTACTTGATTAAAAACCGTGCTATACTAATTTTAAGGTTCCTCTTTTTAAACCATTATAACCTTTACAAATGGTTTTAAAGGGCATTCTCTGAGGAGGCTGCACATGTTTGGAGGGATGTGGCTCTATTCAACAACAAATTTGGGATGAGCTGAATTGGCGCTTGTGTTTCATTATCCAAGACCAATGCCCGTAACATCACCGTACTGATCATGACATTACTCCAAGATGGCAGCGCCTGGAGATTTAGTATACGCTATGGGTTGTAAACAGCAGTGTTGGGCACGTTACTTGGAAAAGGATATTAGATATAGTTACTAGTTAGTAACTTCTCAAAAAAAGTAACTGAGTTACTGAGTTACTTCACTAAAAAGGTAACTAGTTACCAGTAAAAGTAACTATTGCGTTACTTTTGTGTTACTCGCTCCCCACCTCCCGGCCCCCACCTTCTCAGAGCGTGTTTCATAAGCCAGATGAATAGAGTGCACGACAGAAAAGACACCAATCATTGCTTAGGTGGTTATCTCATCCTCCCCTCCCTTGTGACTCACACACAACACACACACACACACACACTTGCGCCTTTGAATGCGCGAAGTAAAAAAAGAAAAATCACTGAGCGGCTAAAGTAATGCGCAGTAACGGGGTGTCAGAAATGGTAACGGCGTTATAGTGACACTCAACTTAATTAGTTAGAATACTCGTTACTGAAAAAAGTAACGGCATTAGTTATTAATGTCTTGTTTTAAATGTCAGGGTTCTCCGGATTCTACCAATGAGGTGTGGAGCTACTTTGAGCCTAAATAACCATGTAAAAAGCCATTTATCTACAGAGGTAAGTGCTGGGCAAAAAACACTAAATTACTGGGTCTCTGAAAGCTGTGGGAGAGCAGAGGTAGGCTATTTAACAAAGGATAGAATTCTTTATCATGTTTTACTACACTCAAAGTCACTCAATTTTACACCGGCGTTCTCCTTTAATTTATTGCAAAGATATACTGCAGAAAATGAAAAAAACAGCCAGGTCACTTTTGACCCATGTTGTGCATCAAAGGGTTAACTCTTAACTCCACTGATTAGGTCAACTCAAGGTAAAACGACATACAGTCTGGCCTGGCCAAGCAGGAACATGCACTGGTTCTCTAACCAGATTACAGAGGGTAGGAGCGTAATCCTAATCCTGGCCCAGAGAGGCGGGCCCAAGACTATAGCCTATCCCCTCCTTTCTCCCACCCAGGGCCCTGCTCCAAATGCCAGGCAGATAACGCCGAGCGCAGGCAGGAGCACACGATCACAGATGAGGGAGGCGATAAGGCCCGCGCGAGCTCTGCCTCGTCTGCACATTTCAGACAGCATTATTTATTATCCCAAATCCTCTTTATGGCCTTGTTATCTCTTCCATTCACATATCTATCCCAATGCAGAAAATGTGATTACATTCAGCTTTGAACTTATATAGTGTATCTCCTTGTAAATCCTGCGGGCAATGAAGATTTCTTTTCATTACCTGGAGAGAAATGTCAAGAGACTTGGCGAGCTGTGTGTGTTTAAGTCTCCGTGTGTGTTAAATGTATGTGCCCTGACTGTTGTGACCCTTTATGGCGTAAAATCTACATTGCAAAAATCAACACTTCTTATGAAACCAATTAGTATCAAATGGCATCGGAAAACACAGCATCTGTATTAAACCATTAAACAAATCGAGTCTGATCTTATAAAAAAAGGGTGGCTCATACGCAAGTGTTCGTAAGCCATACAGTGATTTTAGTATAGAATTATTCCTGTTTTTAAGTGCAATGCACCTTGAGGGACCAAGTACTGACCATCAACCTTGTATCTAATACAGTGGTGTAAAAAAAGTGTTTGCCCTCTTTATGATTTCTTACTTTTTTAAAAGGATTTTCACCTTGAAATGTTTCAGATCATCAAACTAATTAAAAAAAATACTCAAAGGTAACTCAATCAAACACAAAATGCAGTTTCTAAATAAAGTTTTTCATTATTAAAGGAGAAAAAAAAATCCAAACTTACATCGTCTTGTGTGAAAAAGTGTTTGCCCTCCCCAGGTAAATCATATTACAACAATTTCTCTAGCCACACCCAGGACTGATTACAGCCACACCTGTTCTCAATCAAGAAATCACTTAAATAGAACCTGCCTGACAAAGTGAAGTCCACCAAAAAGATCCTTAAAAGCTACACGTCATGCTGAGATTCAACGAAATAAAAATAAAAACAAATGAGAAATAAAGTAATTGAGATCTATCAGTCTGGAAAATGTTATAAAGCCATTTGACGAAAACATGGAACAGTGGTGAACCTTCCCAGGAGTAATCGGACGACCAAGATTACCCCAAGGGCGTAGCCACAACTCATCCAAGAGGTCACAAAAGACCCCACAACAACATCCAAAGAACTGCAGGCCTCACTTGCCTCAGTTAAAGTCAGCATTCATGACTCCATCTTAACAAAAAACAGGGCAAAAATAGCCACATGGCAGAGTGCCAAGACGAAAAACACTGTTTAGCAAACAGAACATTAGAGCTCTTCTCAATTTTACAAAAAAGAAAAAAACATCTTGATGATTACAGAGACTTTTAAAAAAAGAAAAATGAGACTAAAGTTGAAATTTGGAAGGTGTGTGTCGTGTTACACAGGGCAGAACAAGCTTGGCAGAGGTAGAAAGAGAAATATTTCAGAGAGACTGGAAAGAATACTAGTGAGAAATGTGTCTAGAGACCCCAGATTAACTTCCAAGGCACTGGCAAATGACTTGGCCACATCAGGAATCATAGTCTCTAAGAAGACCATCACTAGAGCTCTGCACAGGAATGACCTGCGAGCGTGCAGACCAAGATAAACTCCACTTTTGAGGAGGAGGCACCTTCAAGCTAGACTTAAGGATGCTCGGGACAACCTGGAGAAAGATTATTCATACTGGAAGCGTGTCTTTTGGTCTGATGAGACTAAACTAGAGCTCTTTGTCCACATGGACACTGCTTATGTTTGGAAAAAAAAGGACAGTCAACCCAAAGAACACCATCCCCACAGTGAAGCATGGTGGTGGGAGTATTATGCTATGGGGATGCTTCAGTGCATCTGGAACTGGAAATCTTGTCAAGGTGGATGGACTCATGAATAAAGAAAAATATGTGGCTATTTTGAAAGAGAACCTTAAGCAGTCAGCTGTGAAACTGGGTCTGAGACGTCACTTCATTTTCCAACATGACAATGATCCTAAACAAAAAAGGTCCTGGTGAAGAAGTATCTCCAGATGACCAAAGTGAATGTCATTGAATGGCCTGCACAAAGCCCTGACTTAAATCCAATAGAAAATCTGTGGGGTGACCTAAAGAAAAATGTTCATGCTAGACAACCATCGAATCTAGAGGAACTTGAGAGATTTGCCAAAGAAGAATGGGCCAGGATTCCTCAAATGAAGTGTTAGAGACAACAAATGTCTGCAGGCAGTAATCCAGCAAAAAGGATACACAATTGACTATTAGGATGTGGGGGGCTAATAATTTTGACCCTGATAGTTTTTGTGTTTTATGTAATATCTTCATTTCTGATTGGAATATAATATAGTGTAAGCATCCAGAATAAAACTACGATGTCTAAAAAAGCTGTGTTCAATTGATTTTGCTCTGGTTAATATCACTTGGAAAATCCTTAGAAAACAAGGACTATTTTGTAAGGGGGCTAATAATATCGTGCTCAACTGTATATAATTATCTTTTATATCCAGTCATGTCAGTTGAAAATGGCTCATATTGTGGCTGTTTTTTATTAGTAACTTTTACATTTCCAGTCTTTTCTTGCCCCTTTCAAACTTTTTTTAATGTGTTGCTGTCCTAAAAAAAACATGCAATTTTCATGTTTGCAACAAAATTTCATATTTTATTTGCATTTTTCATACCATTCAGGTATGAAAGCAGATGCTCTCAGATTGGGAGAGGCTGGGCCATTTTTGTCTGTGTGGGCTAGCATCAGCGTTATAAATTTATATATATATATATATATATATATATATATATATATATATATATATATATATATATATATATATATCTGACGCCAGCTGCTCCTGGAGCCCAGTGAAGGGTATGCAGCAAGAGAGAAACATAGCATTGTGGTTTCCACCTCAGGGCGAATCATGCATTGTGTCATTTTTTGCAAAAAAAAAGTGTTAGATTTCTTTCTGCCCAGTCCCTCTAGGCACCATGTCCCACAATCGAGCGGATAGATAATAGTAGTAGAAGTACTGTATACCATGGTCACTTCTTCCCATATACCGTATCCCATACTGCATCAGTAATCATCACATTCAATTCCAGAGTGAGAAAAAGTTGGTAGCACCCATATGCCTCATGGTCTACCATATAGACCAGCACAAGAAGAGTTAATCCACACTACACTCAGTGTGTTCACTTCAAACATGCAGAACATAGAACACCCCTTCAGTCTATAGCGTTTGCTGTTCTGTGTCTTAAACAGGAGCATGATCAATTCAAAATAAAGATTTTAAAGTTAAAAGAAGTTAAAAGATGCACTTACTGTGATACAGGAGAAATCATGGGAATACCTAGTGTGTGTACAGTATACAAAAAGGTTTCCCTAAGCTTTTAACATCACAAGGAGCACTGTGCAAGCGATCATATTGAAATGGAAGGAGTATCAGACCACTGCAAATCTACCAAGACCCGGCCGTCCCTCTAAACTTTCAGCTCAAACAAGGACAAGACTGATCAGAGATGCAGCCAAGAGGCCCATGATCACTCTGGATGAACTGCAGAGATCTACAGCTGGGGTGGAAGACTCAATCAGTCGTACATGTGCAATTAATGAAGATTGGCCACTAGGCTGCTCCGATTTAGCCATGAAACCTCCCACACTAAAATGACAGGTGTTTCAGTTTCATTGTCCAACCCCTGTACATTCATTGAGACAGCGCAACACTGCAGGCATGCTTAACTTGCTGAACGTCTGCTCTGCAACACTTCAGACACTTGTATAATATCTTCACTGAGCAAAACCCAGTAAACAAGTTCTGTACAGGCAACTCTGTTTTTTTCCTGCTTCAGAGAGGATGTGATGTGGATTGTATCCAGTTCTTAAAAACATGTCACACAGATATCTTCTCAGCTGGAATCCAGAACCTGTCAAACAATGAGAAACAGATTTTTCTTCTAACTTAAAAAAAAAAAAAACTCTTTCTTTGACCAGGCCTATTCTAACAAGTGACTCAGTGCTGTGAAGATAAAGCATGTTGTTTTCCAACAGCAAGGATTTGCTCAACTGTTTCGGTTTGTTTTAACAGCAAGTCTCCTTTATTCCAACTCTCCCAAAGAAAATGTGCATAAAAGAAGACTGAAAAGGCCAATCTAAAAAAACAACAACATCCAAATATCACAAAAACAAAGATGGAAAAGTTACAGAAGACTCCTTAAGTCAAAATGTAAAAAAAAAATGAGTGATGTAAAATAATTTGTTAAATAAAATACATAAAAGACATATCAAGTCATATGTGGCTCTAATATATCCAACAGGATATAAAGCTCTAGAAAAAAATTTAAGATGCTTTTCTTTGATTTTACCAAATTGAAAACCTCTGGAATATAATCAAGAGGAAGTTGGATGATCACAAGCCATCAAACCAAACTGAACTGCTTGAAGTTCTGCACCAGGAGTAAAGGCATAAAGTTATCCAAAAGCATTGTGTAAGACTGGTGGAGGAGAACATGATGCCAAAATGCATGAAAACTGTGATTAAAAACCAGGGTTATTCCACCAAATATAGATTTCTGAACTCTTAAAACTCTATGGATATGAACACTCTGTATGTTTTTGTTATTTCAGCCATTTCTCATTTTCTGCAAATAAATGCTCTAAATTACAATATTTTTATTTGGAATTTGAGAGAAATGTTATCCATAGTGGTAGCTGTATGCTTTTTTTCTGTTTCATCATTACTGCTTAACATATATCATCACTGTCCATTAAAAATCTAAGTTTTTGTACATTTTTTTTGTTTGCTCCATATTAAAAACACATACTGTCCCTTACACGGAGTACAAATTCTTTTTTTACAAACTCTTTTACTTCCATCGAATTCACTTTAGTTATTTGAGAACACTTGTTAAACGTGTTAATTAGACTAAACTCCTTACGTTATTTTGCCTAAATTGTAGGTATATATTTTACTTATTTTGATAATTTTGTTATAATAATTGCTTTGCATGATAATTATACTTCAAATGTTACGTTCAAGTAAATAAAACAGATGTGTATTTAGTTTTCTTTTTGACTTTATTTCAGTAAAAATACAGATTTTAAACCATTCATAGACAATTAGATAAAACAAAAAAGAAATGCTATAGAGAGAACAGTACAGCATGCAGCCAACGCAGAGGTAACAGCTTAGAAAATAATGCTTATTCTTACAGCCTACATAAACATAAAGACCAGGCAGTTCACCATCATATATGATCTACAAGTAGCCCGGGGGGAATAGACTGTGCCAGTAGCCAATGAAAAAGAAGCTGCCATTAGCAACAGATTAAACTCAGTTATTATACGTTAATTCAACCCAAAGATCCTGGTTGAAATGTACTGTATATGTGGCCACAACTGTTCACCTAATTTAAAATAGTTGAGCACTGTTTGGAAATATGCTATTTCATGTAAAACAGACTAATATGTTTGAGTTCTAATCTAATTGTGGGTTTACAGTGTAGCAGGTCCCACTTTATAATAAGTGTCCCTAAGTACTATGTAGTTACATGGTAACAATCCATGTAACTACAGTGTAACTACTAATGAAGTACACATTGTTACAGATTAACTACAGAGGTACAGGTTATGTAATTACACATGTGTATTAAGGTTAATTTTGACTTGTGTAAGTACACATGTGTACCAGGGTGACTGTACTTACACAAGTAATAGAGCAAGTGTACTTACACAAGTGTAACAATGTGTGTGATAAGTTGAGTATAAACTTATCCAACAGCTATTGTCCAGTAAGTAATTAGGGCTGATTGAGTTCACAAACATTGTTACACATGTGTAAGTACACTCCCCCTAGTACACGTATAGTTACACAAGTCAAAATTAACCTTAATACACATGTGTAATAACATAACCTGTACCTCTGTAGTTAATCTGTAACAATGTGTACTTCATCAGTAGTTACACTGTAGTTACATGAATTGTTACCATGTAACTACATAATACTTAGGGACACATTATAAAGTGGGACCGTGTAGCATGATTATGTTTTATCTTTTTTAAATCATACAGAGAACAAAGATGTTCTTATTGTTCTTGTCCTCATTCTTGTCACACCTATTATTAAGTCATTGACCAATGGGAGAGCTCTGAAAAATATCAAATATTGAATAGCACTTCTGTGAGGGCAAGGCAATTTCATGTAAAATGGATATTAAAACAGGACACTAGTGACAGTGACTAGGACACACGATTCTCCCCCTGTTTTAAAGAGGCTAATGCTAGTTCTTCCCTTAAGCCATACATTATGAGGCCATAGCTTTCCATTACTGTCCTGCTAGCCCCCACATGTCGCTATAAATCCCCTTTAGAATTCCTTTGTCCTGATAGCACATTCAATGCATCCTGACAACTCTAATAGCACAGCTGCATTCCGGACAGCACGTTTAAACAATCCAATGATCTTCAGCTCCCGTCAAAAAAAAGCTTTGCAGGTGATGAAGGCTTTAGGTGGATTAGAGACTGATCCGGGAACAGGTGACACGGCTCCACTTCGTAGCGTGGGAGGTCTGTGCAGACTGCACTCAGACACAGGGACAGCAGACGAAGGGCAAAAGAATCCGCCATGTGACTCGTTACATAAAAATTCATCAAAAATTCATAAATGTTCTTCAATTATGAATGCTGTAAGAAACCGTCCCTGCTCAGGTGCAGCGTTATCCAGTGCCCTGTTATTTACTCTACACTATCAGATGACCTTTCTCACAGAAGAACCTTTCACACGTCTCCTTCAGCTTATTCAAGAGATTCAAGCTTTACGTACAGTTTTTTTTTACATTTTGTCTTCTTACAACCACACATTTTAATATACAGGGGTTGGACAATGAAACTGAAACACCTGGTTTTAGACCACAATAATTTATTGTCTCGACGGACAGTTCTGGTGGAAACAGGAGAGTTGAGGTGCACATTGAATCCTGCCTTTTTTTGGGAGGCCATGGTTTTATATTTTTTCGATACAATCCGGGTTAGCACCCAAACATCCCTTTCAGACAGCTTCCTCTTACAGCATCCACAGTTAATCCTGTTGGATGTGGTTCGTAACCCTGGATACCATGGCTCTTGATACATCACAAAGACTTGCTGTCTTGGTCACAGATGCGCCAGCAAGACGTGCACCAACAATTTGTCCTCTTTTGAACTCTGGTAGGTCACCCATAATGTTGTGTGCATTGCATTATTTTGAGCAAAACTGTGCTCTTACCCTGCTAATTGAACCTTCACACTCTGCTCTTACTGGTGCAACATGAAATTAATGAAGATTGTTGACACCAGACTGGTCCAATTAAGCCATGAAACCTCCCACACTAAAATGACAGGTGTTTCAGTTTCATTGTCCAAACCCTGTACTTTATTGAGATTTTAAGTGATAGCCCATCACAAAGTAGCACATAAATTTGAAATGGGACAGAAATAATACATGGTTTTCAAAACTTAGTCTAATAAAATATTTTTGCTCATTCTTCTTTACAAAATAGCTTAAGCTCAGCCTGGTCTTCACACAGCAATTTTCATTACTTGCCACAGATTCTCAATGGGATTTAGGTCAGGATTTTGACTGATTCATTCTAACACATGAATATTCTTTGATCTAAACCATTTCACTGTAGCTCTAGCTGTATGTTTAGGGTCATTGTCTTGCTGGAAGGTGAATCTCCTTCCCAGCTTCAAGTTATTTGCAGCCTCCAAGAGATTTCCTTCCAGGATTGCTCTGTATTTGGCTTTATCCATCCTCTCTCCATCAACTCTGACCAACTTCCCTGTTCCTGCTAAAGAAAATCAAGCATCCCTACAGCATGATGCTGCCACCACTATGTTTCACAGAAGGGGATGGTGCATTCTGGGTGATGAGCAATTTATGTTTTTGCCAAACATAGCACTTTGCATTTAGACCGAACAATTCAACTTTGACCAGAGCACCTTCTTCCACATTTTTGCTGTGTGGCAAACCATAAAAGCCAGATTTGTGGAGTGCATTAATTATAACTGTCCTGTGGAGAGATTCTCCCACCTGAGCTGTAGATTTCTGCAGCTCCTCCAGAGTGACCATAGGCTTTTTGGCTGCTTCATTGACCTGTGTTTTCCCTGCTCGATCTGTCAGTTTGGGTGGATAGACATGTCTTGGTAGATTTGCAGTTGCATAATACATTTTTTTTTCTATTTTTGAATAATGGATTGAACAGTGCTCATTGGGATGCTCAATGCTTGGAATATGTTTTTTAACCTAACCCTTTAGGGCTTGAAACATCTCCACAATTTTATCTCTGACCTGTCTGGTGAGTTCCTTGATCTTCAGGATGCTGTTTGTCCACTAAGGTCTTCACAGAACAGGTGTTTATATTTATACTGAGACTAAATTACACACAGCTGGACCCTATTAACTAATTACATTTTAATCTGATTGATTGTACTGGATTTGGTAACACTTTATAATAACGTTCAGCTATAAATCATTTATAAGTTTTTAATTCCTAATTAACTAAACATGAATTAATCATGTACTCATATCTATAAATCATGCATAAATATATTAGTAATGATTCACAAGACACATACAAGTTATTATTTCATTCTTAACAAATGATTAACAAATGATGAATAGGTCAGGAATTCAGTTTTTATATATCAGTTACATACTTACAATAATCATAATTCATATGTAAATAGAATATTTACAAAGGAATGTAATGTTAAGGCCTTTTTAGCCAAACATACTTAATGAATAAAACATCTATAAACTTTGATTTTATAATTTATTTATCATGAACTAATCAAGTATTAAACAGTAATTTACCCAGTAGCCTTGTGTGTGCTCTGGGTTCTGTTGTAGCTAATTATTTTTACATATTATTTTAATGATTATTTTAAGACAGATTTAGACAGGTATATGATGTTCGCATTCAAAGCAAGCTCCTAGCTCCTTCCTACCTGATGGACTTCATGCACAGCTTTGTTGACCCAAAAACTTCAACTGCAGCTTATGTGGCTAAACGAACTTCCACTGAGCAGGAATCAAACACACTCAAGATTGAAGCATTTAAATGACCAGTAAACCAGTGTATTCGTCTGGGTGATATTTTTCTCTCACAGTCTACCTACCTACTGTCAGGTGATGCTGAATTTCTCCCTAGGTGTGTGTGTGTGTGTGTGTGTGTGAGAGAGAGAGAGAGAGAGAGAGAGAGAGAGAGAGAGAGAGAGAGAGAGAGAGAGAGAGAGAGAATGCTTTATTCTGCTTGTCTGTGATGGACTGGTGGTCTGTCCAAGGGCTTACATGTCTTTTGCCCTATAAACACTGGCATAGACTTCAGTACCCCCCATCACCCAGAAGGATTAAGTTTATAAGAAGGTGATTAATACATATCTAAAAATCATTTATAAACTATACTTCTTTTGTTAAATCATTTATAAATGAATTGTTCAACATTTATAAAACATTTTGCAGCACCTAATCTAAAGTGTAAACTATTCTCTGTATATAAATATCTGAAAATGCCTGTAAATCATTTATAAACTATACTTCTTTTGTTAAATCATTTATAAATGAATTGTTCAACATTTATAAAACATTTTGCAGCACCTAATCTAAAGTGTAAACTATTCTCTGTATATAAATATCTGAAAATGCCTGTAAATCATTTATAAACTATATTTCTTTCGTTAAATCATTTATAAATGAATTGTTCAACATTTATAAAACATTTTGCAGCACCTAATCTAAAGTGTAAACTATTCTCTGTATATAAATATCTGAAAATGCTTGTAAATCATTTATAAACTATATATTGTTTTGTTAAATAATTTTAAAATTAATTGTTTAACATTTCCAAAACATATCCAAATATCCAAGTACATATAAAAAATCAACTTAGGAAAATCAACTTACTGGTAACAACTTGCAGGTCTTTATTAAATTCAAAGTGGCAACCAAAAAACTTATTTTTCAAAAACAGAAAAGAAGATGACAGTAATAACAATTTCACTCAAAAATGACAAATTCAACAAAATCTTCTGAATCATTAACAACTGAAAAATAACTCTGCCATTGCTGCACTTTTAAAACATTGTCTTCACAGCCAATAACACTGTCATCTGTTGGATGTCCATTTTAGTTTTATTTACAGTCCAAAACAATAGGCAAGCTTGCGAAACATTACAAAAAAAACTTACTTTCTTTTCATTAAAGGCAGAAGCTTGTTTTTCTTTTTGTACATTTCCACATTGTTTAACAGCTGTACATCATTATTTAAGACATCTGCACACTTTTTTGCAAACACCTGCAGTTTCTCCTGCCTTGAGTAACCCTCCAACACCTTACTGTACTCTTGGGGTGCCACGATAGCTAGCTCTGCAATGGGAGCATTGGCCACTACAGTGTTTCTGTCTACTCCAACAGCCCTGTATGCATCACGGAGATTTTTCCCCCTTCTGTACTGATGCAAAATCTTCTTGTATCTTCTAACAGTCTGCTGAGGATTTCCAGCTACAGAGACAAACACAAAGATAAAAACACACACACAAATAAGAAAAGTACAAACAAACTAAACAATTCCTATAAAATGCCCTTGTTACTTTATTTTATTTCATATGGACTTGATTTAGTGACTGCCAACTCGTGCCTCAAGACTTATGATTCATTAGGCTTCAGACAGAGAAAGTAAAATATTTAAAATCTAATCTTTATAGCTTTAATTTGGCTAACTGATACAGTGTTGCTCAACCATTGCTTAAATGTTCACCTCACAGTCTCTGGTAATGAGCAGAGACATTCACAAATTTACTTCTGTATATCAACTGCAGACTAAACAGTCCAAGGTACATATATGCATGTGTATATATATACAGGGCCAGCTCAAAAAATGAGAATATCTTTGAAAAGTTACTTTATTTCAGTAACTCAGTTAAAAATGTGAAACTCATATAATATATATATATATATATATATATATATATATATATATATATATATATATATATATATATATATATGTATGTATTAAACTCAGAGTGATCTATTTTAATCGTTTATTTCTTTTTTTGTTGATGATTTTGGCTTACAGCCAATGAAAACCCAAAAATCAGTGTCTCAGTAAATTAGAATATTATATAAGACCGACTGATACTGTTGGCAGTGTGGGTAGTTTGCTAAGTCCTGCTGGAAAATGAAATTCACATCTCCATAAAAGTTGTTAGTAGAGGGAAGCATGAAATGCTGTAAGATTTTGTGGGAAAACACTGCACTTTGGACTTGATAAAACACAGTGGATCAACATCAGCAGATGTCTTGTCTCCCCAAACCATCACTGATTGGTGGAAACTTCACACTAGACCTCAAGCAGTTTGGACTGTGTGTCTCTCCACTCTTCCTCCAGACTCTGCTCCCTTAATTTCCAAATTAAATGTAAAATTTACTGATGATCAGTGATGGTCTGGAGAGACATGTCATCTGCTGGTGTTGATCCACTTTGTTTTATGATCAAGTTTAAAGTCAGTGCAGTTTTGTTTTCCCTCAAAATCTTACAGCACTTCATGCTTCCCTCTGCTACTGACAACTTTTATGGAGATGTGGATTTCATTTTCCAGCAGGACTTAGCAAACTACCCACACTGCCAACAGTATCAGTCGGTCTTATATAATATTCTAATTTACTGAGACACTGATTTTTGGGTTTTCATTGGCTGTAAGCCAAAATCATCAACAAAAAAAGAAATAAACGATTAAAATAGATCACTCTGAGTTTAATACATATATATATATATATATATATATATATATATATATATATATATATATATATATATATTATATGAGTTTCACATGTTTAACAGAGTTACTGAAATAAAGTAACTTTTCAAAGATATTCTAATTTTTTAAGCTGGCCCTGTATATGTATATATATATATGGATTTGTCTGTGGTTTTAGGTACCTCTCTTTCTATACTGCTGCATCTTTTCTTCTTTTCCTTTTTTGTTCTTCTTTCTTTTGAGCTTCTTCTGGTGGCTGTGCTTGTGTTTCTTTCTCTTCTTTCTCTGCTCTTCAGAGGAACTTGACATTGACGTAGAAGAGGAAGATGAAGAAGATTCAGAAAACTCTGATGACTCTTGGTCCTCACATAGATCAGACGAATCGTCCTCTGCGGTGCCACCTTTCAGACCTTTCTTCTGGTCTAATATCAAACAAATCAAACTTGAGTGAGACATTTTTAAAATGTAGGATTTTAAGTGGTGGCAAGTTAGAGGGCCGGGGTTTATGTTTTTGTACAGCCATTCTGGTGCTAAGTAAATATTTTATATTAATTACCAAAATACTCACATTCGTCTAACTGTTTTAGAAGACCGTCCCTTTCTTCTTTCAGGTCAGCAATTGTTTTAGACATAGCCTCCTCATTCTTCTTTGCTTCAGCCAGTAGAATCTGGTGTTTTTTCAAGGACATCACAGCTGTTGGGGCTAACTGGGTAACTGCAAAAAAATAAATAAATTCTAATAGTGGACTGTGGACTTGTTAACCACTAAGTTAATAAATTATGTTGGTGGATTCTCTACATAAGTTCAAATATTATAAACTGTTTAAAAATGACCTACAAGTCAAAGATAAGTAACAAGATTGGCACATAACATTAGCTAATTGTAGTCCAACTGTCGCACAGCAGGAAAAAAGTTGCCTAAAACAATGTCTAACAGGTATCGCCATCCCTGGTCCTTGGACTGATGGGCTGGTCTATCAGTCATTTTTTGCAGTACTTGTGTTACACCAATAACTCATACTTTAATTATAACAACTAACTAGTGTGCTAACATCATCCTTATAAATTCTCAGCTAATGGTGGCCTGCTAAAATTTGACTGAGGATGGTAAACACATATTATTCATAATGAACAGTGATCCAACCAGCTAGCTAAGGTTAGGTTAGCTAGGTAAGCTAGTGTAAGCCAAGTTTCCTCGGAAATCACAGGATGTAATGTAGCTAGTAAGCTACATTTCCTAACATTAGTTTTAATAAAAACTAACGTTACATATCTTACCTGTGCCATGCTCCCCTTCTTTGTTGGTTTCTGCAGATTTATTGGTCTTTTTGCCTCGTTTGGGGCGAGCTGCAGATATACTGCTCAACTCCATCACGACCGGACTTCTCCCTGCAGCAGCGGCGGCGTTATTAGTGGCCCCCCTGGTGCCCCCCTTAATTAACTCAACCCATATTACAAAGTTCCACCTGACAGTTTTAATAGTAAATAAACGATACATACGTGAATATATATATGTTATACATACACAAAACGTAATTCAAAGTAGTTGTTTAAGCTAAATAAGCCAAATAAATATTTAATAAGCAAGCTTTATATAAATAATATATAAATAATTTATAATAAATCGTGAAATAAGACTGAATCAAAGCCAGTTTATGGAGAGCCTACCTACTTCCTATCTTCTCCGCACTAGAAAATCACAGACAACCTCTAGAGGGAGCCCGCGAGTGAGTTCTGGATGAATGGGGGTGAATGGAGCTAAAGGCTAAAACCTCAAAATAAAAATAGTAACTATTCATTTGGTCAGTATATTCTCTTAATTTAGGAAAACAGCATATTACTTATTGAAGACATTAGTATTTTTTTCAGTATAAGAAGTATTAAATATTTATAAACTCTGATTTTGCTCTATTTCTCCATTCAAACCTATTCGTTTTGGACTCACTCGGGAGCGCCTCTGGTGGTCAAATAAACACAGAAGTGATTCTCAAGTGGGTGTTCTCCCCTCTATTAGAGATTCTCTGACTGAATCCTGTAACTTACATGCAAGTTAGACACGTTTAACTGACAGTCATCCGGTTATAAATGCGCCAAAATTATGTATTTGGAGAGAAAAGTAAGGAAAATGATCGAGGGAAAGAAATCAAAAAGAAAACATTTAAAATTAATAAAGTGGCTTCATAAGAAGAAACTGTTGCAGAAAAAGGTGAAATGCAGTCTCTGTCACCACAGAATGAAGCTGAAACAGAGCAACTGCTCAGATTGCTATGAATGGTAAGTCAAGCTGTCATATAATTATCATGCTTTTAGTTAACCTAATGTGCTTGAACAAATGTGCACTAAAGAATGTAAAGATTAGCTTTTTATCTAAAACTAAATTAAGCCTTGTTCAGTAATTATAACCTTGTACTGTTATGCTTTTAACACCATTCAAGACGTAAATTATTAAATTTGTTTTTTTTATTCTGTCAAGCATTTCTAAACATGTCATGGATATCTATATGTGTGCCTGCATATGTGCAAGTTATGTTTTAAGGCACATGTTTTTAATGTGGCACTGCATTGTCTGTTCCATCATATCAAATCTCAGGAAAACCATGTTTGCTTCATCACTTAGCTCTATAATAAAAAGTAATTTATTAGTGTTGGAATTAAACAGAACATTATAATTTGAAAAAAAAAAAAATGTTAGATTAATACACCTAAATTCACATCAATATAATTCCCATCCCTGCAGGAGGTGTCAACGAGCTATCCACAGAGGAAGGCAAATGAAGAGATCTGTCAGGCACAACTCTGTGTTTAGTCATTCCAAAGTGTCTCTCTTCAAATGGATGGAATTTGTGTACAGGTGAAAGCAGCTTACACATACAGGTTTACTATGTCTCAGCCTGCTACATGTACTGTATAGTTTACGTTTCATGTATATACTTGGGTTTTTAAGCCCACATTTAGATTTATTAAGTACTAAATAATACTCTTATTCAGAGCTTTATATTCCAGTCTAAATTACTTTAATTTGGTAAGGTATTTTTAGGTTACAGTTTAAGAGTTGGTATTATTATGTGCTTGCAGGTTTTGTCAAGGTCTGCATTTGCGCCAAATTGACATGATAGCTGATGAAATAGCAGGAAGTTCAGCAACTCTGTCAAAAATGGCCAAAAAGGTGAGAGAAGCTTGCGTGGTGTCAATGGAAAGACTCAGAAGAAGAAAAGGACAGCGTATTGGAGGACGCAGGCAGTTCATTGTTATAGACGAGAGTCACTTCAGACATAAAAGAAAGGCAGGTGTCATTGTATCTTGATATTTTGTATGATGTTGATGTTAAATTGACATACATTTTATATTTATTTTCTTTCTTTTATATTGTTAGTAGTAATTAATACTTATACATTGCAGGTATTTTCTTAAGCTATTAATTTTAAGATTTATTAAGAGTAGCTTCATCAGCAGCTCATCCAGCCACATCAACAGTTTATTTGCAGTTCTTTGGAAGTACCTAGAAATAACATTTCTACCAGGATTTTCTAAAAAATTTGGATAATGTATGCTAATGTATACATTTTTATGTTAGCTTGTGTTTGTTATCATGGAATATGGTGTTTTTTACGCCTTATGCTTTATGCTATTCAGTAATATCATTCTTAAATGTTAATGTGTTAATTATGTAGTAATGAAAATGAAATTGCAAAAAAGTGTTGTATATGAATTTTGCCTTGGCCTGCTATTCTGTAACTAGAAAGTAGAAACTGGCCAAGATAATATTTTGTAACAGGAGGTACTGGCAATTGTATAAAATTTTCCTTTTTATCTAATCTAGTATGGAAGAGGACGGATGGCAGGGGGATGGAGAAGGAGGAAGTGGGTGTTTGGGATGCTGGGTGTGAAAGCTGGGGGCACAAATCAAAGAAAGCCAGTTCTTCGCTTAGTCGAGCGAAGGTCCAGAAGGGAACTCTTGCCACTCATCACTCGACATGTCAGGAGGGGATCCACTATCTTAAGCGATGAGTGGCGTGCATATCGGCAAGCTCTACCTCAGTTTGGCTACAGACATTACACAGTGAATCACAGTGTCTCATATGTTGATGCTCAGACAGGGGCTCACACCCAGCATATAGAGAGAGCCTGGAGAACATACAAGGAAACTGTTTGGAGGCTTAGAGGTAACCGGTCAGAGGAGCTGTTGAAAAAACACTTGACTGTAATAGAATGGTATGAATGGCTAGCTAAAAAACATCATAATGGCCCTCTAGGACAACTAATTCATGACCTTGGAAAACTCCATGAATAAAATGGGACATTTGAATTCCACAAGAACTAATAATCTAGCAAGCAATCTAAAAAGTTTTTAGGTTTATGGTTTTAAGGTTTATGAAAAAAGTTATAGTTATTTCAGGTTATGCAGTATATCACATTTTATTAATTAATTTGTGCAACAAATTGTGAATGTTTTTTAATAAGCAGATGAAGTTTTGTATTTAATATCACATGCGATACAAATTGTAACAACTTTTTAGTCATATTCATGTTTTAATAAATGGCAAGTTAAATTAAGTGTGTATATGTGTGTGTGTCAGTCCACGATTAGTAGCAGCAAAAGTGCTGACTGAAGAGCCTCACTAACACTCACATTGTTATTTAAGTCCTAACCATTAAATCTGTTTTATTAAATGATATACAGGCCTTTTTATATATTTGTATGTTCTGAAAATACAGTATAGTTTACAATTTAGATTAGGTGCTGCAAAATGTTTTATAAATGTTGAACAATTCATTTATAAATGATTTAACGAAAGAAATATAGTTTATAAATGATTTACAGGCATTTTCAGATATTTATATACAGAGAATAGTTTACACTTTAGATTAGGTGCTGCAAAATGTTTTATAAATGTTGAACAATTCATTTATAAATGATTTAACAAAAGAAATATAGTTTATAAATGATTTACAGGCATTTTCAGATATTTATATACAGAGAATAGTTTACACTTTAGATTAGGTGCTGCAAAATGTTTTATAAATGTTGAACAATTCATTTATAAATGATTTAACAAAAGAAGTATAGTTTATAAATGATTTTTAGATATGTATTAATCACCTTCTTATAAACTTAATCCTTCTGGGTGATGGGGGGTACTGAAGTCTATGCCAGTGTTTATAGGGCAAAAGACATGTAAGCCCTTGGACAGACCACCAGTCCATCACAGACAAGCAGAATAAAGCATTCTCTCTCTCTCTCTCTCTCTCTCTCTCTCTCTCTCTCTCTCTCTCTCTCTCTCTCTCACACACACACACACACACACACACCTAGGGAGAAATTCAGCATCACCTGACAGTAGGTAGGTAGACTGTGAGAGAAAAATATCACCCAGACGAATACACTGGTTTACTGGTCATTTAAATGCTTCAATCTTGAGTGTGTTTGATTCCTGCTCAGTGGAAGTTCGTTTAGCCACATAAGCTGCAGTTGAAGTTTTTGGGTCAACAAAGCTGTGCATGAAGTCCATCAGGTAGGAAGGAGCTAGGAGCTTGCTTTGAATGCGAACATCATATACCTGTCTAAATCTGTCTTAAAATAATCATTAAAATAATATGTAAAAATAATTAGCTACAACAGAACCCAGAGCACACACAAGGCTACTGGGTAAATTACTGTTTAATACTTGATTAGTTCATGATAAATAAATTATAAAATCAAAGTTTATAGATGTTTTATTCATTAAGTATGTTTGGCTAAAAAGGCCTTAACATTACATTCCTTTGTAAATATTCTATTTACATATGAATAATGATTATTGTAAGTATGTAACTGATATATAAAAACTGAATTCCTGACCTATTCATCATTTGTTAATCATTTGTTAAGAATGAAATAATAACTTGTATGTGTCTTGTGAATCATTACTAATATATTTATGCATGATTTATAGATATGAGTACATGATTAATTCATGTTTAGTTAATTAGGAATTAAAAACTTATAAATGATTTATAGCTGAACGTTATTATAAAGTGTTACCCTGGATTTTATGTAGGGAGTTCAGAGTAAAGGGAGCTAAATTTGTTTGCATATCAGACTTTTCTGATTATTATTTGATTCACGAATCATTTTCATTCCACTAACTTTGTGTTGGTCCATCCATTCAACAGACAAACCACAAGTGCTTGATACTCAAACTGTGGTGAACCAGAAACTTAATATTTACTTGCTACAAGTTTACCTAAGGTAGCCCGGGGGAAATCATTACACACAGATTGTGAGAGCCAAAAACAGGGGGGGGACACCCCGTATGCAAATAGATTGTGCCAGAAGCCAATCAAAAAGAAGCTGCCAAAAGCAGCAGACTAAACTCAGTTATTATAAGTTGGTTCGATTTAAAGATCTCAGTTTGAATGTATATACGCCACACAATTATTCAGCTAACTCAAAATAGTTGAGTAATGTTTAGAAATAACCAATTTTACACTGAAAAATATTTTTTTATTCATTGGCTCAACATAACTCAATCAAGTTATAATTTTGCTTTGACTCAGTTAAGTTGTAAATGTAAATAGAATTTTAAGTTTATTTAAATTAACTTAGTCAAATCTAGATGATAACTTGAGTCAACTAAGTTTATTCACACAACAATAGTTTAACAATAGATCAGATTGATCACTTGATTTGCTTAGTGATGAGTAGCTTCATCAAACCCAGTGACAGTGCAGAACATCTACTGCTCTGGCTTTAGTGATAATGTGGTTTTAGAATGAATTGTATATTTGTATATTTTGAATATATTTTTTATAATTGAAACGACGAGTAACTCATCGAAAATATGTAGTGAAGTAAAAGTGGAAGTAGGAGAAACATCTATACTCCCTTAGATACAGATACAGCATTTTACTACTGAAGGACATTAATGAAGTACTTCTACTTTATTACGATACATCTCTGGTTATACATGCTACAAATGGCTTTAAAAAAATGAAGAGACCACTTCAATTTCTGAATCAGTTTCTATGATTTTGCTATTTATAGGTATATACATATGACTATTAAACTACGGACAACATTTCACCCAAATGCCAATTTATTTGCAGAAAATGAGAAATGGCTGAAATAACAAAAAAGTTACAGAGCTTTCAGACCTCAAATAATACAAAGAAAACAAGTTCATATTCATAAAGTTTTAGGAGTTCAGAAATCAATATTTGGTGGAATAACCCTTGTTTTCAACCACAGTTTTTATGCATCTTGGCATGTTCTCCTCCACCAGTCTTACACACTGCTTTTGGATAACTTTATGCCTTTACTCCTGGTGCAAAAAGTCAAGCAGTTCAGTTTGGTTTGATGGCTTGTGATCATCCATCTACCTTTTGATTACATTCCAGAGGTTTTCAATTTGGTAAATCGAAGAAACTATTTTTTTTTTAAGTAGTCTCTTATTTTTTTCAGAGCTGTATGTACAGTAAATGTAGCATGCCTGTTTGTTTTATAAAGCCATTTTCCTTTGGAGTTTGTAGGAACCTTTTTAAACAATGTTTCTTTTTTGCATTAAGGGTTTAAAAAGGTTTGTTGGGCAATTCCATAGAAAAAAAAACATTTTTGCTTCCATAAAATAACATGTTTTTAAAGGAGATTTGGAACAGGGCTGGAAGGATGCTCGCTTCTTCTCCACCCCTCCCTCTACAGAGCTTATCGTGGACACACAGATGGCCAGTATATGTGGAGCGTGTGTTTACACACAGGCATGAGGTGCTCTTACTCTGAGCTTTTGTCAATCAGCACTTCAGAGATGTAATGAATTCAGACTCAGCTGCTGTCCTTCAGAGGAAAGCAGCAGAAGGATGACCAGTGGTGTGAGCAAACATTTCCTTCAAGGATTCAGCCTATTTGAAGACACAAATAGGAAAAAGAGGGGGAATGGAAGTAATAAAGCAGTAATATAATAGTAATAAATAAGGGAAGGTTTTTTTTCAGGATTCATCCTGTAGAAACCATTCAGATCTTCTGGAAGAGCATAATAGAAAATACCAGATGTTGGATTGTATGCCAGGGGTTGTATTGCAGGGGTTCCTCTAAAATGCTAAAGAACTTCCACATCATGTAGAGTCACTGGAACCTTTATATCGTTGCTGTCTGATATAAAAAAACAAGTATCTCCATTTTCGTAGATTTTTAGTTTACTACATAATTTGTGTACAATTATATTCCTTTACACTGTGCCAATATTTCATGATAAATGGACCAATAGAAATACTTCAAAATCACCTGAAATAAACTCTTTTTACCTTGACTTCCATTGATAGTTTAGAAGGTTTTGTGCTCTCCTCTACAATTGCTGTTTTGAAGACACTTGGTTTTCACTGGACAGTGACGATATAATAGTTCTGTAGGAAACTATACTTAATATGTTTTTTTATATGGCACTAAATCAATAACCCAATGGCTTGATGGTTCACCTCTTTTAGTACTGCAGTCTTGGGTTCAAGGCCAGTTTCTTGCTCATCAGTGTGTGTTGGTTGAGTGTAAAAGATTGTTTGAGAAAGTGTGGGTTTCTAGAATGGAACATTTCCTTCGAACTCAACCCCCCTATAAATGAACTATGATTAATCACATTTTTTTAACCAGGCCTGATTACTGCCAGACCTGTAGAATCAAGAATTACTTAAACAGAACCAATCTGACAACATGAAGCATCTATAAGATGTCACATAGGAACACATTATGCCCGGATCTGAAGAAATTCAACAACAAACCTTACGTTTATCAGTCTATAAAAGGGTACAAAGTCATTTCTAAAGCTTTGAGACTCAAGTGAACCACAGTGATATCCATTATTCACAAATGGAGAAAACATGAAACACTGGTGAACCCTCCCAGGAGTGGCCGGCTGACCGTAATTATTCCAAAAGGGCATGAATAACTCATCCAGGAGGTCACAAAAGAACACAGAACAACATTTAAAGAATCTCCAGTCATCTGGTTGTGACCTCAAGCTCAGGTGTACTTGGGTTCTGCAGCAGGACAATGATCCAAAGCACACAAACAAGTCTAAAAAAATGTAGGTTTTAAAGCGGTCTAGTTAAAGTGCTGTGGATAATCTTAAACAGGGCGATCATGCTGTAAACCCTCCAATGTGTCTGAATTAAACAAACAATTCTTTGAAGAGAAGTGAACCAACATTCATTCACAGAGATGTGAAAGACTCACTGCCAGTTATTGGTAAAGCTTGATTGCAGTTTTAGCTCGTTTAAAAATCTTTTTACACCACTGTATAGTCCAAGTGAACGCAGCAACCTGTGGAGAATGATTACACCCCATGCATGCCCCATAATGCAAATAGCATGACCAGCACCAAGTGAAAACCTCTGCAGAATTGCTTAGTAGACCCCATTCAACTAGAATCAAACTAAGCATGTGCAGCCTTTGCTACAACACTGATGCCTGACATCCAACACATATACTATACTACTGCGCACCTAGGATAAGGTAGCTTTGGGCAACAGACAACACAAAGATGGTAAGTAAGTGAGAGGCCACACCCAATATGCAAATATATGGTGGCAGAAGCCTATAGGAAAGCTGTATGAACCAACTGTAGAAAGAGCATTGACATGTTTATCATGCTAAAAGTTAATTTAAATCTATTTTTTTCGTTGGCTCAACAAACATTTTTAAGTTTTCAGGTTGAAGTTCTCTGAACTCATTTTATTGAGTTGTGCTGGCCGGTAAGTTTACAGAGAAAGTATATTCAATTAAAAATGCACTTTTATTATTCTTTACCTAATTTGAACATACTTTTAGTGCTCTTAAGTGCACTCTAAAAAGTGATTATCAAGTTGAGTGAACGAATTTAGAGAACTTCAACCTGAAAATTTAAAAATACTTGTTGAACCAATGAAAAAGTATGATTTCAACCAACTTTTAATCACTAAACGTGTCAATGCTCTTCCATCAGGTTTGGTTCATACAGTTTTCCCATAATGCTCCTGGCACCATATATTTGCATATTGGGTGTGGCCTCTCCCTTACTTACCATCTTTGTATTGACTGTTGCCCAAAGCTACCTTATCCTAGGAATGAATTAGTGCAAATTATGTGTTGTTTAAAGAGTAAAAAAAAAAAAGTTGAATTCATGTAAATGTTACTTTAATGTATTTGCTGTTTCTTTTTTTTTATAAAGGTCTTTTTAATATTTAGTGTCATTTTCTCAGAACCTACAGAGTCCCAGGGTGGTTGTACTTTATTGGTTTTATTTATTTAGGACATTCAAATTTTGGAAGCCCAATGTCTGCTCTTAATATTAAAAGTTAGTTTCATTGTAAAATGATGTAATAGTATTATTATGCTAGCATATTATTAGTGTGGCACATTGTCTTAAAGTTACTATGGGAGCCGAGAAGCAGGACAAAGCATTTTCTATAGTGATGCTATAAAATTCCGATATTATCGTTTATCGCAATCATTTCTGGGACAATAAATCGTCCTGAAAATGTTGTTAGCTAGACAGGCCTAGAGTCAAAGCAAAATGATAACTTTACTGAGTTAAGTTGAGCCGATGAATATTTTAAAAAAGAGTTTACTTCCTTTTCTCAAGGGAATTTCTGAAAGGAAGTGAAGTAACATGTGCCTTTACTAAAATTCTTAAAATATCTGTGAGCGTCTGTCTCTGTTTCAGCAGAATTCTCCTCCTGCTGTTCTGCTGGTCAACGCTGGCGCAGTGAATGTGTAATGAAGCTAAAAACGTGCTGAGATCAGTAAAACACAGACAGTCAGGATGGAGAGCTGAAATATTATTTACAGGATGTCAAACAGTCTCACGTTCTCTTCAGCGAGTCGAGCAGGAATGCAGCTCATATACGTATCAGTTCTGAAACAGCGTGAGAAAGGAGAGGGAGGAAATGAGGAAATATGCTGAGTTAGGGGACGCATTGATAGGACAGAATGGGGCTGTTCCTTTGTCTTGGTCAGAGTGCAGCAGATGAACCAGCAGTAAAAACTAAGCTGACACAAACTGCCTTAGATATGCTGGCCTTCCTCCAATTACACAGTAAAAGCAAACTTTATTTGATGTGGACAAGAATTTGGGCATTATTGAATTTTTTTAATTCATTTATTGAGGAGTAATAAACCCAATCTTTCTAGCTAATCAAAAATAAGCTGAACACTTTGAGCAAAAGCTAAAGCATAGTTCTGTTATATAAAATACTTCAACAAACAAATAAAATATAATAATTGTCACATCTTTAGCCCTTTATGTCTTGTATGTTTCTTTTCCTGTACTACTCTTCTGTTTGTTGCTGTTTTCCTTGCCATATGCTCCAAGCACATGGCTTTCTGTCTCCACCCTAGCCATAAGTGTTGTTAATAACCAAGTAGTGTCTTGTTTGTAACCACGCCCCCTCGTTACTGGGCCCAGGTGTTCCTCACCCACCTTGTGTATAAAAGCCCATTTGTTTAAATGTTTCTTGTGGAGCCTTCTGTGTGCTACCATACCATGTATGCTAGCTAGTTTTCTTTTTGTATGTTTTGAATGCTTCTGTCAGGTCTGTAGGGTTTTTGTGCTGTTTGTTTTCTTTGTAAAGTTTAATCTGTTTAATCTTCTTAGTTTTATTTTCCTAATCTAACGTTCTTTGTTTGGGTTTCCTTTCTGTCTTGTTTATTTGTTTTACATTTCGCAATCTGTGCTTGCTCTCTCTTTTGCTTTGGTTTATCTCATTTTTTAAATAAGTTATTACCTGCATTGACAGTAATCAAAAAAAAAAAAAAGTTCCCCTGCAGTTCAGGAGAAACGTGGAAGTCAAGATGAGATTTGGAAGTACCTGGAAGTATCTTTAAATAAATGCTAGTAAACTCAGAACCCCCATATTACTGACAAAAACCTTATTTTAGTTCAAAATTTTATTCACACTGGCACTGACACTGGTCCACTGCTCCACTGTGCAGCATTGCTTCCACAAACACAATCATGTTCAATCATATTAGTTGAAAAAAGCAACAGAACATCTCGAGAAATTAACTTTAAAAATGATTCATGTGCTTAGTAAATATAACACAGAACCTTTTATTCAGGGAGTTCAGGAGAAACATTTGTTTCATAATACTTTCTAACCCTATCACTATTGTGCTAGTCAGCTTTTGCGTCACACAGGAAAATGATGCCAGCACAAAGCTACAGCTCTGGAAAAAAATAAGAGACCACTTAAAAATTATGAGTTTCTTTGATTTTATCAAATTAAAAAAAACTATAATCAAGAGAAATACTTTTTGCACCAGGGATGGCATAAAGCTATCTAAAAGCAGTGTGTAAGACTGGTGGAGGAGGACATGATGCCAAGATGCATGAAAACTGTGATTAAAATCTATGGTTATTCCACCAAACATTGATTTCTGAACTCTTAAAACTTTATGAATATGAACTTGTTTTTTTGTATTATTTAAGGTCTGAAAGCTCTGCATCTTTTTTTTGTTTGTTGTTATTTTAGCCATTTCTCATTTTCAACAAATAAATGCTCTAAAGGTCTATTTTTTGGAATTGGAAGAAACGTTGTTTTAACTCAAACACCTAAATATCTATAAATATCTGTATACTTTACAGAAAAGGAAATCGTAACTTGCTCATATGTTCTACAGCCACGTTGACAAGCAGTCAATCCTTATCTAAAATATAATTAAGTACACAAGGGAAGGTAGCTCTAGTAGAATGGCTTTTCCAATAAAGAAAACAAGACAATTGACAGTGGAAAACACAGTGCAATACACATTTTTTTGTGTAAAGAGAGACAAAGAAAGAAGGCTCAAGAGACTCAAGGATTAAAGACAGATAAAAAGAACACCAAATGTTGGTCTTTGTCTCTTCTTCTTTTAAATACAGGGCACAGGTGTTCACAGGGTCTATTTATAGATATAATCCCGCCGTTTGAGTAACATCAACTCAAATAGAACAAAATACAACTCATTTAGTTTATTTCAAAAGTGCATTATTTCTACTTAAATTGTTTAGAGCGTTCCTTTTCCTCACGCCATTTGAGTTTACTCAACTCTAAAGGTTTTACAGTGCAGGCAGTAGAGCCTCATATGAACTTAGGAAGTATCAGAACATGCTATGAATAAGTTTGTACAAGAGCTTTTCTTTAATCTGAAGGAAAGTGGGAGGGACTTTGAAAAAAACATCTGCGGAGCTACTGGCTGGCCCCTTGGGCTGTTTACATAAAGTCATTTAGACTGTCTGGAAAACGGGACACTAGACCTGCAAACTGGAATGGCCTAATTAGCTAAGTAAGAGTCTGGGGCTTAAAGCAGCCTAGCAGAAAACACCCAGGCAACATGCCTACTTCAACAGCAGCACTTCTTTACCATTTGTGCCTCTTTATTCCTGATGGCATTGGTCAAAACCTTACTGGGGCATTCTACAGATCTTTGAGGTTGGGTTAAGCTTGGTTGGAAACATCATCCTCCAGGATAAATTGAAGAAAAGGATCTAGACTGTCTCTCCTATGCAGTTTTAAAATCTCAGAAACATGTTTTAATTCTAGTGGAGTTATACAAACAAACAGTGTTAAAGAGCCACTAAAACCTAAAATGTTATATATTTTTCATTAATAGCTGAAATTCCTTTGAAGTAATAAAACATACCAGTCCTACTTAAACTTTTTATAAACATTTCCCAACTTTTAAAAAACATTTTTATTGTGGTAATTTCTGCCTCTGCAGCCCCAACTACAGGCATAACTGTGCTAAAAGCAAAGATGATGTGTCTGCGCACTTTGGTGTATGGACACTCACAATATGCAAATCAGTCAATCAAAAGTACCTCCCCTCCTGCTGATGTCTAACCATCTGCTAACCATTACTGCTATCAGAGGCACACTGCTGCTTCTGCAGCTCAGCCAATCAGCTCTCCCTCCTGCCCCACCTCTAAACCCCTATATCACCCAGAGCCCCTCCCGAACTACTTCTTCCATTTTTTAGCCTTCTTCAAATCTGAGCAGAGGGTGAAGTCAGAGGCTCCACCTCTTGATGTTGTTTTGGGGAAACGTTATTCAGTATCTTGTTGTTGCCTTAGAAGTTGGATAAAGATCTTCAAGATGTTGGTGAGCAGTTTTTTTTAAATGAGAAAAACACTGCTGATCTCTTTTGTTTTAAATGATTTATTTAATGCTGACATTACCCTGGTTACCGTGGCTCTTGATACATCCCAAAGGCTTGCTGTCTTGGTCACAGATGCGGCAGCAAGACGTGCACCAACAAGTTGTCCTCTTTTGAACTCTGGTTTGTCACCCATAATGCTGTGTGCATTGCAATATTTTAAGTAAAACTGTGCTCTTACCCTGCTAATTGAACCTTCACTCTTCACGCTCTTACTGGTGCAATGTGCAATTAATGAAGATTGAACACCAGACTGCTCCAATTTAGCCATGAAATCACTGTCCAACCTCTGTATGTCCCAACTTGACCTGCTGTTCCTTAAAGCACAGAAAAGACAAGCGTCTGCACTGTTCTGCTTCCTGCAAACCCAGGTGGTGGAGCGAACGTCCCCTGGGTGTCTGAACTGCAGAATCCTTCATGGTTTTTAAACACAGACTGAAGACTCATCTCTTTGCAAAGTATTTAATATCTTTTTTTATTTTAGACCTACTTTATCAAGAAGAAATGCTAATTGAAACGACTGTAAACAGAATCACAACACAGTTAAGGATAACTGTAATGAAGGTAATGAAGTGTAAAAAGTGTAAAAGCTACTTTGACACTTCTGGATCCTGCAAACAAAGCAAAAAAGACAGCTTGGCTTGAAGGTGAGAGCCGCAGCAGGAGGTCGAATTACTGTAATAAAGTCTTGACTGTCTACACGGTCCGGCCAGGATAAAAATATCTCCAACGGACATTGTTCCCTTTCTCCATAAAATCTGAAGGTCCTTTAGATGGATGTGTTCGGGCCTGTTTAATAGGCCAGATTCTCCCCCCCTCCCCTCCCTTTTGCTCTCACAGACAAAGGGCAATTGATTCAAATTACAGCGTTCATTTTTCAGGAGCGCCACCCATTATAGCTATTAAAAATGTCCGGGGCAAAACATCCACAAATGAATAGGTATGCAGATCTGAGGAAACGCGATTCATTTATCTCCTGGCAGAGTGTGCCGATACTCTCCGTGTGACAAAGACATAGTGAGAAAACAAATAATGGCCCAATAAATAGCTTACGAAACAATTTCTGTACCTCTAGTTTCCAAATTATGTGTTTTTTTTCCCTTTATCTACAGCTTTGTTCTGCAGAACTCACATGGAGTAGCGGAGCAAACCTATGGCCTACGAGAAACTAATACACTGATGTTTATCTAAAACATTTGCTCAGATAAATCATACCACTGGTGCAGAGTAGTCCAGAAGTCCCTAAAGTACTGCCAGTATGATTGGGAGATGGTTTGAGCTGGTTCGAATCCTGGTCATGTAGCTTGTCATCAGCTTCCAGGAAAACACTTTACAATAAAGGGTACATGGAATGGCATGAGTTCTTGCAGTTTTTTATACATAAGTAATCATTTATTCATGCAAACAATACATCATAATGATGTTTTGATGCAGGTCTTCATGTTAATCATCAGCGTAATTGTGGAAAAACCAAAGGGTCAGCCAACATTCTTCTAGAACAAGAATATTCAGCATTACTTCTACTTCTTCATGAGTTAATGATGTTTGTGGTCCTCAAAAGAAAAAAAAAGTGCACAATATTCATTTTCTAATACTGGTGATGTTAATGATGAAAAGACAAAGGAACCATTGGTTAAGCAAACATTCTTTATTGTTGTGAATCTGATGTACAATGTACAGTACAGGCCAAAAGTTTGGACACACCTCATTCAATGCGTTTTCTTTTTTCATTTTCATTACTGTTTACATTGTAGATCAAAACTATGAATGAACACATGTGGAGTTTTATGTACTTAACAAAAAAAAAAAATGAGCTGTCCTCCACAGTCACCGGACCTGAACCCAATCCAGATGGTTTGGGGCGAGCTGGACCACAGAGTGAAGAAGGCAAAGGAGCCAACAAGTGCTAATAAACACCTCTGGGAACTCCTTCCTTCAAGACTGTTGGAAAACAATTTCAGGTGACCACCTCTACATAGCAAAGCTTAAAAAAACAAATAAGGCAACCCTTTCAATAACAGTCCCCTAGGTTCTAAGTATTAACCAGGTAATTGTGAGGTACAAACTCTGAAGTGCTAAGTAACTACACTGAAATGTCTCACAGGTTCTAGTTATTAAACAGATACTCCAAAGTACTGGGTAATTGTTTTGCTTAACAAGATGGTAAGAATAAGGACAGTTCAATTTAATTACACTGAAATATCTCACATGTTCTAGGTATTAACCAGGTAAGTGTGAGGTACAAACTCCAGTAACATGATGATAAAAAAAATCAAGCTTTACTGATAACTGGCAGTGAGTTTTTCACATCTCTGTGGAGGAATTTCTTCCACTCTTCTTTACAGAATTGTTTTATTTCAGTCATATTGGAGAGTTTTCCAGCATAAACAGCCTGTTTAAGATCATCCTACAGCATCTCAATCAGACTTTAAGTAGGCCACTCCAAAACCTTCATTTTTATTTTTATTTATTAAGCCATTCAGAGGTGGACTTGTTTGTGTGCTTTGGATCATTGTCCTGCTGCAGAATCCAAGTACACCTGAGCTTGAGGTCACGAACAGATGGTCAGATGTTCTACTTCAACATTGTTTGGCAAACAGCAGAATTCCAGGTTCCATCTATTACAGCAGGTTCTTCAGGCCTTGAAACAGCCCCAGACCATCACACTACCACCACTATGTTTTACAATCATTATGATGTTAATTTTCTGATATTATTTGTTAGTTTTACACCAGGTGTAACAGGACACACCTTCCAAAAAGTTCCACTTTTGTCATGTCAGTCTTAAGAATGTTTACCCCAAAATCCTGGAGATGTTTTTTTGCCTTGGAACTCTCCCATGGAGCCCATTTTCACCCAATCTCTTTCTCATTATTGAATCATTAACACTGACCTTAATCTTAACTGAGGGAAGTGAGACCTGCAGTTCTTTAAATGTTGTTCTGGGTTATTTTGTGACCTCTTGGATGAGTTGTCCATGCCCTTTTGGAGTAATTTCGGTCAACCAGTCACTCCTACAAAAGTTCACCAGTGTTCCATGTTTCTTCATTTGTGAATAATACCTCTTACTGTGGTCCACTGTGAGTCCCAAAGCTTTAGAAGTGACTTTGCAACTCTTTTCAGACTGATAGATGATCAATGACTTTGTTTTCTTATCTGTCTTTGAATTTAACACAGGGCTAGATTGGTTTGGATAGTTTTTTTCCCTTATTAAATGAAATAATCATTTAACAAGTGTTTTTTTTTATTTACTTAAATTTAGGTTATATTTGTCTGATACTAAAATTTGTTAATAATCTAAAAAATGTAAGAATGACAGAAATGCAAAAAAAAAAAAAAATCTGTAAGGGGCCAAACACTTTTTCACGCTACTGTAAATCCATCATTGGAATTACACCGTCGTGCCTATCAAAAGCTGATCCAGCTTGCAGCTTCTCACAACAGTAAGATGAATGGAGCAGACTGTCAGGCTCATTCTGCATCACTCAACTTCCTGTTAAAATAATGACCAGTCAGAATAAAACATGGGCTTTTAATTACTTCAATAAAAAATGGTGCTTAGAGCTGAGCTAGAACGCTGCTGGTAGTCCATCATCTCCGTAATGGGAACTTGAGAAGACTTGGTATTTCCATAACATTAACACCAGGGATCAGCCTTCCTTTACTGGTGAAGTAAAAATCACTGATATCTTCCTCTACAGTGGCATCTGTCAAGAAGTGGATAGATGAGGCAGCAATCAAACAGTCAGATCTTGACATTGATGTGTTAAAAGCACGAAAAGAGGGGAAAGCATTAAAATCTAAAGTCTTGCCAAAGTGCGGTCAAATTGTGATTGGCTAGACAACTGGGTTAAAGCATGTCTTGAATGACAGGAGGACTTATGGGAATTTGGTGCTCATCAAATATCAAAAGTGCTCCAAAAAAGGACAAATGATGTGCAAATGACAGAACCTAAAGCAACTTGGGCTTAATCATGTAATCCATGGAGGCAAAGGCGTAGGAGCTGGTTAAAGATTTGACTTGGCAACCAAGTCTCCATCTTTATTAAGTGTTAACTGATTACTCTTAGGACGGTAGCTCTGGTCAGCAATACTGCACACTGATGGTGAGTTAGGAATTGGAAAAAGACACATTATGCAAATAAATGACGGCAGGAGCCAATAGGAAAGGTAACATGCTGGAATGTAGTATAGAGTAAAATACTGTTTAAATAAATCACAGTGAATGCACTGTAAAATAACTACTGTCAGTTTATTACTGTCATTTTGTAGAACATTTTTACACTGACTTTCACAAAATATGGCACTGACATATTCATTCATAGCATTGTCAATGAAGATGCTCTGGATGTCGCTATGAACCGTGCTCTCTAGAGTGATGGAGCTCCAGCCAATACTTCTGAGATAGGTTGGAGTATTGTTTGTGATCCAGAATCTCCATTATCTGTATCTGACCTCCATCATAGAAGGGCAGAGTACAGCAAAGTGCAGCTTATTTTTATCCTGATGTGGGTGGTATGAAACGTCCGAGTTGACGTGAGTGATGTGAGCAAAGTTAACAATTAAATTAATCGCCTGTGCTTCACTGCTTCAACATATGGGAGTGAGGGATTGAAATTTTGCTTGACTGCTGATTGAATTTTACAGTCTGAGATTTTGGGAGAGATGTGAATGGTAATTACCTCAGTGCTGGAGCAAGCTGAGTGTAAAGGAGCAGCTGGAAGGAGAATGAAAATGAATAGCAGGACGTTCCTGGGTTTCTTCACTTCTGTGCTGTCCTGCAGAGCTGTAAGAGGCTGAGAATCTGAGAATAGAGCCATTAAACTGCAGAAATAAAGAGATTCTAAATTATTTATTTAATATTTAATATGCTTGGGTCATCCCACATGCACAGGTTTCTGCAGGGTCTACAGAATTTATTTTGATAATGTGAGGCCTGTATTGATAGCACAACTGTTATCACCACTAGCAGATGTTAGTGATAGGCCACACACTTTAACAATTAAAAAGTTGATACTTTTTAGGATTAGGTCTTATTCCATCATTTTAAAATTCATTTAAAAGGTCTAGTTTTGGTCTCTAGTATAAATTAATGCTATGTGACCTGTTTTTTTGTCAGGTGTTTCTGTTTAGCCCTGCTTTAGATCACTGGATTAGTGGTCTCCGAAAAAAAGATAGGATTTTGGCTCATGTTCATGAATGTTTATACATGCAAATATATCACCTCTGATTGGCTAACAGCACTGCAGCAGAGAAGGCGACCTGTTTTCGCCCACATTCAATTTTACAACTCTAAAACTCAAAGGACAGCATGTTTTCAGAGATACAGCCTTAGTATAAAGATACAGCACTGAGTGCTAGGTAAAGTTAACCCTTAAACTTAACATTAGATTCTCAGCATTGCGAGGCCCCGCAGCATTGATAACGTTTCTTTCAGCTAAACTAGTGCTACTACACTTTTACCCCAGACTTGGTGATTCTTGGGCATGTTTACCACATCGAAGCCCCAGAGTCTGCACTATATCATAAAATCCGATGCGAACGGCGCCCGTTTTGACCGGAGTTCTGTTGAGTTGTGCTGCCTTGTCAAACTGTGTTTCCTTAGTGTTTATTTAAGGTCTCGATAAAATGCCGTTTCAACCGGAGATCCGATTTAAACCTACAGTTACTTACACCAGATAGCTAACGTTAACTAACTGGTGTAAACAGAGCTGCTTATCTGCGTAGCTATAGCTATAATACTGTAGCCTGGCTTTAGTGCTGACTGTGGGCGGTCCGAGCTGAAGTAGGTGAGGCCATGAACTCACAGGTTGACGACATAGTGCTTTTCCTGATCAATTCGTTTTTCTGAGGCTTTTCTTTTACTAGCTACTGCAGACAATGGAGGTTGAAGAACAGTTTCACATGCAGCATGCGCATATATAGAGAGACCTATAGTATCTCACAAAGAACAAGACATTTTCAACTTATGTTTATCTAATGTCTACTGTTTAAATGCATTTACTTAATTTAGTTGAGGTAATCTACCTATTTGTTCCTGGCATCCTGACATATTTGCATAATGGGTCTGGCCCCCTAACCACTAACTCACCCTCAGTATGTAGACCTTTCAACAAGGGCTACATTCTTTTGGGTGCATTGTTAACAAACAAAAATATAAGAATAAGAGAATCCCCAGAATGTTTTTGATGACAGATACTTATTATCTTTACTTAAGTAAAATGAATGCAAACTTCATACAAAAACAAACATTTCATAAAATTTAACTGACCCTAAATTTACCCAAGAGAAGGTATCACTGGAGGGAAAGACTGCACACTGATGGTGGCTTAGTGGTGGGGGCCACATCCATTATGCAAATAAGTGATTCCAGGAAACAGTAGGAAGATGCATGAGTTAATATGGTACAATCTACTAAGATACAGCAACTAAAATATACAGTACTTCATTGAGTTCAGTGTAGTTTACTCAAGCGTATTTAGAAATTAGAACTATTATGAAATAAGTAAAGTGATCACTATCACTAATGTTATTTAAGAATGTAGTGATGATACTCTTACAATGCATCAGAGACAATGATGAGACCAGGGGGGTTAAACATGAGCCCCATCTGGGTTGTACCTGGAACCCACCTAACCCACGTTCCACACATGTGAGCCCCACATGAGCCTCTTGGCTGGAAAATTGTGAGATTCATTCCAAGAGCTTCAGTTTGCCAGGGTGGACCATGCAGCTCAGTTGAGAACCTCTGCCTGTCATCTGTAATTGGTGGATTGATGCATCCGTCTATGTTTCGTGGGAATCTGGCCAATCAGTCTACAGAATAGAAGATGATCATTAGAAACCACCAGAAACCATTATAACCCACAGGCGACTGTTAAAACACACCAGCGACTGTTAGAACTTCCACAGTTGAAACCCACAGGCGAACGTTTGAATCCTCCGGTGACTGTTAGAAACCACTGGTTACTGTTAGAACTTACCGGCAACCGTTAAAACCCACAGGCAACCGTTAAAACCAACGGGACATCGCTAGAACCCACCAGCGACTTTTAGAAACCTCCGATGACCATTACAACCCACCGGCGACTGTTAGAACACACCGGCGACTGTTGAACCCATAGGTGACCATTAAAAAACCCATGGGTGATTGTTAGAATCCTCCAGCAGCTGTTATAAAACACCGTTAACTGTTATAACCCACGGGCAATCGTTAGAACACACTGGCAACTGTTTAAATCATAAATCATCCGGTGACTGTTAGAAACCATTGGCTACTGTTAAAACTTACCGGCTACTTTTAGAACTTACTGGTAACCATTAGAACCCATGGGCGATCGTTAAAACCCATTGGAGAGCATTACAACCCACCGGTGACCGTCAGAATCCTCAGGTGACCATTAGAAACCACCAGCAACCGTTAGAACTCACAGGCGACCGATAGAACCCACCGGTGAACATTAAGATTTACAGGCGACTGTAATTCTATGTGTTTTGTACAGCTGACTTAACAATCACAAATAAAAAGAGCTATTTAAACTTTAGTCTTTTAACAGTGAAGTTGAAAGAATAATAATAAAGTATGCAGAGAGGCAGATTCATTACTACAGTCTGTAATTATAGAACTATAAAGTGCTCTTATATCTGCTCAGTCGAGCTGATAAAAAAAAAAAGATAATAAGTGGACAATGATGCTGCCTGGCTTTATATCAATTTACGTTTCCAGGTGATTTACATTTCTTATAAAGAAAACAATGAATAATACAGAGTTTTAAAGCCTTTCTACGTCTAAGGCATTAATTCACCTCCCCTGCTGCATGAGAATAAGCAGCCCATATAGAAAGAAACCAAAGCGATGTTGACATCTCAACCGCAAAAGCACTATTAGCAAAGCTTCACTGCGTCTTTATCACGACTTCAATCTGAAACAAATTAGCATGCAGACGCGGCGCTGCCACCAGTGATGTGAGGCACTTAACAGTGGGAGCAATTAATGAGAGTTTATCACAAATGAGTTACAGTGCGCCGGAGATATCAGACTTAAATATGATAGATGGTCCACACTGATACCAAACGAAACGTTCCACATCAGGACCTGTGAGTGACAAGCTTGCTAATTGCTAAATTCCTCCAAACAGCTTGTGTTGAAGATTGCTGGACAGGAGATGGGGTGCATCAGTTTAAGTGAATGTGCTGTAATTCAGCTCTGAATGAAGATCTTCCATTGCAGCAAACAGCATAAACAGCCTGCGAAATGTGGAAAATGTGGAAAATATGGGCGATGTCTTGTGGAGAGGGAGAATGTAGAGAATGAGAATGTGGAGAGTGGAGAGACGGAGTGAATAAGAGCCAGAGCGAGCGAGCGAGGAGAAGAGAGAGAGAGATTCATCTCATCTTCTTATCTCTTTGAGGAATTTTGCCAAGCTCCCTGCCGGGACTCAACAAATTCAAATAATTTCCCAATTAGCTGAATGGAAGCAGATAGCAGCCCAAGCTCTCACACAGCCATGCGATTTCAAACCACACACACATCATGTTCCTCAGAAGTGGAAATTTGGACTTGAGTCAGCTTTAAATCTCAATTTGTATGAATTTGGACGTGATTAAAAAATATCAGACTTCTCCAGTAACAACTCTACACTTCAAAACAGTCACTAAAGGTTGCATAGAGTTGGCTGCGTCCAAATACATGGTGGAACTGTTGTCCACTAGTATATTCTTATACTAGTATATATTTTTTTAATCTGGAAAAGGTAATCCGCATCTCCATAAAAGCTGTCAGCAAAGGGAAGCATGAAGTGCTGTAAAATGTGATGGAGAAATAAGAAGTCAAAACTGATTGGCTAGTTAAGTTTCTTGTTTATGCCTAAGCAAAAAAAAAGTCATATTTCAAGTTTAAACATTGGTTAAGATGTAACATTTATTTAGTAGTTCTGGTCTTGTCTTGCTCTTGGTGTGAGGTGGAGGTGGACATTGTTGAAGAGACAAGCCGAGTCTAATGCTTTTATCTGAGGTAACATTAATTAAACTGTATTAACTGTATTGGTTTCTGAATATTATTTAAAGTTCTGTTTTAGACAAGATATACCAAATTATATTCATCCATAGAAATCAAGTACAAACAATTTTATTTCTGTTTATGCTAAAAAAGAATCTTAGTTTGGGGTGGGTTTCCCAAAAGGTTCTTAGCTCAGACTTTGCTACAACACTACTATTTAGACTGCAGTAGTTTAACCACGCCCATTCACACTGATGTTATAATGAGTGTTACACTTTGGACTGGACCAATAGAAATGCTCCAAAATGTTTTTTCTCCTGTAAAACTACTATTTTGAGGATGTGAGGTGTTTGAATAGTAATGACAATACACATAAATATATTATATAACGTATAATATATTAAAATAGTAAAAATAATATAGGAAATGTGGATAAGAAATATAAAAATGGATGAGGTTGCATACCTGTCAAGTCGCTACATTTTGACTGGGAAATTATGGTATTTTACCCCTCTTTTCTGCTGCCCTGCTGTATTAGTATTTTCCCGCAAATTTCCTGTATTATATAATAATAATAATAATAATAATAATAATAATAATAATTATTATTATTATTATTATTATAACAATAAAAATAAAACATTCCTGTGCCTGTACAAACTGAAATGTCACTTACCTCGCGTGTTTAGTGCCGATAGCAGCAACAACCCTGGAACAACAAATCAGAGAGATGGATAGATGGATGGATGGATGCAAGGAGAGAGGTCCTTATTCCCTAAAAGTTAAGTTTTCATGTAAATATCTAGAAAAGTGTTCTTATTTAGGTTGTATTATAAGAATTACATATATAGGAATGTCCACAGCATTCATCAGATTCTGATCATCTAATTGTAGTTTTTAAGTATAGTTTTCACAGGTGGTTATTTTAGATTTTTTGTAAATTTGTCTTAAATTGTAAGAGATACTAAACCTGGTAGAGAAAAAAAAACATATTATATATTTTTTCTAATTATTAGTTTACTTACCCCATTGATTGTTTTATTAATTGATTTATTGATTAAATTAATATATATGAATGAATAAATTAATTTTATTGCAACTCCCACAAACATCCTTTAAGGTTTTAATAAAAAAATAGAAGAGATAATGTTAATTACTGAGCTACTGTCTTTAATTCTCTGTGAAGTAAAGTATGTAAACATGATACTTCAATATTAGCATGTAGCTAAACTGTGCAGACATGTTGTATAATTGCTTTACTGATTTAATCCATGAACACAGACTAAGGTAATGGAATATAATGTGTTGTGATGTGTTGGATGGGCATTTTTTAATGAAGAAAGGATGTGCTGCTGTTTGCTCATTCTAGCTTTTGCTCATTATCTTCTGCATCTGGAGACTAGCGGCAGTGGCACAGTGCCCATGCACACACACACACACACACACATACACACACACACACACACTTGTACACACACACACATTTGCGCACACACAGTCACACATTCTGCAGGTGTTGGGGGCATTAGCCGGGCAGGTGCATGTTGAGTGTGGAGTGGCCGTGCCAGTGAAGTGATTCCAGAGTTATTAGCGACTCTTATTACAAACCTGCTGCCCACTCCTTCCAATTTACAACCTTGTTAGCTGTTTTTTTTTCAGCCCCTCTGTTTTTCTGTGGAGTTCTGTACAGGAGTAAACACTGGTGTACAGTGCGGCACCAGAAGAAAAAAAAGAGATTTCCTGAAATTACATGTCCAACATCCATAATTTGTTTAAACCATCTTTTTTTTTTTTTCCCGCAAAAAAACAGGTCGAATGCAATATCGCATGACCAATCCCCTGCAACGCTCCACAATCAGCCACATATTAAGTCATCTGCGCTTCACTGTTTTCCTTTCATTACCGGCTGAAGGTCCCTCGCTCGCGCTGGCGTTAGACTGGGGTCCGCGTCCCCCCGGTAGATTCAGTTAAGGGCTGACAAATTGACTGGAGTCTCTTGCGCGCTCTCTAAATATCCGACATGATGAATTGCATCATTCCCACCGCACCGGGCTAAATGAAAAGAAGCTTTAATTCTGTTGAAGCTCGGAGAAAGCGCCTCTTAAAGGGGCTTCGGCAGATAAGTGGCGGCCGATACGCAATGTTTGGACGTTTTAGGCAGATATTTTAATGCCAAGGGCAATTGCTTTTATATTAATGTAAAACTCAGTGTTCTGTCCAGTGCAGTATTCATCTACTCATCTCATCTACTGTTTACCTAAAAGCCCTGCACTGCACACACTTCATATTCAAGGGGTTCTTAACAGGTTCCTGGCTCCTGGCCTGGATGTATGGTTCCAGGAAAAAATACATTTACCATTTTAAACCTAATAAAGGGAAGCGCTATTCCTAATGTTCCATGTAATAGGACTTTAATAAGACTGCTTCTATGTTTTTAATAGACTTATTTAATTTAACAGGAAAACATTTAAGGATAGAAATATGTCAAATATTAGTCACTTTTTATTGTTAATTGCTAATTGCTAAAAAACAACACACACATATATATATATATATATATATATATATATATATATATATATATATATATATAGTTATTAAGTACACCTGTCCAACTGCTTATTAATGCAAATGTCAAATCAGCTAATCACATGCTCTAAAAAAAGAGCACTTTAAAATGATCAGTTTACTATTTATAGGTATATATTTGAGTAGAATTAACATTGTGATGTTATTATTCTCTAAACTACAGACAACATTTACAGATAAAAATATCATCATTTAGAGCATGTATTTGCAGAAAATAAGAAACGGTCAAAATAATGAAAAAGGTAAAATGCTTTCAAACTTTTAATAATGCAAATAAACCAAGTTCATATTCATTTAGAAACAACGACGCAAATGTTTTAAGATTTCAAAAATCAATATTTGGTGGAATTACTTTGATCTTTAACCACAGCTTTTATGCATCTTGGCATGTTCTCCACCAGTCTTTCACGCTGCTTTTGGGTGACTAGAGGATTCCACTCCTGGCACAAACATTCAATCAGTTCAGCTTTGTTGGATGACTTGTGACGAATTTACATTTTACATGATTTTCAATGGGGTTCCGGTCTGGAAATTGACCATCAACTTATTTGAATGTCAGTCAGCAACTGCAGGATGACCTCAAGAGACCTATAAAAAGAATGGCAAATGGCAGCTGGGGTTAAGCGCATGGAAAGAACAGTTCAAAAAGAATTTCTCAGAAGCTGGACTCAAGCTGGAAAAAGGACCTTTTTCAGTGAGAAGCAAAGAAGAGCCAGGCTAAAGTTTGAAAAAGATCATAAGAATTGGACTATAGAGGACTGGAGTAAGATTATCTTCAATTATAAGTCCAATTTTCAGCTATGCTCAACCCCTGGCCATCAAATGTTTAGATGGAGACCTTAAAAGGTGTACAAGCCTAAGTGTCTTGTACCCATTTGAGCAAGGCTCGAATTGGGCAGTTTGGTCTTTGCGAATGATGCATGAATCAAACCGCATACAAGGTTAACCTGGCAATGTTTTCCAATTCTGAGGACAGTTGTTTTCCAGCAGGACAATGCTTAATTCCACACAACTAAATGAATTAGGGTAAGGATAAAGGACCAACAGATCAAAACAGTGTCATGGCCAGCACAATCTCCAGCCCTGAACCCCATTAAAACCTATTAATTATTGCACCAGGAGTGGTATAAATTATCCAAAAGCAGTGTGTAAGACTGGTGGAGGAGAACATGCCAAGATGCATGAAAACTGTGATTAAAAACCAGGGTTATTCCACCAAATATTGATTTCTGAACTCTTAAAACTTTATAAATATGAACTTGTTTTCTTTGTATTATTTAAGGTCTGAAAGCTCTGAGTCTTTCTTGTTATTTCAGCCATTTCTCATTTTCTGCAAATAAATGCTCTAAATGACAATATTTCTATTTGGATTTTTGGAGAAATTGTTGTCTGTAGTTTATAGAATAAAACAAAAATGTTAATTTTACTTAAACATAATATCTATAAATAGCAGAATTCAGAAACTGAAGTGGTCTCTTAATTTTTTTCCAGAGCTGTATATATTAATAAAAAGTGATATATTCTGTCATATTCAGCCAACTTTGAAATGGATGAAGTTTATGTATGCTCCGAGCTAAAATCTGACTGTGACACTTCACACCCATCAGAGGTAGTTTTGCCTGCAAGCAGCCATCAGCACTCACCCCGCCATTCCTCACAGTAAATCCCCTCTTATCCATTCAATCACCTGCAGCACTGCTGTCACTTTCCTCCAGAGATATGGCTGAACGCTGCTCTGATGTCAGCTGGTTATCTTTATGGGGTGTGGATGGCTGGTGGGTGAGTGGATGGTGCTGAATGAGTGTACAGTTGTGTCAGCTGTTCCGTAGAGCTGCTACTGTAGCTACTGGTCCTGAAGTTCCTCCACTTGAACACACAGAGTCTTATTAGCATGATGTGACATGGATCAGGGCCGCTGAGGTAGCTCTTGGTTAAACCAACAGAAAACCACACAGCATATTCATACTAAAAATGATTGCTTACATACTGTATAAAAATCTACTTCGTGTAGATTGATACTGGATTAAAATCACTTCATAAATAATACTGTTAAATCACTAAAGATTCATACTGGATCAAAATTACATTTTGCACTCTATTATATACACTCACTGCAGATTCATACAGATTCAATATAAATAACCCCACAGTTATTACTGTCACACTATGCATTTATACTTACTGCTAATTCATACTGGACATTAATAATGCTCACCGCAGATTCATACTGGAAGGAAATCACTGCATAATTTTTATTGGCACACTATTAAAAAAATATATCTCTTAAGATCAAGATATCTACAGTTATTCTTATTAAACTTTAAAACTAAACAGTGCAAATTCATACTGGACTGAAATTAGATCTTACTTATTATTCACACACTATAACAGTTTTTACTATAGACTGTTACTGTATATAAATCATGCATAAATTCTTACTATCAAATAATTGATTGAAATCACTCCACAGATTCACTGCAGATTCATACTAGACTGTAATCATTTATTAAATGATATTATAAAAATTTAAATTGTTGAGAAAACTGATTTAGATTTTTAGTTATCTCAACAATTGAGATGGTTTGTCATTTTTACAGATTAAGAAGCTATTAAGAAGTTCATGTTAGGATAACTTGTGTTTGTTAAAACAATAAATGTTTGATTAGCAGACCATTAAATTAATGAGAAAACACACTTATTGAATAAACAAACAAAAAAAATATGCAACAAAATTGGATTTTTGCAATTGCAACATTAGGATTTTTTCATTGCCCTTAATAAACATGGTTGGTTTAGCTAACTCAAATGATTTACTCAACCAGTATATCTTTGCCTTATGATCAGACATATTTTTGCAATATAGCAAACACTACCAACTACTCCCAGCTTATATGTAGCAACTTGCTCGTTTAGCCTTTAACACTACAGAACAACACGTGAACTACTATACCACACATACAAAAGACCCAAGAGCAGGCAGCAGCCTGTAGAGAATGATTACACACTGATGATGAGTGAAAGGTGGGGTGACACACCAAATATGCAAATAGATGTTGCCAAGAGCCAATGGGAAAGGTGTAAGCTTTCCTCAACAAGGCTGTATTACCTGAAACACCAACACCAGGTGAAAACCCCTGCAGAAGTGCTCAGTCGACCCTGTTTGAATAAAGAGTAAAACTGAGCATGTGCAGTAGTGCAGAGCAGTTGGCTTGGCCTCAACTAGAGTTCATTTACAATTTGTACATTTCTGCCAACACAGATTATATTCAGTTTAGACCAACTTTCAACAAGACACTTAATAATGTTAGTTTAGGTAATTAGTTTACCATAGTTTATGGTGCAATTCAATATTTTTTTGTTCAGCTGAATTAAAAAAAAAAAAAAAAAATCACATTAAGGAGAGTTTTACAGTGTTCTCAATTTATTACTGTCAAACTACAGAAACTACATTTACTGGAGATTCAAACTAGATTCAAATAACACAACAGTTCATTTTATCAGAGTGTAAAAAACTCTCTAAATTTACTGAAGATTCATACTGGATTTAAAACATTGTACAGTTATAACTGTCAGACTGTCAAGTTAGCAGAATGCGAAATCTTATCTTTAATAAGATATTAAAATTGTTGAGTGAACTAAAAAAAATAATGCAATTATACGTATTAGGATTTTTCTTTGCATTTTTCAGGATTTTTGTCTTTGTCCTTTGTTTTGCGAATTTCAAACTGTCCAATACTCTACTCTCTACATTTTCTGCAGACTGGATTGAAATAATTGTACAGTTAGTCAGATTTTTTAAAAAATTGCAAATTTGCAAAATTTCTTGTAGATCCACACTGGATTCAATTGATGACAGTATCACTATTATTAATATGATTCTGGATTCTAATATAGCTCTGTTTAAAAGGACTGGTCAGCTTCTAGATCTCCTGCTCTATGGCACCTTCTGCAGTAACTGGAGACCGGCTGATCCTGAGATAGCTTTGGTTTTCCTAACCACAGCTTATCGATAACACTGGAGCACAAGCAGCGGGAGAGGCCATCTGATAAATGGAGGCTTATATAAATAACCTTGGACCCCCAGTAACCTGATACTAACAGCATTTTACAAACAGCAAACATTGAATTTTTAATGCCTGCTCTCCTTTTGTATTACAGAGCACTATTGCTACAAATAACCTTTAACTGGGGCTGCACACACACACACATACACACACAAACACACACACATACACACACACACACACACACACACACACATACACACACACAAGCAGCTGTGGTGTGCCACCGATCCAGACTGTGTGAGTGAGCATTTTTTCCCCATGGTCTAGCATTTTCTTTCAGTGATTAATCACTCTAGACTCCTCCTGGACATCATGATGCAGCAAATTACAACAAGCCTGCAATACATAAGCCTAATTCCTGTACCAGGATGCTGGCGTTATCACTTGCTATCTCAAATACTGTACATACAAAACTTTAACCACTCACTGGCCACTTTACTAGAAACACCTGCCTGCCCTAGAAATGATAGATCATCTGTTGATGCACAGTTTGATTGAAGATGTCAAATATTTGATGCTCTTGGTTTGATATTGTAAAGCAGTTGACCACTCTCAAACTAACAGTTGCTAAACTAGAGCTGTTTTTCATTTGGAGACAAAATAACCAACATGAACTGCTAAAATTCACTCATATATAACTAAAGCTGTACCCACAGGAAAGTCCGGCACCATTTGCACCAGTAATTTCTACACTTGCAAATGAACTGTTGTCAATAATAAGCTTTAAAAAGAACAAGCTTGAGTCAATTATCTGTGGTAAAGCAGCTGTGAACCTGAACTTCATGTCTCAAGAGAATCTGGAAAATAGTTTGTCCCAACAGAAAAAACTCAGCTATTATAAGTTGGTTCAAATCAAAGGTCCCTGTTTGAATGTATACACGCCCACAAATGCTCAGCTAATTTATAATAGTTGAGTGATGTTCGGAAATATCCAATTTTACATATAACAGACCTAATTTGTTTGAGTTTAAACTGATTGTGGGTTTACACTGCATAATACTTAAATAGATCAAACTGTAGGAACTTTTCTGTGTGTGTACATGCACAGGAATATCTTTTATTCATTTGATTTATTTAACCTTTATTTTATCAGGCAAATCAGGCAGAAAATGTGTTCTGAGTGTTGGAGACTTGAGAAGAGGTTATACCCTCTTTGTGTCAATTTATATAACTGTAAAATTGTGAGAACAGTCTACATTTCTTTTCTTTTTTCTCCGCAATTTAGCTAGGCCAATAGGCCATCGCATTCAGCTGCTAGTCAGCTATATTTCCCACATCACTAGTAATGCCACAACGCAAGGAGGGTGAAGACTAGCACATGCCTCTTTTCAAACTGCTTCTGCTGATGCAGCTTTGCCGAGTATCATCACAGCGCACTCGGAGGAAAGTGCAGCGACTTGGTTCTGATACATTAGCTCACAGATGCCTTGTGCTGAGCGACATCACCCTTTGAAGTGATGTGGGGAGAGAACGTCATCTACCCACCCAGAGAGAGCAAGACCAATTGTGCTCTCTCAAGGCTCTGGCAGCTGATGGCAAGCTGCATGACAGGGATTCAAACCATTGTTCTCCGAGTCATAGTCTGCTAGACCACTCAGAGCCCTAGAACATTTAACATTGAATCTTTTCTTTCTTTTATTACGAACTGGCTGAAACAACAGGGTTGTAAATAGGTTGTAAAACAGCATTTGGACATTTGTTACCACATTCATAGACATTAAAATATTTAAAATACATGCATTCTAGGCCAAATTCTGGACAGAATTATCTCTGTCTTATTTTTCCTGAAGTCTTCCATTTTCATTTCTCTCAGTAAACCGACATTTCCATATGCATTTGTTTTGTCGTTCTGTACCCGCCTGTCACATGTGCCTCTCCTGAAGGGTACTCGAGCACCAGCGCTGCTGCACCGTGTGAAGTGGTCCTCCATCAGGCAGCAATCTGGGAGAAGATAAGGGTGAAGATCCACCTTTAACAAGGAAGAGCAGGGGAACTGGCAACATCGCAAATCAGAACACACAAGAATAACACGCTCTTATGAAAATTTCCTGCAAGAGTCTCGCGTGTTCCTCAGTCAGGAGTGACGCTCGGCAGGCGGCTTCTCGGCCGAGGAAGCGGTGCAGTAATAAACTCGGGGAGTTTAGGAACGCAATTGTGATGCAGATTTTATGTTTATGTGATGGAAATGGGAGCAGGCATATAAATACAAAAAAAATCCTGCATGTATTACTTTTTTTTCCCCAATGCAATTTTAGAGATGCTGCAATCAGAGAGGCTGACGGCTCCCCGGGGAACTGGATAGAACTGGTCTGTGTTTTCTCCGTGAAGATAAAGAAGATAACAGATAGAGGTTATCACCTATGGCCTGTTTGCTGGGTTGTTTCGTGGCTTGGATGTTCATTCCTTATGGTCAAAAGAATCTTCCAAGGATACTTCACTCTTAACAATAAAAGTGCTGGAAATGGTTCTTTCATACACATGATAGAAGATCCACTTTAGTTGCATAAGTTGTGTTGTTTTGCACTGTAAAAAACTATTCATGGGTTTAGTATAATTTACTGCGTATGTACAATTATAATTGTCTTATACAAAGTAATATAATGCAAGTAAATAGTGTTATATTTACACCATTTTTTGAGTAAGCAACTGAAAAGGGTGACTTTATGTAAAATCTATGTGTTTGCTCATTTTCAGCCAGACACATGACAGACACTCGCAGATAGCAATCACACAGTTTTTTTAACAAAGAGACCAGGCTTGCAGGAGTAGTAAGGGACAGGCAGGGTCAGTAGCAATAAGGCAGCAAAAATAAACAACATGCCAGAGTGTAGTCAGGCAAAAACAGGGTCATATACAATAAATCCAGCACAGTCGGGAACAAAAATATGTTGGTAACAAAGGCAACAAACAAAAGAAACACTTTGTAGAAGAGCTAGAAAACTGAGGGTATTTATACAAGACAGACCAGGTGAAAGCAATTAGTAACTGGGTGAGCAGTTGCGTCCCGTGATCAGCAGAGTCAGGGAAGTCCGGTGTGGGTGCATGCTGGGAATTGGAGTCTTTGAGTAGTTCAGAGTCCAGAGCAGGCAGACTGACAGCATCAGGACTGACATAATCATTGTGCACATTGTGTGGTTTTAAAATAAATAAGTAAAATGTACTCCCTTGTACAGTTTATCGCATATATTTGACTAAATAAATCCTGGACTAAACAGCTGATTTCTGACATAATTTACGGAGACGGAGAGTCTCAATTTATTAAATGAGAGGTCAGGCTTAGAAGAATAGTCAAGGACAGGCAGGGTCAATAAACAAATGGCAGCATAAACACACAACATATCAGGGTGAGCAGGCAATAACATAAAATCCACAACAGTGCAAAAAGGCAAGATAATGGTCAAAAATGCAAAAATAGGTCTGCAATCAGAAAAGAAACAAACAATAAAAGGCTAGGCAAAAAGGATAAATGGATCAAAAAGGGTCAGTAACAACAGGTCAAAAACAACAAAAGAAACATGAGGAAGAAGAGTGAATAGATTCAATACCGGGTGAGAATTGAGTGAAAAACAGGCGCTATTTATACAATAGTTATATCAATAGTTCCAGGTGTGAGTAATCTCAGTAGCAGGGCGAGCTGGAACACCAATGCGTCACGTGATCCGGCATGTTCTGAGGGGTTGATTGAAGGTGCAGGTCCTGTGTAATGGGAAAATCTGCTTGCACAAGTGAGGTATTCTTTACATATCCAAAGAGAAGGTAGCTCTGGTTGAACAGAGTTGAACCTGAGAGGGCACTGCAGAGGCAGAAATTACAACAAAAAAATAATTTTACAGGTTAGAAAATGTTTATAAAAATTGAAAAAATATTGTTTAGTGCTTAGTGGCTCTTTAAAAAAAATGAAAATTGTTAAAGTGCAATGCAAAAATATTAAAGCTGAAACTCTTGAGTCTCTTTAGCCAAGGATCATCTTCATACTAGGCTACATACGTCTGCTCTGTTCTTGGTGGAGTATGATGTGACGTGTGCAGGTGAGATGGATCGTATATAAATCAACACTTCTCATCCAACCACAATTAAATTCACTCTATCCTGAATGACAGATTTATCTCGATATGGTTTTTTTAAGTGATTGAAAACAAGCTAAAATGAAATAGAAGTAAAATATGGCTATTTTTAAAATGCAAGGAGTATAAAGTTCAGATAATTGGGTGAAAATGTAAGTCTGAAAAATAATTTCTCCAGTAAAGTAAAGATAACCAAAAAAATATACTTATTTAACATAAAATATTTACAATTTATTAATTCACACCTCTAAACATGTCTAAAAAAGATGTCCTCAAACTTGTGGCGTGTAGTTTAGGGGTGCAGGGATGAGCTTGGGGCTCCAGCAGCATATTGAGCCCCATGTTGAGTAATGGTGTGTGTTTACAGAGCGAGGCCACTCTCCTGCGGACGTTAATGAGAAAGTGTGCTCCTAAATTAGGCCAGTGTTTTAGTCATTAGCATGTGTTTGTTATTTGTTAGGATGGGGGGTGGGGACGTGTCATGGTGTCACCTCTGCTCTGTGCTGGGAGACAGGTGGCAGCAGCTGGCCCGTGACTGCACACACATACACACACACACACACACAATCACACACACTTCGACCCTACCTGTCAGGCCCAGCTGTCCTCTGGCCAGTCAGCAGCTCTGCAGTGCTGTGGTCGTCTGACTGCATCCTCTCGCTGCGCCTGAGTTAAAATCAATGGCTAATTGATTGCACGTCAACCGCGGTTTGTTTTTGACTGCTCATATTATTAGCGTTAAATCACGCGTGGGTGCATGCATATAAATGAGCTGCGAGTGTGAGTGCGCATGGAGTCTGATCTGAATCGCTGATTGTTTGTCAGCTTTAGCTCTTTTCTCATATTCACATGACTCCAACAGTTTCAAGGTCGATTACAACACAGCTCAAATTTCTAAAAGGCTAAAAAAGGGGAGGGGTAGTTTCGGAGGGGCACTGGGTGATGTATGGGTTTAGAGGCATGGCAGGAGAGAGAGCTGATTGGCTGAGCTGCAGCAACAGCAGCAGTGTGCCTCTGATAGTGGTAAGACCCAGATGCTTTAGTGGTCGGTTAGGTCACATGTGCAGAAGGACTGGTGTCGTGTGGTATGCCCAAAGTTATGTTAATGAGCAATACTTTTTCTGAGCAAAATTCCAACTGGACAATTCTCATCCACATACTGCTGCCATCTCAAGACCCTTATTTCAGTAATTCAGTTCAAAATGTGAAACTCATATATTATATAGATGTATTAAACACAGAGTGATCTATTTGAAATGTTTATTTATTTTATTGTTGATGATTATGGCTACCAGACTAGTAAAACCCAAAAATCAGTGTCTCAGAAAATTAGAATGTTATATAAGACCAATTGGTACTTTTAGCAGTGTGGGCAGTGTGCTAAGTCCTGCTGGAAAATGAAATCCGCATCTCCATAAGAGGTGTTAGCAGAGAGAAGCAGGAAGTGCTGTAAGATTTTGTGGGAAAACAACACTGCACTTACTTTACACAGTGGATCAACACCAGCAGATGACATGTCTCTCCAAACCGTCACTGATCATCAGTAAATTTCACATTTCATTTGTAAATCAAGGGAGCAGAGTCTGGAGGAAGAGTGGAGAGACACACAGTTCAAGCTGCTTGAGGTTTAGTGTGAAGTTTCTACTATCAGTGATGGTTTGGAGAGACATGTCATCTGCTGGTGTTGATCCACTGTGTTTTATTATCAAGTCTAAAGTCAGTGCAGTTTTGTTTTCCCACAAAATCTTACAGCACTTCATGCTTCCCTCTGCTGACAACTTTTATGGAGATGCAGATTTCATTTTCCAGCAGGACTTGGCACATTGCCCGCACAGCTAAAAGTACCAGTTGGTCTTATATAATATTTTAATCTTCTGAGACACTGATTTTTGAGTTTTGATTGGCTGTAAGCCGTAATCATCAACAATAAAAAAAAGAAATAAAGGCTTAAAATAGATCACTCTGTGTGTAAAACATCTATATAATATATGAGTTTTACATATTGAACTGAATTACTGAAATTAAGTAACTTTTCAATGACATTCTATTTTTTTTAAATGCAAAATTTCAAAAAGACAATACTCGTCCACATACTACTGCCATCTGAAGAGCTGGACATAAAGACACAGTTACTATGCTATGGCCAGTCGCTGTTTTTGAGCGCTCAAATTATTAGCGTGTTACATCGTGCGTGGATGCATGCATATAAACGAGCTGCATGCGTGTGTGTGTGTTTGGGTGTGTGTTTGTGTGAAGGTGCTTGTTATGGTGGGGTTGTGGGGGTTTCTTTTATTCAGGTGACTCTGTTTCAAGGTCGATTAGATTTCGACATCTGCTCTTTGTTTCGCTTCCTCACTTTCCCCCCCCTCTCTCTCTCTGAATCTCTCTCTCTATCTCTTTCTCTCTCTCTCTCTCTCTCTCTCTCTCTCTCTCACACACACACAGCCTTCGTTAACTAAAGGGCACTTTCTGCTGTTAATGTGACAGTGCCGCATGCTGTTGCACCGCTTCCAGGTGGATTTCTACCTGCAGTTTTTTTTGTTGTCAGTTTATCACCATACATAAACGTAAATTTCTCCAGCTTGCAGGGTGACAACAAGCAAGCTATTGGTACATGATTTTACGTATATACACAAAATAATCTCAGTACCCTTACAATAGTGTATAGTATTAAATCTATCTTAAAATATTCAAACGTGTAATATATTATTCTACACTCATCACCCAGAAAAAATAGTTAGTTACACCCAGAAGGAATCAATATTCATGTATTATTTTACCAGTCACACCATGTTTAAACACTTCAATACAATTTACCCGCTTACACTGTAAAATCTATGGAGTTAAGTTTGTACCAAAAGTTTCACAAAAAAAGAAAAAAAAAAAAAAATATATATATATATATATATATATATATAATCAAAATGACCAGAATCAAAAAGGAAAAGTATATGCTACAAAGTAAAAACATGAAAAGAAATTATAAATATATTTTAATATTTTAAATGTACTTGGTTACTATTATTCTTTGCAGTTATTTAAAAATTGGAAACCTGAAATTTGCCAATCTTTGCGTTTTAATGTTTAGTGTTTTTGTGGATTTTCAGGGGGCCAATCAGATTTCAGCTGAAGAACTAATAGTGCATGGAGTGTCTCAGAATGGCAGCGAGTTAACTTTAGTCCCTCTTTTGTGTGGTGTGCAGTATTGTACAATGTTAGATCACCTTTGGTCTTCATTACAGGAGCTTTAACAGCCCAATTTTACGTTAATCAGGTCCTGCAAACAGTTTCCATTTCTGTTTTGGATGCACACTCTGGTGCACTCTTCCAACAGGACAATGCTCATCCACATACTGCTTCCGTATAAAGCCTTTCCTTTCTGTCCCTGATTGAAAATGTGTGGGATGCTGTTGGACCTGCTACTGCACAATCTGCAGGAACTATGTGAGAATAGTGGAGCAGCATGAGATGGATTATTACAGAACACCTTTAGGAACCTCTACAACTCTGTCATGCTGGCACATCTGGTATGTTGCATTAGACATGTGTTACACATGTGATACATATGCACTACTGCACACTCCCACAGCAGGGAGCGCCAGAAAATGTCTGTAAAAAAAAAAGAAAAATACTGTCACATTTAAAAAATTTTACTATGATTAACAACTATTACTGTCATTTTACAAGAAACTGTCCTATAATTACATGAAATCTTTCCCTTTCAACAGATTTTAATTCTTAAAAAAGTTCCTACACTTGTTATAAAACAGAATAATTATTCATTTTACAAGAAACTGTCCTATAATTACATGAAATCTTTCCCTTTCAACAGATTTTAATTCTTAAAAAAGTTCCTACACTTGTTATAAAACAGAATAATTATTCATTTTACAAGAACTTGTCCTTTAATTACATGAATGTTTTCCCTTTTAACAGATTTTAATTATTAAAAAAACATCATACACTCCTTATAAAACAGAATAATTATTAATTTTATAAAAACTTGTCCTATAATTACGTGAAATCTTTTCCTTTCAACAGATTTTAATTCTTAAAAAAGTGTCATACACTTCTAATAAAATGGAGTAATAAGTCATTTTACAAGAACTTGCCCTATAATTACATGAAATCTTTCACTTTACTTATGTATGTGCTACAAATATTACCAATATCAGTGAAAATGCTGAATCATTTATTGTTTCTGGTAACTTTTAGCTTCCTTCTGAATATCATTGCTGCCCGACACTTCTTTCTGGTTGCAACTGTTTTTGCAACAATGTTATTGACGACAAGATATTGTGTACAATTCATGGTCGTATATATCACAAACATTTGTGGGGCCCTGTTCTAATGAATGCGTTCAGCTTTAGTCCTGCACTGGGTCGGGTACCCGCGGACACGGGCAAATAGATGCTGAAATGGGTGGGTTTTACAAATACAGAAAATTAATGGGCGGGTATGCGGGCGGGTAAGTTAAATACGGGTGGGTAGCATGTGAATAAAAGTATAAATAATAATAAAATTATAAATAATAATAAAATTGTGCGAAGTGTCCTCTCAATCCTCGCATCCAGTGCTGCGAGTGAGAGAGATTTTTCCTCCGCTGGATTTGTGATCCAGGAACGCAGAACGCAGCTCAAACCTGGGACTGTGGACGATATACTGTTCCTGCACAGTAACCTAGGATAGATTGCCTAGATAATAAGACACCCCATATGTGAATTTATTTAGTTGTTATACTGGCATTTGTTCAATGCTCTGGCTTTTTTATAGCCTATTGCTACTTTTAGACATAGGCATTGGCTACTGTTCCTGCACAGCAACCTGAGATATATAGATACAGTCATATAAAAAAGTTTGGGCACCCCTATTAACCTTAATCATTTTTAGTTCTAAATATTTGGGTGTTTGCAACAGCCATTTCAGTTTAATATATCTAATAACTGATGGACACAGTAATATTTCAGGATTGAAATGAGGTTTATTGTACTAACAGAAAATGTGCAATATGCATTAAACCAAAATTTAACCGGTGCAAAAGTATGGGCACCCTTATCATTTTATTGATTTGAATACTCCTAACTACTTTTTACTGACTTACTGAAGCACAAAATTGGTTTGGTTTCCTCATTGAGCTTTAAACTCCATAGCCAGGTGTATCCAATCATGAGAAAAGGTATTTAAGGTGGCCAATTGCAATTGACATTGACAATCCACAGACCACCTCCAAAGAGCTGCAGCATCATCTTGCTGCAGATGGTGTCACTGTGCATCGGTCAACAATACAGCGCACTTTGCACAAGGAGAAGCTGTATGGGAGAGAGATGCAACAGAAGCCATTTCTGCAAGCACGCCACAAACAGAGTCGCCTGAGGTATGCAAAAGCAAAAGCACACCTCAGGTGACTCTGTTTGTGGCGTGCTTGCAGAAATGGCTTGATGCTCTCCACTCTCCAAAGGAGATTCAAATAGGAGAACAACTTGCAATTGGCCACCTTAAATACCTTTTCTCATGATTGGATACACCTGTCTACCTCATTTCAATCCTGAAATATTACTGTGTCCATCAGTTATTAGATATATCAAACTGAAATGGCTGTTGCAAACACCCAAATATTTAGAACTAAAAATGATTAAGATTAATTGGGGTGCCCAAACTTTTTCATATGACTGTATTATGATAGCCCCTACCATGCACAGGGCGATTTTACTTTGTCATACTGACGGTTTTTCCTAAAAAAAACCCAAAACTTAGAAACAAAAACAATGTCTCATGTTACCAATAGCTTGGCACTTATTTCCTATGGAAGCCTCATTGGCACCACATTGTTGTTTTTTTCACAGGCGCATTAAAAATAAAGTGCGCTATGGGAATGCTTTCGATTTGTGTGATTTTTCACGGGCACGGGTGGGTAACGGGTAGAATATTAACGGGTCCGGGCGGGTACGGATTTAACTTTGAAATAACCACAGGTTCGCGGGAGGGTGGGTGCTGTAATCTGCAGATATGGGTGGGTGCGGGTCTCAAAAAACGGACCCGTGCAGGACTCTGGTCCCTGTGCTGAAGTACTTCCAACCAATACTACAGATAATCTATCATCCACCATCCTGACTTCTAATGCTCTTATCCCTGCAATTAAATCCTCACAACAATGTTCCAAAACCTTCCCTGAACATCTTATGTGCTTATGAAAAAGAATCCAAAGAAATGAATGTTCTTATACAGTGTATTAATTAAGCTTGGTGTTTTATTCTCCTGAGAGGAAATGAATGTACAGTGTGAACAGCAGTTGAAGGTGTGTAGGTGTGTGTATATAAATGTAAAATAATAATAATGACTATATCCTTCCAGTTGTATTAATACACTTACTACACACTAATGTTATTATACTGGGTTTATTTCAAGGACTTCATTGAAAGCTATACAAGCTGTAGAGGTTTAATTAAAAGCAGTGTTATGAGTGCAGCAGCAGGTTTAGCTTGGCTTCTTGGTTACAGAAGGGACTCTGGGCTTTGGTGGCTTTAGGGATTGCACTGCTGACCTGAAATTGTATTGCACAGACGCTGTATTAGCATCAAACCAAAAACAGGGAAATTTAAAATATAGTATGTTATTAACAACTGTGGCTTCTGTAATGAACTACTGAAGTAGTTGCTAATGTGCAACTGGAATGTACATACAGTGCCCTCCAAAAGTAGTGGAAAAGTGTTGTCAATCCTGTTTTTTCTGCTGTAGATTGAAAACATTTGAATTTTACATTTAAAGATGAATATGAGACAAAATATTTTATGTTCAGGTATTTACATCTGGATCTGATACAAAGTTCAAAAGATTCAGCACCTTTTGTCTGAATGTGCCCATTTGTCTTGTGAGAAAAAAGTATTGGAACTTTTGCAAACAATAAACAGCTCTCAGTTTCAGAATTGGGTTTTATCTGTGTATTTATGGTTGTATAGAGGAGTAACCAACATGAAAACCAACCAGAACAACAGTTTGAAATGTCCTCAGGAAGAAAGTTGTCACTGGTATACTACACTGTAAACCCATGCGTTGTTTATACTCAAGTGATTTGAAAAAAAAAAAGTCTGTTTTACATAAAATTGGATATTTCTAAACAATACTCAACTATTTTGAGTTGGTTAAACATTTGTGGGCACAAATACATTCAAACTGAGATCTTTGAGTTGAACCAACTTATAATAACTGAGTTTAGTCTGTTTCCATTAACAGCTTCTGTGCCATTGGCTCCTGTCACAATCTATTTGCATACTGGGTGTGTCCAACAGTTTCTGACTAACACTCACCATCAGTGTGTAGTGATTCCCCCTGGGCTACCTTAGAAATAAATCATCATTTGAGCAATCTGCCTGCCTTAAAAAAGTTATAGTATAACAAAAATAAAAAAGTTAAATCAACTTCCCCTTTAGTTGTAATAACTTGATGTTTTAAGTTATGCTAACTTAAATTTTCATTACCCATTACTTAACTTTTTTAAGGCAACCGGTTTCCTCCAATTTTTTAAGTAAATTTATCTTATCCGGGCTTCACCTGGATAAGTTCAATTTCACCTTCACCTTCACCATAACAGGTGATGAACCGGTAGACCAAGAAAAACCACAGCAGTTGATGACAGAACCAGTGTAATTGCTGTACAGAAAGACCCTAAAACAACTGTTAGTGACATCAGCAACAACCTCCAGAGGGCAGGACTGAAGGTCTCACAATCTACTGTTCACAGAAGACTTCAAGAACAAAAGTACAGAGACTACACCAGAAGATAAAAACCACTAGTAACAAGGGGAAAAGGAGGACCAGGCTGGAATTTACCAAGAAGTACAGAGAGACAAGTTGCATATTTCTTTATAGCTTCACTATACTGTATACTGGTAAAGGACAGCAGTGCAGTAACTTTGCAATATTTCCCAATCTATAATATGCCTCTAAAGGGGTATATTTGCTTTGTTATGCTATTATATTATCATTATTTTAGTTGCATTTAAATCATCTGAAAATGAAAATAATTTTGTTAATTGCAACAAATTCGGGAATGATATATAGTCTACAAAAACATGATAATGTTACAGCCCTAAGTGTACATTAAATATTAATGTGGAGTCTTTAAAAAAATCTTATTGTGTTTTGTCTTCAGTGTTTTAGGGAGGACATTAAACGGGTTAAACAGCAGGTAATGGAAAATTGACATTTACTTTTGGGAAATGGCGCTTGATTGTGTCGACTATCTTATCAGTAATGATCTGCCTATGGATTGTGTGAGATT